>NC_080061.1:23987838-24324110 GCF_026212465.1 Amaranthus tricolor
CTTGTTCATTCTTCATCGTCCATTCTTCATTGATCATTGATCCTTGTTCATTCTTCATCGTTCATTCGTCATTGATCATTGATCCTTATTAATTCTTCATCGTTCATTCTTCATTGATCATTGATCCTTGTTCATTCTTCATCGTTCATTCGTCATTGACCATTAATCCTTGTTCATTCTTCATCGTTCATTCTTCATTGATCATTGATCCTTGTTCATTCTTCATCGTTCATTCTTCATTGATCATTGATCCTTGTTCATTCTTCATCGTTCATTCTTCATTGATCATTGATCCTTGTTCATTCTTCATCGTTCATTCTTCATTGATCATTGATCCTTGTTCATTCTTCATCGTTCATTCGTCATTGACCATTAATCCTTGTTCATTCTTCATCGTTCATTCTTCATTGATCATTGATCCTTGTTGATTCTTCATGGTTCATTCTTCATTGATTATTGATCCTTGTTCATTCTTCATCGTTCATTCTTCATTGATCATTGATCCTTGTTCATTCTTCATCGTTCATTCTTCATTGATCATTGATCCTTGTTCATTCTTCATCGTTCATTCTTCATTGATCATTGATCCTTGTTCATTCTTCATCGTTCATTCTTCATTGATCATTGATCCATGTTCATTCTTCATCGTTCATTCGTCATTGATCATTGATCCTTGTTCATTCTTCATCGTTCATTCGTCATTGACCATTAATCCTTGTTCATTCTTCATCGTCCATTCTTCATTGATCATTGATCCTTGTTCATTCTTCATCGTTCATTCGTCATTGATCATTGATCCTTATTAATTCTTCATCGTTCATTCTTCATTGATCATTGATCCTTGTTCATTCTTCATCGTTCATTCGTCATTGACCATTAATCCTTGTTCATTCTTCATCGTTCATTCTTCATTGATCATTGATCCTTGTTCATTCTTCATCGTTCATTCGTCATTGACCATTAATCCTTGTTCATTCTTCATCGTTCATTCTTCATTGATCATTGATCCTTGTTCATTCTTCATCGTACATTCTTCATTGATCATTGATCCTTGTTCATTCTTCATCGTTCATTCGTTATTGACCATTAATCCTTGTTCATTCTTCATCGTTCATTCTTCATTGAGCATTGATCCTTGTTCATTCTTCATCATTCATTCGTCATTGATCATTGATCTTTGTTCATTCTTCATCGTTCATTCGTCATTGACCATTAATCCTTGTTCATTCTTCATCGTTCATTCTTCATTGATCATTGATCCTTGTTCATTCTTCATCGTTCATTCGCCATTGATCATTGATGCTTGTTCATTCTTCATCGTTCATTCGTCATTGACCATCAATCCTTGTTCATTCTTCATCGTTCATTCGTCATTGACAATCAATCCTTGTTCATTCTTAATCGTTCATTCTTCATTGATCATTGATCCTTGTTCATTCTTCATCGTTCATTCGTCATTGACCATTAATCCTTGTTCATTCTTCATCGTTCATTCTTCATTGATCATTGATCCTTGTTCATTCTTCATCGTTCATTCGTCATTGATCATTGATCCTTGTTCATTCTTCATCGTTCATTCGTCATTGACCATTAATCCTTGTTCATTCTTCATCGTCCATTCTTCATTGATCATTGATCCTTGTTCATTCTTCATCGTTCATTCGTCATTGATCATTGATCCTTATTAATTCTTCATCGTTCATTCTTCATTGATCATTGATCCTTGTTCATTCTTCATCGTTCATTCGTCATTGACCATTAATCCTTGTTCATTCTTCATCGTTCATTCTTCATTGATCATTGATCCTTGTTCATTCTTCATCGTTCATTCGTCATTGACCATTAATCCTTGTTCATTCTTCATCGTTCATTCTTCATTGATCATTGATCCTTGTTCATTCTTCATCGTACATTCTTCATTGATCATTGATCCTTGTTCATTCTTCATCGTTCATTCGTTATTGACCATTAATCCTTGTTCATTCTTCATCGTTCATTCTTCATTGAGCATTGATCCTTGTTCATTCTTCATCATTCATTCGTCATTGATCATTGATCTTTGTTCATTCTTCATCGTTCATTCGTCATTGACCATTAATCCTTGTTCATTCTTCATCGTTCATTCTTCATTGATCATTGATCCTTGTTCATTCTTCATCGTTCATTCGCCATTGATCATTGATGCTTGTTCATTCTTCATCGTTCATTCGTCATTGACCATCAATCCTTGTTCATTCTTCATCGTTCATTCGTCATTGACAATCAATCCTTGTTCATTCTTAATCGTTCATTCTTCATTGATCATTGATCCTTGTTCATTCTTCATCGTTCATTCGTCATTGACCATTAATCCTTGTTCATTCTTCATCGTTCATTCTTCATTGATCATTGATCCTTGTTCATTCTTCATCGTTCATTCTTCATTGATCATTGATCCTTATTAATTCTTCATCGTTCATTCTTCATTGATCATTGATCCTTGTTCATTCTTCATCGTTCATTCGTCATTGACCATTAATCCTTGTTCATTCTTCATCGTTCATTCTTCATTGATCATTGATCCTTGTTCATTCTTCATCGTTCATTCTTCATTGATCATTGATCCTTGTTCATTCTTCATCGTTCATTCGTCATTGACCATTGATCCTTTTTCATTCTTCATCGTTCATTCTTCATTGATCATTGATCCTTGTTCATTCTTCATCGTTCATTCTTCATTGATCATTGATCCTTGTTCATTCTTCATCGTTCATTCGTCATTAATCATTGAACCTTGTTCATTCTTCAACGTTCATTCGTCATTGACCATTAATCCTTGTTCATTCTTCATCGTTCATTCTTCATTGATCATTGATCCTTGTTCATTCTTCATCGTTCATTTGTCAATGACCATTAATCCTTGTTCATTCTTCATCGTTCATTCTTCATTGATCATTGATCCTTGTTCATTCTTCATCGTTCATTCTTCATTGATCATTGATCCTTGTTCATTCTTCATCGTTCATTCGTCATTGATCATTGATCCTTGTTCATTCTTCATCGTTCATTCGTCATTGACCATTAATCCTTGTTCATTCTTCATCGTCCATTCTTCATTGATCATTGATCCTTGTTCATTCTTCATCGTTCATTCGTCATTGATCATTGATCCTTATTAATTCTTCATCGTTCATTCTTCATTGATCATTGATCCTTGTTCATTCTTCATCGTTCATTCGTCATTGACCATTAATCCTTGTTCATTCTTCATCGTTCATTCTTCATTGATCATTGATCCTTGTTCATTCTTCATCGTTCATTCGTCATTGACCATTAACCCTTGTTCATTCTTCATCGTTCATTCTTCATTGATCATTGATCCTTGTTCATTCTTCATCGTACATTCTTCATTGATCATTGATCCTTGTTCATTCTTCATCGTTCATTCGTCATTGACCATTAATCCTTGTTCATTCTTCATCGTTCATTCTTCATTGAGCATTGATCCTTGTTCATTCTTCATCATTCATTCGTCATTGATCATTGATCCTTGTTCATTCTTCATCGTTCATTCGTCATTGACCATCAATCCTTGTTCATTCTTCATCGTTCATTCGTCATTGACAATCAATCCTTGTTCATTCTTAATCGTTCATTCTTCATTGATCATTGATCCTTGTTCATTCTTCATCGTTCATTCGTCATTGACCATTAATCCTTGTTCATTCTTCATCGTTCATTCTTCATTGATCATTGATCCTTGTTCATTCTTCATCGTACATTCTTCATTGATCATTGATCCTTGTTCATTCTTCATCGTTCATTCGTTATTGACCATTAATCCTTGTTCATTCTTCATCGTTCATTCTTCATTGAGCATTGATCCTTGTTCATTCTTCATCATTCATCCGTCATTGATCATTGATCTTTGTTCATTCTTCATCGTTCATTCGTCATTGACCATTAATCCTTGTTCATTCTTCATCGTTCATTCTTCATTGATCATTGATCCTTGTTCATTCTTCATCGTTCATTCGTCATTGACCATTAATCCTTGTTCATTCTTCATCGTTCATTCTGCATTGATCATTGATCCTTGTTCATTCTTCATCGTACATTCTTCATTGATCATTGATCCTTGTTCATTCTTCATCGTTCATTCGTTATTGACCATTAATCCTTGTTCATTCTTCATCGTTCATTCTTCATTGAGCATTGATCCTTGTTCATTCTTCATCATTCATTCGTCATTGATCATTGATCCTTGTTCATTCTTCATCGTTCATTCGTCATTGACCATTAATCCTTGTTCATTCTTCATCGTTCATTCTTCATTGATCATTGATCCTTGTTCATTTTTCATCTTTCATTCGTCATTGACCATTAATCCTTGTTCATTCTTCATCGTTCATTCTTCATTGATCATTGATCCTTGTTCATTCTTCATCGTTCATTCTTCATTGATCATTGATCCTTGTTCATTCTTCATCGTTCATTCTTCATTGATCATTGATCCTTGTTCATTCTTCATCGTTCATTCTTCATTGATCATTGATCCTTGTTCATTCTTCATCGTTCATTCGTCATTAATCATTGAACCTTGTTCATTCTTCATCGTTCATTCGTCATTGACCATTAATCCTTGTTCATTCTTCATCGTTCATTCTTCATTGATCATTGATCCTTGTTCATTCTTCATCGTTCATTTGTCAATGACCATTAATCCTTGTTCATTCTTCATCGTTCATTTTTCATTGATCATTGATCCTTGTTCATTCTTCATCGTTCATTCTTCATTGATCATTGATCCTTGTTCATTCTTCATCGTTCATTCGTCATTGATCATTGATCCTTGTTCATTCTTCATCGTTCATTCGTCATTGACCATTAATCCTTGTTCATTCTTCATCGTCCATTCTTCATTGATCATTGATCCTTGTTCATTCTTCATCGTTCATTCGTCATTGATCATTGATCCTTATTAATTCTTCATCGTTCATTCTTCATTGATCATTGATCCTTGTTCATTCTTCATCGTTCATTCGTCATTGACCATTAATCCTTGTTCATTCTTCATCGTTCATTCTTCATTGATCATTGATCCTTGTTCATTCTTCATCGTTCATTCTTCATTGATCATTGATCCTTGTTCATTCTTCATCGTTCATTCTTCATTGATCATTGATCCTTGTTCATTCTTCATCGTTCATTCTTCATTGATCATTGATCCTTGTTCATTCTTCATCGTTCATTCGTCATTGACCATTAATCCTTGTTCATTCTTCATCGTTCATTCTTCATTGATCATTGATCCTTGTTGATTCTTCATGGTTCATTCTTCATTGATTATTGATCCTTGTTCATTCTTCATCTTTCATTCTTCATTGATCATTGATCCTTGTTCATTCTTCATTGATCATTGATCCTTGTTCATTCTTCATCGTTCATTCGTCATTGATCATTGATCCTTGTTCATTCTTCATCGTTCATTCGTCATTGCCATTAATCCTTGTTCATTCTTCATCGTCCATTCTTCATTGATCATTGATCCTTGTTCATTCTTCATCGTTCATTCGTCATTGATCATTGATCCTTATTAATTCTTCATCGTTCATTCTTCATTGATCATTGATCCTTGTTCATTCTTCATCGTTCATTCGTCATTGACCATTAATCCTTGTTCATTCTTCATCGTTCATTCTTCATTGATCATTGATCCTTGTTCATTCTTCATCGTTCATTCGTCATTGACCATTAATCCTTGTTCATTCTTCATCGTCCATTCTTCATTGATCATTGATCCTTGTTCATTCTTCATCGTTCATTCGTCATTGATCATTGATCCTTATTAATTCTTCATCGTTCATTCTTCATTGATCATTGATCCTTGTTCATTCTTCATCGTTCATTCGTCATTGACCATTAATCCTTGTTCATTCTTCATCGTTCATTCTTCATTGATCATTGATCCTTGTTCATTCTTCATCGTTCATTCGTCATTGACCATTAATCCTTGTTCATTCTTCATCGTTCATTCTTCATTGATCATTGATCCTTGTTCATTCTTCATCGTACATTCTTCATTGATCATTGATCCTTGTTCATTCTTCATCGTTCATTCGTCATTGACCATTAATCCTTGTTCATTCTTCATCGTTCATTCTTCATTGAGCATTGATCCTTGTTCATTCTTCATCATTCATTCGTCATTGATCATTGATCCTTGTTCATTCTTCATCGTTCATTCGTCATTGACCATTAATCCTTGTTCATTCTTCATCGTTCATTCTTCATTAATCATTGATCCTTGTTCATTCTTCATCGTTCATTCGCCATTGATCATTGATGCTTGTTCATTCTTCATCGTTCATTCGTCATTGACCATCAATCCTTGTTCATTCTTCATCGTTCATTCGTCATTGACAATCAATCCTTGTTCATTCTTGATCGTTCATTCTTCATTGATCATTGATCCTTGTTCATTTTTCATCGTTCATTCGTCATTGACCATTAATCCTTGTTCATTCTTCATCGTTCATTCTTCATTGATCATTGATCCTTGTTCATTCTTCATCGTTCATTCTTCATTGATCATTGATCCTTGTTCATTCTTCATCGTTCATTCTTCATTGATCATTGATCCTTGTTCATTCTTCATCGTTCATTCTTCATTGATCATTGATCCTTGTTCATTCTTCATCGTTCATTCGTCATTAATCATTGAACCTTGTTCATTCTTCATCGTTCATTCGTCATTGACCATTAATCCTTGTTCATTCTTCATCGTTCATTCTTCATTGATCATTGATCCTTGTTCATTCTTCATCGTTCATTTGTCAATGACCATTAATCCTTGTTCATTCTTCATCGTTCATTTTTCATTGATCATTGATCCTTGTTCATTCTTCATCGTTCATTCTTCATTGATCATTGATCCTTGTTCATTCTTCATCGTTCATTCGTCATTGATCATTGATCCTTGTTCATTCTTCATCGTTCATTCGTCATTGACCATTAATCCTTGTTCATTCTTCATCGTCCATTCTTCATTGATCATTGATCCTTGTTCATTCTTCATCGTTCATTCGTCATTGATCATTGATCCTTATTAATTCTTCATCGTTCATTCTTCATTGATCATTGATCCTTGTTCATTCTTCATCGTTCATTCGTCATTGACCATTAATCCTTGTTCATTCTTCATCGTTCATTCTTCATTGATCATTGATCCTTGTTCATTCTTCATCGTTCATTCTTCATTGATCATTGATCCTTGTTCATTCTTCATCGTTCATTCTTCATTGATCATTGATCCTTGTTCATTCTTCATCGTTCATTCTTCATTGATCATTGATCCTTGTTCATTCTTCATCGTTCATTCGTCATTGACCATTAATCCTTGTTCATTCTTCATCGTTCATTCTTCATTGATCATTGATCCTTGTTGATTCTTCATGGTTCATTCTTCATTGATTATTGATCCTTGTTCATTCTTCATCTTTCATTCTTCATTGATCATTGATCCTTGTTCATTCTTCATTGATCATTGATCCTTGTTCATTCTTCATCGTTCATTCGTCATTGATCATTGATCCTTGTTCATTCTTCATCGTTCATTCGTCATTGCCATTAATCCTTGTTCATTCTTCATCGTCCATTCTTCATTGATCATTGATCCTTGTTCATTCTTCATCGTTCATTCGTCATTGATCATTGATCCTTATTAATTCTTCATCGTTCATTCTTCATTGATCATTGATCCTTGTTCATTCTTCATCGTTCATTCGTCATTGACCATTAATCCTTGTTCATTCTTCATCGTTCATTCTTCATTGATCATTGATCCTTGTTCATTCTTCATCGTTCATTCTTCATTGATCATTGATCCTTGTTCATTCTTCATCGTTCATTCTTCATTGATCATTGATCCTTGTTCATTCTTCATCGTTCATTCTTCATTGATCATTGATCCTTGTTCATTCTTCATCGTTCATTCGTCATTGACCATTAATCCTTGTTCATTCTTCATCGTTCATTCTTCATTGATCATTGATCCTTGTTGATTCTTCATGGTTCATTCTTCATTGATTATTGATCCTTGTTCATTCTTCATCTTTCATTCTTCATTGATCATTGATCCTTGTTCATTCTTCATTGATCATTGATCCTTGTTCATTCTTCATCGTTCATTCGTCATTGATCATTGATCCTTGTTCATTCTTCATCGTTCATTCGTCATTGACCATTAATCCTTGTTCATTCTTCATCGTCCATTCTTCATTGATCATTGATCCTTGTTCATTCTTCATCGTTCATTCGTCATTGATCATTGATCCTTATTAATTCTTCATCGTTCATTCTTCATTGATCATTGATCCTTGTTCATTCTTCATCGTTCATTCGTCATTGACCATTAATCCTTGTTCATTCTTCATCGTTCATTCTTCATTGATCATTGATCCTTGTTCATTCTTCATCGTTCATTCGTCATTGACCATTAATCCTTGTTCATTCTTCATCGTTCATTCTTCATTGATCATTGATCCTTGTTCATTCTTCATCGTTCATTCGTCATTGACCATTAATCCTTGTTCATTCTTCATCGTCCATTCTTCATTGATCATTGATCCTTGTTCATTCTTCATCGTTCATTCGTCATTGATCATTGATCCTTATTAATTCTTCATCGTTCATTCTTCATTGATCATTGATCCTTGTTCATTCTTCATCGTTCATTCGTCATTGACCATTAATCCTTGTTCATTCTTCATCGTTCATTCTTCATTGATCATTGATCCTTGTTCATTCTTCATCGTTCATTCGTCATTGACCATTAATCCTTGTTCATTCTTCATCGTTCATTCTTCATTGATCATTGATCCTTGTTCATTCTTCATCGTACATTCTTCATTGATCATTGATCCTTGTTCATTCTTCATCGTTCATTCGTCATTGACCATTAATCCTTGTTCATTCTTCATCGTTCATTCTTCATTGAGCATTGATCCTTGTTCATTCTTCATCATTCATTCGTCATTGATCATTGATCCTTGTTCATTCTTCATCGTTCATTCGTCATTGACCATTAATCCTTGTTCATTCTTCATCGTTCATTCTTCATTAATCATTGATCCTTGTTCATTCTTCATCGTTCATTCGCCATTGATCATTGATGCTTGTTCATTCTTCATCGTTCATTCGTCATTGACCATCAATCCTTGTTCATTCTTCATCGTTCATTCGTCATTGACAATCAATCCTTGTTCATTCTTGATCGTTCATTCTTCATTGATCATTGATCCTTGTTCATTTTTCATCGTTCATTCGTCATTGACCATTAATCCTTGTTCATTCTTCATCGTTCATTCTTCATTGATCATTGATCCTTGTTCATTCTTCATCGTTCATTCTTCATTGATCATTGATCCTTGTTCATTCTTCATCGTTCATTCTTCATTGATCATTGATCCTTGTTCATTCTTCATCGTTCATTCTTCATTGATCATTGATCCTTGTTCATTCTTCATCGTTCATTCGTCATTAATCATTGAACCTTGTTCATTCTTCATCGTTCATTCGTCATTGACCATTAATCCTTGTTCATTCTTCATCGTTCATTCTTCATTGATCATTGATCCTTGTTCATTCTTCATCGTTCATTTGTCAATGACCATTAATCCTTGTTCATTCTTCATCGTTCATTTTTCATTGATCATTGATCCTTGTTCATTCTTCATCGTTCATTCTTCATTGATCATTGATCCTTGTTCATTCTTCATCGTTCATTCGTCATTGATCATTGATCCTTGTTCATTCTTCATCGTTCATTCGTCATTGACCATTAATCCTTGTTCATTCTTCATCGTCCATTCTTCATTGATCATTGATCCTTGTTCATTCTTCATCGTTCATTCGTCATTGATCATTGATCCTTATTAATTCTTCATCGTTCATTCTTCATTGATCATTGATCCTTGTTCATTCTTCATCGTTCATTCGTCATTGACCATTAATCCTTGTTCATTCTTCATCGTTCATTCTTCATTGATCATTGATCCTTGTTCATTCTTCATCGTTCATTCTTCATTGATCATTGATCCTTGTTCATTCTTCATCGTTCATTCTTCATTGATCATTGATCCTTGTTCATTCTTCATCGTTCATTCTTCATTGATCATTGATCCTTGTTCATTCTTCATCGTTCATTCGTCATTGACCATTAATCCTTGTTCATTCTTCATCGTTCATTCTTCATTGATCATTGATCCTTGTTGATTCTTCATGGTTCATTCTTCATTGATTATTGATCCTTGTTCATTCTTCATCTTTCATTCTTCATTGATCATTGATCCTTGTTCATTCTTCATTGATCATTGATCCTTGTTCATTCTTCATCGTTCATTCGTCATTGATCATTGATCCTTGTTCATTCTTCATCGTTCATTCGTCATTGCCATTAATCCTTGTTCATTCTTCATCGTCCATTCTTCATTGATCATTGATCCTTGTTCATTCTTCATCGTTCATTCGTCATTGATCATTGATCCTTATTAATTCTTCATCGTTCATTCTTCATTGATCATTGATCCTTGTTCATTCTTCATCGTTCATTCGTCATTGACCATTAATCCTTGTTCATTCTTCATCGTTCATTCTTCATTGATCATTGATCCTTGTTCATTCTTCATCGTTCATTCTTCATTGATCATTGATCCTTGTTCATTCTTCATCGTTCATTCTTCATTGATCATTGATCCTTGTTCATTCTTCATCGTTCATTCTTCATTGATCATTGATCCTTGTTCATTCTTCATCGTTCATTCGTCATTGACCATTAATCCTTGTTCATTCTTCATCGTTCATTCTTCATTGATCATTGATCCTTGTTGATTCTTCATGGTTCATTCTTCATTGATTATTGATCCTTGTTCATTCTTCATCTTTCATTCTTCATTGATCATTGATCCTTGTTCATTCTTCATTGATCATTGATCCTTGTTCATTCTTCATCGTTCATTCGTCATTGATCATTGATCCTTGTTCATTCTTCATCGTTCATTCGTCATTGACCATTAATCCTTGTTCATTCTTCATCGTCCATTCTTCATTGATCATTGATCCTTGTTCATTCTTCATCGTTCATTCGTCATTGATCATTGATCCTTATTAATTCTTCATCGTTCATTCTTCATTGATCATTGATCCTTGTTCATTCTTCATCGTTCATTCGTCATTGACCATTAATCCTTGTTCATTCTTCATCGTTCATTCTTCATTGATCATTGATCCTTGTTCATTCTTCATCGTTCATTCGTCATTGACCATTAATCCTTGTTCATTCTTCATCGTTCATTCTTCATTGATCATTGATCCTTGTTCATTCTTCATCGTACATTCTTCATTGATCATTGATCCTTGTTCATTCTTCATCGTTCATTCGTTATTGACCATTAATCCTTGTTCATTCTTCATCGTTCATTCTTCATTGAGCATTGATCCTTGTTCATTCTTCATCATTCATTCGTCATTGATCATTGATCTTTGTTCATTCTTCATCGTTCATTCGTCATTGACCATTAATCCTTGTTCATTCTTCATCGTTCATTCTTCATTGATCATTGATCCTTGTTCATTCTTCATCGTTCATTCGCCATTGATCATTGATGCTTGTTCATTCTTCATCGTTCATTCGTCATTGACCATCAATCCTTGTTCATTCTTCATCGTTCATTCGTCATTGACAATCAATCCTTGTTCATTCTTAATCGTTCATTCTTCATTGATCATTGATCCTTGTTCATTCTTCATCGTTCATTCGTCATTGACCATTAATCCTTGTTCATTCTTCATCGTTCATTCTTCATTGATCATTGATCCTTGTTCATTCTTCATCGTTCATTCGTCATTGATCATTGATCCTTGTTCATTCTTCATCGTTCATTCGTCATTGACCATTAATCCTTGTTCATTCTTCATCGTCCATTCTTCATTGATCATTGATCCTTGTTCATTCTTCATCGTTCATTCGTCATTGATCATTGATCCTTATTAATTCTTCATCGTTCATTCTTCATTGATCATTGATCCTTGTTCATTCTTCATCGTTCATTCGTCATTGACCATTAATCCTTGTTCATTCTTCATCGTTCATTCTTCATTGATCATTGATCCTTGTTCATTCTTCATCGTTCATTCGTCATTGACCATTAATCCTTGTTCATTCTTCATCGTTCATTCTTCATTGATCATTGATCCTTGTTCATTCTTCATCGTACATTCTTCATTGATCATTGATCCTTGTTCATTCTTCATCGTTCATTCGTTATTGACCATTAATCCTTGTTCATTCTTCATCGTTCATTCTTCATTGAGCATTGATCCTTGTTCATTCTTCATCATTCATTCGTCATTGATCATTGATCTTTGTTCATTCTTCATCGTTCATTCGTCATTGACCATTAATCCTTGTTCATTCTTCATCGTTCATTCTTCATTGATCATTGATCCTTGTTCATTCTTCATCGTTCATTCGCCATTGATCATTGATGCTTGTTCATTCTTCATCGTTCATTCGTCATTGACCATCAATCCTTGTTCATTCTTCATCGTTCATTCGTCATTGACAATCAATCCTTGTTCATTCTTAATCGTTCATTCTTCATTGATCATTGATCCTTGTTCATTCTTCATCGTTCATTCGTCATTGACCATTAATCCTTGTTCATTCTTCATCGTTCATTCTTCATTGATCATTGATCCTTGTTCATTCTTCATCGTTCATTCTTCATTGATCATTGATCCTTATTAATTCTTCATCGTTCATTCTTCATTGATCATTGATCCTTGTTCATTCTTCATCGTTCATTCGTCATTGACCATTAATCCTTGTTCATTCTTCATCGTTCATTCTTCATTGATCATTGATCCTTGTTCATTCTTCATCGTTCATTTGTCAATGACCATTAATCCTTGTTCATTCTTCATCGTTCATTCTTCATTGATCATTGATCCTTGTTCATTCTTCATCGTTCATTCTTCATTGATCATTGATCCTTGTTCATTCTTCATCGTTCATTCTTCATTGATCATTGATCCTTGTTCATTCTTCATCGTTCATTCGTCATTGATCATTGATCCTTGTTCATTCTTCATCGTTCATTCGTCATTGACCATTAATCCTTGTTCATTCTTCATCGTCCATTCTTCATTGATCATTGATCCTTGTTCATTCTTCATCGTTCATTCGTCATTGATCATTGATCCTTATTAATTCTTCATCGTTCATTCTTCATTGATCATTGATCCTTGTTCATTCTTCATCGTTCATTCGTCATTGACCATTAATCCTTGTTCATTCTTCATCGTTCATTCTTCATTGATCATTGATCCTTGTTCATTCTTCATCGTTCATTCGTCATTGACCATTAATCCTTGTTCATTCTTCATCGTTCATTCTTCATTGATCATTGATCCTTGTTCATTCTTCATCGTACATTCTTCATTGATCATTGATCCTTGTTCATTCTTCATCGTTCATTCGTCATTGACCATTAATCCTTGTTCATTCTTCATCGTTCATTCTTCATTGAGCATTGATCCTTGTTCATTCTTCATCATTCATTCGTCATTGATCATTGATCCTTGTTCATTCTTCATCGTTCATTCGTCATTGACCATTAATCCTTGTTCATTCTTCATCGTTCATTCTTCATTGATCATTGATCCTTGTTCATTCTTCATCGTTCATTCGCCATTGATCATTGATGCTTGTTCATTCTTCATCGTTCATTCGTCATTGACCATCAATCCTTGTTCATTCTTCATCGTTCATTCGTCATTGACAATCAATCCTTGTTCATTCTTAATCGTTCATTCTTCATTGATCATTGATCCTTGTTCATTCTTTATCGTTCATTCGTCATTGACCATTAATCCTTGTTCATTCTTCATCGTTCATTCTTCATTGATCATTGATCCTTGTTCATTCTTCATCGTTCATTTGTCAATGACCATTAATCCTTGTTCATTCTTCATCGTTCATTCTTCATTGATCATTGATCCTTGTTCATTCTTCATCGTTCATTCTTCATTGATCATTGATCCTTGTTCATTCTTCATCGTTCATTCGTCATTGATCATTGATCCTTGTTCATTCTTCATCGTTCATTCGTCATTGACCATTAATCCTTGTTCATTCTTCATCGTCCATTCTTCATTGATCATTGATCCTTGTTCATTCTTCATCGTTCATTCGTCATTGATCATTGATCCTTATTAATTCTTCATCGTTCATTCTTCATTGATCATTGATCCTTGTTCATTCTTCATCGTTCATTCGTCATTGACCATTAATCCTTGTTCATTCTTCATCGTTCATTCTTCATTGATCATTGATCCTTGTTCATTCTTCATCGTTCATTCTTCATTGATCATTGATCCTTGTTCATTCTTCATCGTTCATTCTTCATTGATCATTGATCCTTGTTCATTCTTCATCGTTCATTCGTCATTAATCATTGAACCTTGTTCATTCTTCATCGTTCATTCGTCATTGACCATTAATCCTTGTTCATTCTTCATCGTTCATTCTTCATTGATCATTGATCCTTGTTCATTCTTCATCGTTCATTTGTCAATGACCATTAATCCTTGTTCATTCTTCATCGTTCATTCTTCATTGATCATTGATCCTTGTTCATTCTTCATCGTTCATTCTTCATTGATCATTGATCCTTGTTCATTCTTCATCGTTCATTCGTCATTGATCATTGATCCTTGTTCATTCTTCATCGTTCATTCGTCATTGACCATTAATCCTTGTTCATTCTTCATCGTCCATTCTTCATTGATCATTGATCCTTGTTCATTCTTCATCGTTCATTCGTCATTGATCATTGATCCTTATTAATTCTTCATCGTTCATTCTTCATTGATCATTGATCCTTGTTCATTCTTCATCGTTCATTCGTCATTGACCATTAATCCTTGTTCATTCTTCATCGTTCATTCTTCATTGATCATTGATCCTTGTTCATTCTTCATCGTTCATTCGTCATTGACCATTAATCCTTGTTCATTCTTCATCGTTCATTCTTCATTGATCATTGATCCTTGTTCATTCTTCATCGTACATTCTTCATTGATCATTGATCCTTGTTCATTCTTCATCGTTCATTCGTCATTGACCATTAATCCTTGTTCATTCTTCATCGTTCATTCTTCATTGAGCATTGATCCTTGTTCATTCTTCATCATTCATTCGTCATTGATCATTGATCCTTGTTCATTCTTCATCGTTCATTCGTCATTGACCATTAATCCTTGTTCATTCTTTATCGTTCATTCTTCATTGATCATTGATCCTTGTTCATTCTTCATCGTTCATTCGCCATTGATCATTGATGCTTGTTCATTCTTCATCGTTCATTCGTCATTGACCATCAATCCTTGTTCATTCTTCATCGTTCATTCGTCATTGACAATCAATCCTTGTTCATTCTTAATCGTTCATTCTTCATTGATCATTGATCCTTGTTCATTCTTCATCGTTCATTCGTCATTGACCATTAATCCTTGTTCATTCTTCATCGTTCATTCTTCATTGATCATTGATCCTTGTTCATTCTTCATCGTTCATTTGTCAATGACCATTAATCCTTGTTCATTCTTCATCGTTCATTCTTCATTGATCATTGATCCTTGTTCATTCTTCATTGTTCATTCTTCATTGATCATTGATCCTTGTTCATTCTTCATCGTTCATTCGTCATTGATCATTGATCCTTGTTCATTCTTCATCGTTCATTCGTCATTGACCATTAATCCTTGTTCATTCTTCATCGTCCATTCTTCATTGATCATTGATCCTTGTTCATTCTTCATCGTTCATTCGTCATTGATCATTGATCCTTATTAATTCTTCATCGTTCATTCTTCATTGATCATTGATCCTTGTTCATTCTTCATCGTTCATTCGTCATTGACCATTAATCCTTGTTCATTCTTCATCGTTCATTCTTCATTGATCATTGATCCTTGTTCATTCTTCATCGTTCATTCTTCATTGATCATTGATCCTTGTTCATTCTTCATCGTTCATTCTTCATTGATCATTGATCCTTGTTCATTCTTCATCGTTCATTCGTCATTAATCATTGAACCTTGTTCATTCTTCATCGTTCATTCGTCATTGACCATTAATCCTTGTTCATTCTTCATCGTTCATTCTTCATTGATCATTGATCCTAGTTCATTCTTCATCGTTCATTTGTCAATGACCATTAATCCTTGTTCATTCTTCATCGTTCATTCTTCATTGATCATTGATCCTTGTTCATTCTTCATCGTTCATTCTTCATTGATCATTGATCCTTGTTCATTCTTCATCGTTCATTCGTCATTGATCATTGATCCTTGTTCATTCTTCATCGTTCATTCGTCATTGACCATTAATCCTTGTTCATTCTTCATCGTCCATTCTTCATTGATCATTGATCCTTGTTCATTCTTCATCGTTCATTCGTCATTGATCATTGATCCTTATTAATTCTTCATCGTTCATTCTTCATTGATCATTGATCCTTGTTCATTCTTCATCGTTCATTCGTCATTGACCATTAATCCTTGTTCATTCTTCATCGTTCATTCTTCATTGATCATTGATCCTTGTTCATTCTTCATCGTTCATTCTTCATTGATCATTGATCCTTGTTCATTCTTCATCGTTCATTCTTCATTGATCATTGATCCTTGTTCATTCTTCATCGTTCATTCGTCATTAATCATTGAACCTTGTTCATTCTTCATCGTTCATTCGTCATTGACCATTAATCCTTGTTCATTCTTCATCGTTCATTCTTCATTGATCATTGATCCTAGTTCATTCTTCATCGTTCATTTGTCAATGACCATTAATCCTTGTTCATTCTTCATCGTTCATTCTTCATTGATCATTGATCCTTGTTCATTCTTCATCGTTCATTCTTCATTGATCATTGATCCTTGTTCATTCTTCATCGTTCATTCGTCATTGATCATTGATCCTTGTTCATTCTTCATCGTTCATTCGTCATTGACCATTAATCCTTGTTCATTCTTCATCGTCCATTCTTCATTGATCATTGATCATTGTTCATTCTTCATCGTTCATTCGTCATTGATCATTGATCCTTATTAATTCTTCATCGTTCATTCTTCATTGATCATTGATCCTTGTTCATTCTTCATCGTTCATTCGTCATTGACCATTAATCCTTGTTCATTCTTCATCGTTCATTCTTCATTGATCATTGATCCTTGTTCATTCTTCATCGTTCATTCGTCATTGACCATTAATCCTTGTTCATTCTTCATCGTTCATTCTGCATTGATCATTGATCCTTGTTCATTCTTCATCGTACATTCTTCATTGATCATTGATCCTTGTTCATTCTTCATCGTTCATTCGTTATTGACCATTAATCCTTGTTCATTCTTCATCGTTCATTCTTCATTGAGCATTGATCCTTGTTCATTCTTCATCATTCATTCGTCATTGATCATTGATCCTTGTTCATTCTTCATCGTTCATTCGTCATTGACCATTAATCCTTGTTCATTCTTCATCGTTCATTCTTCATTGATCATTGATCCTTGTTCATTCTTCATCGTTCATTCGCCATTGATCATTGATGCTTGTTCATTCTTCATCGTTCATTCGTCATTGACCATCAATCCTTGTTCATTCTTCATCGTTCATTCGTCATTGACAATCAATCCTTGTTCATTCTTAATCGTTCATTCTTCATTGATCATTGATCCTTGTTCATTCTTCATCGTTCATTCGTCATTGACCATTAATCCTTGTTCATTCTTCATCGTTCATTCTTCATTGATCATTGATCCTTGTTCATTCTTCATCGTTCATTCTTCATTGATCATTGATCCTTGTTCATTCTTCATCGTTCATTCTTCATTGATCATTGATCCTTGTTCATTCTTCATCGTTCATTCTTCATTGATCATTGATCCTTGTTCATTCTTCATCGTTCATTTGTCAATGACCATTAATCCTTGTTCATTCTTCATCGTTCATTCTTCATTGATCATTGATCTTTGTTCATTCTTCATCGTTCATTCTTCATTGATCATTGATCCTTGTTCATTCTTCATCGTTCATTCGTCATTGATCATTGATCCTTGTTCATTCTTCATCGTTCATTCGTCATTGACCATTAATCCTTGTTCATTCTTCATCGTCCATTCTTCATTGATCATTGATCCTTGTTCATTCTTCATCGTTCATTCGTCATTGATCATTGATCCTTATTAATTCTTCATCGTTCATTCTTCATTGATCATTGATCCTTGTTCATTCTTCATCGTTCATTCTTCATTGATCATTGATCCTTGTTCATTCTTCATCGTTCATTCTTCATTGATCATTGATCCTTGTTCATTCTTCATCGTTCATTCTTCATTGATCATTGATCCTTGTTCATTCTTCATCGTTCATTCGTCATTAATCATTGAACCTTGTTCATTCTTCATCGTTCATTCGTCATTGACCATTAATCCTTGTTCATTCTTCATCGTTCATTCTTCATTGATCATTGATCCTTGTTCATTCTTCATCGTTCATTTGTCAATGACCATTAATCCTTGTTCATTCTTCATCGTTCATTTTTCATTGATCATTGATCCTTGTTCATTCTTCATCGTTCATTCTTCATTGATCATTGATCCTTGTTCATTCTTCATCGTTCATTCGTCATTGATCATTGATCCTTGTTCATTCTTCATCGTTCATTCGTCATTGACCATTAATCCTTGTTCATTCTTCATCGTCCATTCTTCATTGATCATTGATCCTTGTTCATTCTTCATCGTTCATTCGTCATTGATCATTGATCCTTATTAATTCTTCATCGTTCATTCTTCATTCTTCATTGATCATTGATCCTTGTTCATTCTTCATCGTTCATTCGTCATTGACCATTAATCCTTGTTCATTCTTCATCGTTCATTCTTCATTGATCATTGATCCTTGTTCATTCTTCATCGTTCATTCTTCATTGATCATTGATCCTTGTTCATTCTTCATCGTTCATTCTTCATTGATCATTGATCCTTGTTCATTCTTCATCGTTCATTCTTCATTGATCATTGATCCTTGTTCATTCTTCATCGTTCATTCGTCATTGACCATTAATCCTTGTTCATTCTTCATCGTTCATTCTTCATTGATCATTGATCCTTGTTGATTCTTCATGGTTCATTCTTCATTGATTATTGATCCTTGTTCATTCTTCATCTTTCATTCTTCATTGATCATTGATCCTTGTTCATTCTTCATTGATCATTGATCCTTGTTCATTCTTCATCGTTCATTCGTCATTGATCATTGATCCTTGTTCATTCTTCATCGTTCATTCGTCATTGCCATTAATCCTTGTTCATTCTTCATCGTCCATTCTTCATTGATCATTGATCCTTGTTCATTCTTCATCGTTCATTCGTCATTGATCATTGATCCTTATTTATTCTTCATCGTTCATTCTTCATTGATCATTGATCCTTGTTCATTCTTCATCGTTCATTCGTCATTGACCATTAATCCTTGTTCATTCTTCATCGTTCATTCTTCATTGATCATTGATCCTTGTTCATTCTTCATCGTTCATTCTTCATTGATCATTGATCCTTGTTCATTCTTCATCGTTCATTCTTCATTGATCATTGATCCTTGTTCATTCTTCATCGTTCATTCTTCATTGATCATTGATCCTTGTTCATTCTTCATCGTTCATTCGTCATTGACCATTAATCCTTGTTCATTCTTCATCGTTCATTCTTCATTGATCATTGATCCTTGTTGATTCTTCATGGTTCATTCTTCATTGATTATTGATCCTTGTTCATTCTTCATCTTTCATTCTTCATTGATCATTGATCCTTGTTCATTCTTCATTGATCATTGATCCTTGTTCATTCTTCATCGTTCATTCGTCATTGATCATTGATCCTTGTTCATTCTTCATCGTTCATTCGTCATTGACCATTAATCCTTGTTCATTCTTCATCGTCCATTCTTCATTGATCATTGATCCTTGTTCATTCTTCATCGTTCATTCGTCATTGATCATTGATCCTTATTAATTCTTCATCGTTCATTCTTCATTGATCATTGATCCTTGTTCATTCTTCATCGTTCATTCGTCATTGACCATTAATCCTTGTTCATTCTTCATCGTTCTTTCTTCATTGATCATTGATCCTTGTTCATTCTTCATCGTTCATTCGTCATTGACCATTAATCCTTGTTCATTCTTCATCGTTCATTCTTCATTGATCATTGATCCTTGTTCATTCTTCATCGTACATTCTTCATTGATCATTGATCCTTGTTCATTCTTCATCGTTCATTCGTTATTGACCATTAATCCTTGTTCATTCTTCATCGTTCATTCTTCATTGAGCATTGATCCTTGTTCATTCTTCATCATTCATCCGTCATTGATCATTGATCTTTGTTCATTCTTCATCGTTCATTCGTCATTGACCATTAATCCTTGTTCATTCTTCATCGTTCATTCTTCATTGATCATTGATCCTTGTTCATTCTTCATCGTTCATTCGTCATTGACCATTAATCCTTGTTCATTCTTCATCGTTCATTCTGCATTGATCATTGATCCTTGTTCATTCTTCATCGTACATTCTTCATTGATCATTGATCCTTGTTCATTCTTCATCGTTCATTCGTTATTGACCATTAATCCTTGTTCATTCTTCATCGTTCATTCTTCATTGAGCATTGATCCTTGTTCATTCTTCATCATTCATTCGTCATTGATCATTGATCCTTGTTCATTCTTCATCGTTCATTCGTCATTGACCATTAATCCTTGTTCATTCTTCATCGTTCATTCTTCATTGATCATTGATCCTTGTTCATTCTTCATCGTTCATTCGCCATTGATCATTGATGCTTGTTCATTCTTCATCGTTCATTCGTCATTGACCATCAATCCTTGTTCATTCTTCATCGTTCATTCGTCATTGACAATCAATCCTTGTTCATTCTTAATCGTTCATTCTTCATTGATCATTGATCCTTGTTCATTCTTCATCGTTCATTCGTCATTGACCATTAATCCTTGTTCATTCTTCATCGTTCATTCTTCATTGATCATTGATCCTTGTTCATTCTTCATCGTTCATTCTTCATTGATCATTGATCCTTGTTCATTCTTCATCGTTCATTCTTCATTGATCATTGATCCTTGTTCATTCTTCATCGTTCATTCTTCATTGATCATTGATCCTTGTTCATTCTTCATCGTTCATTTGTCAATGACCATTAATCCTTGTTCATTCTTCATCGTTCATTCTTCATTGATCATTGATCCTTGTTCATTCTTCATCGTTCATTCTTCATTGATCATTGATCCTTGTTCATTCTTCATCGTTCATTCGTCATTGATCATTGATCCTTGTTCATTCTTCATCGTTCATTCGTCATTGACCATTAATCCTTGTTCATTCTTCATCGTCCATTCTTCATTGATCATTGATCCTTGTTCATTCTTCATCGTTCATTCGTCATTGATCATTGATCCTTATTAATTCTTCATCGTTCATTCTTCATTGATCATTGATCCTTGTTCATTCTTCATCGTTCATTCTTCATTGATCATTGATCCTTGTTCATTCTTCATCGTTCATTCTTCATTGATCATTGATCCTTGTTCATTCTTCATCGTTCATTCTTCATTGATCATTGATCCTTGTTCATTCTTCATCGTTCATTTGTCAATGACCATTAATCCTTGTTCATTCTTCATCGTTCATTCTTCATTGATCATTGATCCTTGTTCATTCTTCATCGTTCATTCTTCATTGATCATTGATCCTTGTTCATTCTTCATCGTTCATTCGTCATTGATCATTGATCCTTGTTCATTCTTCATCGTTCATTCGTCATTGACCATTAATCCTTGTTCATTCTTCATCGTCCATTCTTCATTGATCATTGATCCTTGTTCATTCTTCATCGTTCATTCGTCATTGATCATTGATCCTTATTAATTCTTCATCGTTCATTCTTCATTGATCATTGATCCTTGTTCATTCTTCATCGTTCATTCGTCATTGACCATTAATCCTTGTTCATTCTTCATCGTTCATTCTTCATTGATCATTGATCCTTGTTCATTCTTCATCGTTCATTCGTCATTGACCATTAATCCTTGTTCATTCTTCATCGTTCATTCTTCATTGATCATTGATCCTTGTTCATTCTTCATCGTACATTCTTCATTGATCATTGATCCTTGTTCATTCTTCATCGTTCATTCGTCATTGACCATTAATCCTTGTTCATTTTTCATCGTTCATTCTTCATTGAGCATTGATCCTTGTTCATTCTTCATCATTCATTCGTCATTGATCATTGATCCTTGTTCATTCTTCATCGTTCATTCGTCATTGACCATTAATCCTTGTTCATTCTTCATCGTTCATTCTTCATTGATCATTGATCCTTGTTCATTCTTCATCGTTCATTCGCCATTGATCATTGATGCTTGTTCATTCTTCATCGTTCATTCGTCATTGACCATCAATCCTTGTTCATTCTTCATCGTTCATTCGTCATTGACAATCAATCCTTGTTCATTCTTAATCGTTCATTCTTCATTGATCATTGATCCTTGTTCATTCTTCATCGTTCATTCGTCATTGACCATTAATCCTTGTTCATTCTTCATCGTTCATTCTTCATTGATCATTGATCCTTGTTCATTCTTCATCGTTCATTTGTCAATGACCATTAATCCTTGTTCATTCTTCATCGTTCATTCTTCATTGATCATTGATCCTTGTTCATTCTTCATCGTTCATTCTTCATTGATCATTGATCCTTGTTCATTCTTCATCGTTCATTCGTCATTGATCATTGATCCTTGTTCATTCTTCATCGTTCATTCGTCATTGACCATTAATCCTTGTTCATTCTTCATCGTCCATTCTTCATTGATCATTGATCCTTGTTCATTCTTCATCGTTCATTCGTCATTGATCATTGATCCTTATTAATTCTTCATCGTTCATTCTTCATTGATCATTGATCCTTGTTCATTCTTCATCGTTCATTCGTCATTGACCATTAATCCTTGTTCATTCTTCATCGTTCATTCTTCATTGATCATTGATCCTTGTTCATTCTTCATCGTTCATTCTTCATTGATCATTGATCCTTGTTCATTCTTCATCGTTCATTCTTCATTGATCATTGATCCTTGTTCATTCTTCATCGTTCATTCGTCATTAATCATTGAACCTTGTTCATTCTTCATCGTTCATTCGTCATTGACCATTAATCCTTGTTCATTCTTCATCGTTCATTCTTCATTGATCATTGATCCTTGTTCATTCTTCATCGTTCATTTGTCAATGACCATTAATCCTTGTTCATTCTTCATCGTTCATTCTTCATTGATCATTGATCCTTGTTCATTCTTCATCGTTCATTCTTCATTGATCATTGATCCTTGTTCATTCTTCATCGTTCATTCGTCATTGATCATTGATCCTTGTTCATTCTTCATCGTTCATTCGTCATTGACCATTAATCCTTGTTCATTCTTCATCGTCCATTCTTCATTGATCATTGATCCTTGTTCATTCTTCATCGTTCATTCGTCATTGATCATTGATCCTTATTAATTCTTCATCGTTCATTCTTCATTGATCATTGATCCTTGTTCATTCTTCATCGTTCATTCGTCATTGACCATTAATCCTTGTTCATTCTTCATCGTTCATTCTTCATTGATCATTGATCCTTGTTCATTCTTCATCGTTCATTCGTCATTGACCATTAATCCTTGTTCATTCTTCATCGTTCATTCTTCATTGATCATTGATCCTTGTTCATTCTTCATCGTACATTCTTCATTGATCATTGATCCTTGTTCATTCTTCATCGTTCATTCGTCATTGACCATTAATCCTTGTTCATTCTTCATCGTTCATTCTTCATTGAGCATTGATCCTTGTTCATTCTTCATCATTCATTCGTCATTGATCATTGATCCTTGTTCATTCTTCATCGTTCATTCGTCATTGACCATTAATCCTTGTTCATTCTTTATCGTTCATTCTTCATTGATCATTGATCCTTGTTCATTCTTCATCGTTCATTCGCCATTGATCATTGATGCTTGTTCATTCTTCATCGTTCATTCGTCATTGACCATCAATCCTTATTCATTCTTCATCGTTCATTCGTCATTGACAATCAATCCTTGTTCATTCTTAATCGTTCATTCTTCATTGATCATTGATCCTTGTTCATTCTTCATCGTTCATTCGTCATTGACCATTAATCCTTGTTCATTCTTCATCGTTCATTCTTCATTGATCATTGATCCTTGTTCATTCTTCATCGTTCATTTGTCAATGACCATTAATCCTTGTTCATTCTTCATCGTTCATTCTTCATTGATCATTGATCCTTGTTCATTCTTCATTGTTCATTCTTCATTGATCATTGATCCTTGTTCATTCTTCATCGTTCATTCGTCATTGATCATTGATCCTTGTTCATTCTTCATCGTTCATTCGTCATTGACCATTAATCCTTGTTCATTCTTCATCGTCCATTCTTCATTGATCATTGATCCTTGTTCATTCTTCATCGTTCATTCGTCATTGATCATTGATCCTTATTAATTCTTCATCGTTCATTCTTCATTGATCATTGATCCTTGTTCATTCTTCATCGTTCATTCGTCATTGACCATTAATCCTTGTTCATTCTTCATCGTTCATTCTTCATTGATCATTGATCCTTGTTCATTCTTCATCGTTCATTCTTCATTGATCATTGATCCTTGTTCATTCTTCATCGTTCATTCTTCATTGATCATTGATCCTTGTTCATTCTTCATCGTTCATTCGTCATTAATCATTGAACCTTGTTCATTCTTCATCGTTCATTCGTCATTGACCATTAATCCTTGTTCATTCTTCATCGTTCATTCTTCATTGATCATTGATCCTAGTTCATTCTTCATCGTTCATTTGTCAATGACCATTAATCCTTGTTCATTCTTCATCGTTCATTCTTCATTGATCATTGATCCTTGTTCATTCTTCATCGTTCATTCTTCATTGATCATTGATCCTTGTTCATTCTTCATCGTTCATTCGTCATTGATCATTGATCCTTGTTCATTCTTCATCGTTCATTCGTCATTGACCATTAATCCTTGTTCATTCTTCATCGTCCATTCTTCATTGATCATTGATCCTTGTTCATTCTTCATCGTTCATTCGTCATTGATCATTGATCCTTATTAATTCTTCATCGTTCATTCTTCATTGATCATTGATCCTTGTTCATTCTTCATCGTTCATTCGTCATTGACCATTAATCCTTGTTCATTCTTCATCGTTCATTCTTCATTGATCATTGATCCTTGTTCATTCTTCATCGTTCATTCTTCATTGATCATTGATCCTTGTTCATTCTTCATCGTTCATTCTTCATTGATCATTGATCCTTGTTCATTCTTCATCGTTCATTCGTCATTAATCATTGAACCTTGTTCATTCTTCATCGTTCATTCGTCATTGACCATTAATCCTTGTTCATTCTTCATCGTTCATTCTTCATTGATCATTGATCCTAGTTCATTCTTCATCGTTCATTTGTCAATGACCATTAATCCTTGTTCATTCTTCATCGTTCATTCTTCATTGATCATTGATCCTTGTTCATTCTTCATCGTTCATTCTTCATTGATCATTGATCCTTGTTCATTCTTCATCGTTCATTCGTCATTGATCATTGATCCTTGTTCATTCTTCATCGTTCATTCGTCATTGACCATTAATCCTTGTTCATTCTTCATCGTCCATTCTTCATTGATCATTGATCATTGTTCATTCTTCATCGTTCATTCGTCATTGATCATTGATCCTTATTAATTCTTCATCGTTCATTCTTCATTGATCATTGATCCTTGTTCATTCTTCATCGTTCATTCGTCATTGACCATTAATCCTTGTTCATTCTTCATCGTTCATTCTTCATTGATCATTGATCCTTGTTCATTCTTCATCGTTCATTCGTCATTGACCATTAATCCTTGTTCATTCTTCATCGTTCATTCTGCATTGATCATTGATCCTTGTTCATTCTTCATCGTACATTCTTCATTGATCATTGATCCTTGTTCATTCTTCATCGTTCATTCGTTATTGACCATTAATCCTTGTTCATTCTTCATCGTTCATTCTTCATTGAGCATTGATCCTTGTTCATTCTTCATCATTCATTCGTCATTGATCATTGATCCTTGTTCATTCTTCATCGTTCATTCTTCATTGATCATTGATCCTTGTTCATTCTTCATCGTTCATTCGCCATTGATCATTGATGCTTGTTCATTCTTCATCGTTCATTCGTCATTGACCATCAATCCTTGTTCATTCTTCATCGTTCATTCGTCATTGACAATCAATCCTTGTTCATTCTTAATCGTTCATTCTTCATTGATCATTGATCCTTGTTCATTCTTCATCGTTCATTCGTCATTGACCATTAATCCTTGTTCATTCTTCATCGTTCATTCTTCATTGATCATTGATCCTTGTTCATTCTTCATCGTTCATTCTTCATTGATCATTGATCCTTGTTCATTCTTCATCGTTCATTCTTCATTGATCATTGATCCTTGTTCATTCTTCATCGTTCATTTGTCAATGACCATTAATCCTTGTTCATTCTTCATCGTTCATTCTTCATTGATCATTGATCCTTGTTCATTCTTCATCGTTCATTCTTCATTGATCATTGATCCTTGTTCATTCTTCATCGTTCATTCGTCATTGATCATTGATCCTTGTTCATTCTTCATCGTTCATTCGTCATTGACCATTAATCCTTGTTCATTCTTCATCGTCCATTCTTCATTGATCATTGATCCTTGTTCATTCTTCATCGTTCATTCGTCATTGATCATTGATCCTTATTAATTCTTCATCGTTCATTCTTCATTGATCATTGATCCTTGTTCATTCTTCATCGTTCATTCTTCATTGATCATTGATCCTTGTTCATTCTTCATCGTTCATTCTTCATTGATCATTGATCCTTGTTCATTCTTCATCGTTCATTCTTCATTGATCATTGATCCTTGTTCATTCTTCATCGTTCATTCGTCATTAATCATTGAACCTTGTTCATTCTTCATCGTTCATTCGTCATTGACCATTAATCCTTGTTCATTCTTCATCGTTCATTCTTCATTGATCATTGATCCTTGTTCATTCTTCATCGTTCATTTGTCAATGACCATTAATCCTTGTTCATTCTTCATCGTTCATTTTTCATTGATCATTGATCCTTGTTCATTCTTCATCGTTCATTCTTCATTGATCATTGATCCTTGTTCATTCTTCATCGTTCATTCGTCATTGATCATTGATCCTTGTTCATTCTTCATCGTTCATTCGTCATTGACCATTAATCCTTGTTCATTCTTCATCGTCCATTCTTCATTGATCATTGATCCTTGTTCATTCTTCATCGTTCATTCGTCATTGATCATTGATCCTTATTAATTCTTCATCGTTCATTCTTCATTCTTCATTGATCATTGATCCTTGTTCATTCTTCATCGTTCATTCGTCATTGACCATTAATCCTTGTTCATTCTTCATCGTTCATTCTTCATTGATCATTGATCCTTGTTCATTCTTCATCGTTCATTCTTCATTGATCATTGATCCTTGTTCATTCTTCATCGTTCATTCTTCATTGATCATTGATCCTTGTTCATTCTTCATCGTTCATTCTTCATTGATCATTGATCCTTGTTCATTCTTCATCGTTCATTCGTCATTGACCATTAATCCTTGTTCATTCTTCATCGTTCATTCTTCATTGATCATTGATCCTTGTTGATTCTTCATGGTTCATTCTTCATTGATTATTGATCCTTGTTCATTCTTCATCTTTCATTCTTCATTGATCATTGATCCTTGTTCATTCTTCATTGATCATTGATCCTTGTTCATTCTTCATCGTTCATTCGTCATTGATCATTGATCCTTGTTCATTCTTCATCGTTCATTCGTCATTGCCATTAATCCTTGTTCATTCTTCATCGTCCATTCTTCATTGATCATTGATCCTTGTTCATTCTTCATCGTTCATTCGTCATTGATCATTGATCCTTATTAATTCTTCATCGTTCATTCTTCATTGATCATTGATCCTTGTTCATTCTTCATCGTTCATTCGTCATTGACCATTAATCCTTGTTCATTCTTCATCGTTCATTCTTCATTGATCATTGATCCTTGTTCATTCTTCATCGTTCATTCTTCATTGATCATTGATCCTTGTTCATTCTTCATCGTTCATTCTTCATTGATCATTGATCCTTGTTCATTCTTCATCGTTCATTCTTCATTGATCATTGATCCTTGTTCATTCTTCATCGTTCATTCGTCATTGACCATTAATCCTTGTTCATTCTTCATCGTTCATTCTTCATTGATCATTGATCCTTGTTGATTCTTCATGGTTCATTCTTCATTGATTATTGATCCTTGTTCATTCTTCATCTTTCATTCTTCATTGATCATTGATCCTTGTTCATTCTTCATTGATCATTGATCCTTGTTCATTCTTCATCGTTCATTCGTCATTGATCATTGATCCTTGTTCATTCTTCATCGTTCATTCGTCATTGACCATTAATCCTTGTTCATTCTTCATCGTCCATTCTTCATTGATCATTGATCCTTGTTCATTCTTCATCGTTCATTCGTCATTGATCATTGATCCTTATTAATTCTTCATCGTTCATTCTTCATTGATCATTGATCCTTGTTCATTCTTCATCGTTCATTCGTCATTGACCATTAATCCTTGTTCATTCTTCATCGTTCATTCTTCATTGATCATTGATCCTTGTTCATTCTTCATCGTTCATTCGTCATTGACCATTAATCCTTGTTCATTCTTCATCGTTCATTCTTCATTGATCATTGATCCTTGTTCATTCTTCATCGTACATTCTTCATTGATCATTGATCCTTGTTCATTCTTCATCGTTCATTCGTTATTGACCATTAATCCTTGTTCATTCTTCATCGTTCATTCTTCATTGAGCATTGATCCTTGTTCATTCTTCATCATTCATCCGTCATTGATCATTGATCTTTGTTCATTCTTCATCGTTCATTCGTCATTGACCATTAATCCTTGTTCATTCTTCATCGTTCATTCTTCATTGATCATTGATCCTTGTTCATTCTTCATCGTTCATTCGTCATTGACCATTAATCCTTGTTCATTCTTCATCGTTCATTCTGCATTGATCATTGATCCTTGTTCATTCTTCATCGTACATTCTTCATTGATCATTGATCCTTGTTCATTCTTCATCGTTCATTCGTTATTGACCATTAATCCTTGTTCATTCTTCATCGTTCATTCTTCATTGAGCATTGATCCTTGTTCATTCTTCATCATTCATTCGTCATTGATCATTGATCCTTGTTCATTCTTCATCGTTCATTCGTCATTGACCATTAATCCTTGTTCATTCTTCATCGTTCATTCTTCATTGATCATTGATCCTTGTTCATTCTTCATCGTTCATTCGCCATTGATCATTGATGCTTGTTCATTCTTCATCGTTCATTCGTCATTGACCATCAATCCTTGTTCATTCTTCATCGTTCATTCGTCATTGACAATCAATCCTTGTTCATTCTTAATCGTTCATTCTTCATTGATCATTGATCCTTGTTCATTCTTCATCGTTCATTCGTCATTGACCATTAATCCTTGTTCATTCTTCATCGTTCATTCTTCATTGATCATTGATCCTTGTTCATTCTTCATCGTTCATTCTTCATTGATCATTGATCCTTGTTCATTCTTCATCGTTCATTCTTCATTGATCATTGATCCTTGTTCATTCTTCATCGTTCATTCTTCATTGATCATTGATCCTTGTTCATTCTTCATCGTTCATTTGTCAATGACCATTAATCCTTGTTCATTCTTCATCGTTCATTCTTCATTGATCATTGATCCTTGTTCATTCTTCATCGTTCATTCTTCATTGATCATTGATCCTTGTTCATTCTTCATCGTTCATTCGTCATTGATCATTGATCCTTGTTCATTCTTCATCGTTCATTCGTCATTGACCATTAATCCTTGTTCATTCTTCATCGTCCATTCTTCATTGATCATTGATCCTTGTTCATTCTTCATCGTTCATTCGTCATTGATCATTGATCCTTATTAATTCTTCATCGTTCATTCTTCATTGATCATTGATCCTTGTTCATTCTTCATCGTTCATTCTTCATTGATCATTGATCCTTGTTCATTCTTCATCGTTCATTCTTCATTGATCATTGATCCTTGTTCATTCTTCATCGTTCATTCTTCATTGATCATTGATCCTTGTTCATTCTTCATCGTTCATTTGTCAATGACCATTAATCCTTGTTCATTCTTCATCGTTCATTCTTCATTGATCATTGATCCTTGTTCATTCTTCATCGTTCATTCTTCATTGATCATTGATCCTTGTTCATTCTTCATCGTTCATTCGTCATTGATCATTGATCCTTGTTCATTCTTCATCGTTCATTCGTCATTGACCATTAATCCTTGTTCATTCTTCATCGTCCATTCTTCATTGATCATTGATCCTTGTTCATTCTTCATCGTTCATTCGTCATTGATCATTGATCCTTATTAATTCTTCATCGTTCATTCTTCATTGATCATTGATCCTTGTTCATTCTTCATCGTTCATTCGTCATTGACCATTAATCCTTGTTCATTCTTCATCGTTCATTCTTCATTGATCATTGATCCTTGTTCATTCTTCATCGTTCATTCGTCATTGACCATTAATCCTTGTTCATTCTTCATCGTTCATTCTTCATTGATCATTGATCCTTGTTCATTCTTCATCGTACATTCTTCATTGATCATTGATCCTTGTTCATTCTTCATCGTTCATTCGTCATTGACCATTAATCCTTGTTCATTTTTCATCGTTCATTCTTCATTGAGCATTGATCCTTGTTCATTCTTCATCATTCATTCGTCATTGATCATTGATCCTTGTTCATTCTTCATCGTTCATTCGTCATTGACCATTAATCCTTGTTCATTCTTCATCGTTCATTCTTCATTGATCATTGATCCTTGTTCATTCTTCATCGTTCATTCGCCATTGATCATTGATGCTTGTTCATTCTTCATCGTTCATTCGTCATTGACCATCAATCCTTGTTCATTCTTCATCGTTCATTCGTCATTGACAATCAATCCTTGTTCATTCTTAATCGTTCATTCTTCATTGATCATTGATCCTTGTTCATTCTTCATCGTTCATTCGTCATTGACCATTAATCCTTGTTCATTCTTCATCGTTCATTCTTCATTGATCATTGATCCTTGTTCATTCTTCATCGTTCATTTGTCAATGACCATTAATCCTTGTTCATTCTTCATCGTTCATTCTTCATTGATCATTGATCCTTGTTCATTCTTCATCGTTCATTCTTCATTGATCATTGATCCTTGTTCATTCTTCATCGTTCATTCGTCATTGATCATTGATCCTTGTTCATTCTTCATCGTTCATTCGTCATTGACCATTAATCCTTGTTCATTCTTCATCGTCCATTCTTCATTGATCATTGATCCTTGTTCATTCTTCATCGTTCATTCGTCATTGATCATTGATCCTTATTAATTCTTCATCGTTCATTCTTCATTGATCATTGATCCTTGTTCATTCTTCATCGTTCATTCGTCATTGACCATTAATCCTTGTTCATTCTTCATCGTTCATTCTTCATTGATCATTGATCCTTGTTCATTCTTCATCGTTCATTCTTCATTGATCATTGATCCTTGTTCATTCTTCATCGTTCATTCTTCATTGATCATTGATCCTTGTTCATTCTTCATCGTTCATTCGTCATTAATCATTGAACCTTGTTCATTCTTCATCGTTCATTCGTCATTGACCATTAATCCTTGTTCATTCTTCATCGTTCATTCTTCATTGATCATTGATCCTTGTTCATTCTTCATCGTTCATTTGTCAATGACCATTAATCCTTGTTCATTCTTCATCGTTCATTCTTCATTGATCATTGATCCTTGTTCATTCTTCATCGTTCATTCTTCATTGATCATTGATCCTTGTTCATTCTTCATCGTTCATTCGTCATTGATCATTGATCCTTGTTCATTCTTCATCGTTCATTCGTCATTGACCATTAATCCTTGTTCATTCTTCATCGTCCATTCTTCATTGATCATTGATCCTTGTTCATTCTTCATCGTTCATTCGTCATTGATCATTGATCCTTATTAATTCTTCATCGTTCATTCTTCATTGATCATTGATCCTTGTTCATTCTTCATCGTTCATTCGTCATTGACCATTAATCCTTGTTCATTCTTCATCGTTCATTCTTCATTGATCATTGATCCTTGTTCATTCTTCATCGTTCATTCGTCATTGACCATTAATCCTTGTTCATTCTTCATCGTTCATTCTTCATTGATCATTGATCCTTGTTCATTCTTCATCGTACATTCTTCATTGATCATTGATCCTTGTTCATTCTTCATCGTTCATTCGTCATTGACCATTAATCCTTGTTCATTCTTCATCGTTCATTCTTCATTGAGCATTGATCCTTGTTCATTCTTCATCATTCATTCGTCATTGATCATTGATCCTTGTTCATTCTTCATCGTTCATTCGTCATTGACCATTAATCCTTGTTCATTCTTTATCGTTCATTCTTCATTGATCATTGATCCTTGTTCATTCTTCATCGTTCATTCGCCATTGATCATTGATGCTTGTTCATTCTTCATCGTTCATTCGTCATTGACCATCAATCCTTATTCATTCTTCATCGTTCATTCGTCATTGACAATCAATCCTTGTTCATTCTTAATCGTTCATTCTTCATTGATCATTGATCCTTGTTCATTCTTCATCGTTCATTCGTCATTGACCATTAATCCTTGTTCATTCTTCATCGTTCATTCTTCATTGATCATTGATCCTTGTTCATTCTTCATCGTTCATTTGTCAATGACCATTAATCCTTGTTCATTCTTCATCGTTCATTCTTCATTGATCATTGATCCTTGTTCATTCTTCATTGTTCATTCTTCATTGATCATTGATCCTTGTTCATTCTTCATCGTTCATTCGTCATTGATCATTGATCCTTGTTCATTCTTCATCGTTCATTCGTCATTGACCATTAATCCTTGTTCATTCTTCATCGTCCATTCTTCATTGATCATTGATCCTTGTTCATTCTTCATCGTTCATTCGTCATTGATCATTGATCCTTATTAATTCTTCATCGTTCATTCTTCATTGATCATTGATCCTTGTTCATTCTTCATCGTTCATTCGTCATTGACCATTAATCCTTGTTCATTCTTCATCGTTCATTCTTCATTGATCATTGATCCTTGTTCATTCTTCATCGTTCATTCTTCATTGATCATTGATCCTTGTTCATTCTTCATCGTTCATTCTTCATTGATCATTGATCCTTGTTCATTCTTCATCGTTCATTCGTCATTAATCATTGAACCTTGTTCATTCTTCATCGTTCATTCGTCATTGACCATTAATCCTTGTTCATTCTTCATCGTTCATTCTTCATTGATCATTGATCCTAGTTCATTCTTCATCGTTCATTTGTCAATGACCATTAATCCTTGTTCATTCTTCATCGTTCATTCTTCATTGATCATTGATCCTTGTTCATTCTTCATCGTTCATTCTTCATTGATCATTGATCCTTGTTCATTCTTCATCGTTCATTCGTCATTGATCATTGATCCTTGTTCATTCTTCATCGTTCATTCGTCATTGACCATTAATCCTTGTTCATTCTTCATCGTCCATTCTTCATTGATCATTGATCCTTGTTCATTCTTCATCGTTCATTCGTCATTGATCATTGATCCTTATTAATTCTTCATCGTTCATTCTTCATTGATCATTGATCCTTGTTCATTCTTCATCGTTCATTCGTCATTGACCATTAATCCTTGTTCATTCTTCATCGTTCATTCTTCATTGATCATTGATCCTTGTTCATTCTTCATCGTTCATTCTTCATTGATCATTGATCCTTGTTCATTCTTCATCGTTCATTCTTCATTGATCATTGATCCTTGTTCATTCTTCATCGTTCATTCGTCATTAATCATTGAACCTTGTTCATTCTTCATCGTTCATTCGTCATTGACCATTAATCCTTGTTCATTCTTCATCGTTCATTCTTCATTGATCATTGATCCTAGTTCATTCTTCATCGTTCATTTGTCAATGACCATTAATCCTTGTTCATTCTTCATCGTTCATTCTTCATTGATCATTGATCCTTGTTCATTCTTCATCGTTCATTCTTCATTGATCATTGATCCTTGTTCATTCTTCATCGTTCATTCGTCATTGATCATTGATCCTTGTTCATTCTTCATCGTTCATTCGTCATTGACCATTAATCCTTGTTCATTCTTCATCGTCCATTCTTCATTGATCATTGATCATTGTTCATTCTTCATCGTTCATTCGTCATTGATCATTGATCCTTATTAATTCTTCATCGTTCATTCTTCATTGATCATTGATCCTTGTTCATTCTTCATCGTTCATTCGTCATTGACCATTAATCCTTGTTCATTCTTCATCGTTCATTCTTCATTGATCATTGATCCTTGTTCATTCTTCATCGTTCATTCGTCATTGACCATTAATCCTTGTTCATTCTTCATCGTTCATTCTGCATTGATCATTGATCCTTGTTCATTCTTCATCGTACATTCTTCATTGATCATTGATCCTTGTTCATTCTTCATCGTTCATTCGTTATTGACCATTAATCCTTGTTCATTCTTCATCGTTCATTCTTCATTGAGCATTGATCCTTGTTCATTCTTCATCATTCATTCGTCATTGATCATTGATCCTTGTTCATTCTTCATCGTTCATTCTTCATTGATCATTGATCCTTGTTCATTCTTCATCGTTCATTCGCCATTGATCATTGATGCTTGTTCATTCTTCATCGTTCATTCGTCATTGACCATCAATCCTTGTTCATTCTTCATCGTTCATTCGTCATTGACAATCAATCCTTGTTCATTCTTAATCGTTCATTCTTCATTGATCATTGATCCTTGTTCATTCTTCATCGTTCATTCGTCATTGACCATTAATCCTTGTTCATTCTTCATCGTTCATTCTTCATTGATCATTGATCCTTGTTCATTCTTCATCGTTCATTCTTCATTGATCATTGATCCTTGTTCATTCTTCATCGTTCATTCTTCATTGATCATTGATCCTTGTTCATTCTTCATCGTTCATTTGTCAATGACCATTAATCCTTGTTCATTCTTCATCGTTCATTCTTCATTGATCATTGATCCTTGTTCATTCTTCATCGTTCATTCTTCATTGATCATTGATCCTTGTTCATTCTTCATCGTTCATTCGTCATTGATCATTGATCCTTGTTCATTCTTCATCGTTCATTCGTCATTGACCATTAATCCTTGTTCATTCTTCATCGTCCATTCTTCATTGATCATTGATCCTTGTTCATTCTTCATCGTTCATTCGTCATTGATCATTGATCCTTATTAATTCTTCATCGTTCATTCTTCATTGATCATTGATCCTTGTTCATTCTTCATCGTTCATTCTTCATTGATCATTGATCCTTGTTCATTCTTCATCGTTCATTCTTCATTGATCATTGATCCTTGTTCATTCTTCATCGTTCATTCTTCATTGATCATTGATCCTTGTTCATTCTTCATCGTTCATTCGTCATTAATCATTGAACCTTGTTCATTCTTCATCGTTCATTCGTCATTGACCATTAATCCTTGTTCATTCTTCATCGTTCATTCTTCATTGATCATTGATCCTTGTTCATTCTTCATCGTTCATTTGTCAATGACCATTAATCCTTGTTCATTCTTCATCGTTCATTTTTCATTGATCATTGATCCTTGTTCATTCTTCATCGTTCATTCTTCATTGATCATTGATCCTTGTTCATTCTTCATCGTTCATTCGTCATTGATCATTGATCCTTGTTCATTCTTCATCGTTCATTCGTCATTGACCATTAATCCTTGTTCATTCTTCATCGTCCATTCTTCATTGATCATTGATCCTTGTTCATTCTTCATCGTTCATTCGTCATTGATCATTGATCCTTATTAATTCTTCATCGTTCATTCTTCATTCTTCATTGATCATTGATCCTTGTTCATTCTTCATCGTTCATTCGTCATTGACCATTAATCCTTGTTCATTCTTCATCGTTCATTCTTCATTGATCATTGATCCTTGTTCATTCTTCATCGTTCATTCTTCATTGATCATTGATCCTTGTTCATTCTTCATCGTTCATTCTTCATTGATCATTGATCCTTGTTCATTCTTCATCGTTCATTCTTCATTGATCATTGATCCTTGTTCATTCTTCATCGTTCATTCGTCATTGACCATTAATCCTTGTTCATTCTTCATCGTTCATTCTTCATTGATCATTGATCCTTGTTGATTCTTCATGGTTCATTCTTCATTGATTATTGATCCTTGTTCATTCTTCATCTTTCATTCTTCATTGATCATTGATCCTTGTTCATTCTTCATTGATCATTGATCCTTGTTCATTCTTCATCGTTCATTCGTCATTGATCATTGATCCTTGTTCATTCTTCATCGTTCATTCGTCATTGCCATTAATCCTTGTTCATTCTTCATCGTCCATTCTTCATTGATCATTGATCCTTGTTCATTCTTCATCGTTCATTCGTCATTGATCATTGATCCTTATTAATTCTTCATCGTTCATTCTTCATTGATCATTGATCCTTGTTCATTCTTCATCGTTCATTCGTCATTGACCATTAATCCTTGTTCATTCTTCATCGTTCATTCTTCATTGATCATTGATCCTTGTTCATTCTTCATCGTTCATTCTTCATTGATCATTGATCCTTGTTCATTCTTCATCGTTCATTCTTCATTGATCATTGATCCTTGTTCATTCTTCATCGTTCATTCTTCATTGATCATTGATCCTTGTTCATTCTTCATCGTTCATTCGTCATTGACCATTAATCCTTGTTCATTCTTCATCGTTCATTCTTCATTGATCATTGATCCTTGTTGATTCTTCATGGTTCATTCTTCATTGATTATTGATCCTTGTTCATTCTTCATCTTTCATTCTTCATTGATCATTGATCCTTGTTCATTCTTCATTGATCATTGATCCTTGTTCATTCTTCATCGTTCATTCGTCATTGATCATTGATCCTTGTTCATTCTTCATCGTTCATTCGTCATTGACCATTAATCCTTGTTCATTCTTCATCGTCCATTCTTCATTGATCATTGATCCTTGTTCATTCTTCATCGTTCATTCGTCATTGATCATTGATCCTTATTAATTCTTCATCGTTCATTCTTCATTGATCATTGATCCTTGTTCATTCTTCATCGTTCATTCGTCATTGACCATTAATCCTTGTTCATTCTTCATCGTTCATTCTTCATTGATCATTGATCCTTGTTCATTCTTCATCGTTCATTCGTCATTGACCATTAATCCTTGTTCATTCTTCATCGTTCATTCTTCATTGATCATTGATCCTTGTTCATTCTTCATCGTACATTCTTCATTGATCATTGATCCTTGTTCATTCTTCATCGTTCATTCGTTATTGACCATTAATCCTTGTTCATTCTTCATCGTTCATTCTTCATTGAGCATTGATCCTTGTTCATTCTTCATCATTCATCCGTCATTGATCATTGATCTTTGTTCATTCTTCATCGTTCATTCGTCATTGACCATTAATCCTTGTTCATTCTTCATCGTTCATTCTTCATTGATCATTGATCCTTGTTCATTCTTCATCGTTCATTCGTCATTGACCATTAATCCTTGTTCATTCTTCATCGTTCATTCTGCATTGATCATTGATCCTTGTTCATTCTTCATCGTACATTCTTCATTGATCATTGATCCTTGTTCATTCTTCATCGTTCATTCGTTATTGACCATTAATCCTTGTTCATTCTTCATCGTTCATTCTTCATTGAGCATTGATCCTTGTTCATTCTTCATCATTCATTCGTCATTGATCATTGATCCTTGTTCATTCTTCATCGTTCATTCGTCATTGACCATTAATCCTTGTTCATTCTTCATCGTTCATTCTTCATTGATCATTGATCCTTGTTCATTCTTCATCGTTCATTCGCCATTGATCATTGATGCTTGTTCATTCTTCATCGTTCATTCGTCATTGACCATCAATCCTTGTTCATTCTTCATCGTTCATTCGTCATTGACAATCAATCCTTGTTCATTCTTAATCGTTCATTCTTCATTGATCATTGATCCTTGTTCATTCTTCATCGTTCATTCGTCATTGACCATTAATCCTTGTTCATTCTTCATCGTTCATTCTTCATTGATCATTGATCCTTGTTCATTCTTCATCGTTCATTCTTCATTGATCATTGATCCTTGTTCATTCTTCATCGTTCATTCTTCATTGATCATTGATCCTTGTTCATTCTTCATCGTTCATTCTTCATTGATCATTGATCCTTGTTCATTCTTCATCGTTCATTTGTCAATGACCATTAATCCTTGTTCATTCTTCATCGTTCATTCTTCATTGATCATTGATCCTTGTTCATTCTTCATCGTTCATTCTTCATTGATCATTGATCCTTGTTCATTCTTCATCGTTCATTCGTCATTGATCATTGATCCTTGTTCATTCTTCATCGTTCATTCGTCATTGACCATTAATCCTTGTTCATTCTTCATCGTCCATTCTTCATTGATCATTGATCCTTGTTCATTCTTCATCGTTCATTCGTCATTGATCATTGATCCTTATTAATTCTTCATCGTTCATTCTTCATTGATCATTGATCCTTGTTCATTCTTCATCGTTCATTCTTCATTGATCATTGATCCTTGTTCATTCTTCATCGTTCATTCTTCATTGATCATTGATCCTTGTTCATTCTTCATCGTTCATTCTTCATTGATCATTGATCCTTGTTCATTCTTCATCGTTCATTCGTCATTAATCATTGAACCTTGTTCATTCTTCATCGTTCATTCGTCATTGACCATTAATCCTTGTTCATTCTTCATCGTTCATTCTTCATTGATCATTGATCCTTGTTCATTCTTCATCGTTCATTTGTCAATGACCATTAATCCTTGTTCATTCTTCATCGTTCATTTTTCATTGATCATTGATCCTTGTTCATTCTTCATCGTTCATTCTTCATTGATCATTGATCCTTGTTCATTCTTCATCGTTCATTCGTCATTGATCATTGATCCTTGTGCATTCTTCATCGTTCATTCGTCATTGACCATTAATCCTTGTTCATTCTTCATCGTCCATTCTTCATTGATCATTGATCCTTGTTCATTCTTCATCGTTCATTCGTCATTGATCATTGATCCTTATTAATTCTTCATCGTTCATTCTTCATTGATCATTGATCCTTGTTCATTCTTCATCGTTCATTCGTCATTGACCATTAATCCTTGTTCATTCTTCATCGTTCATTCTTCATTGATCATTGATCCTTGTTCATTCTTCATCGTTCATTCTTCATTGATCATTGATCCTTGTTCATTCTTCATCGTTCATTCTTCATTGATCATTGATCCTTGTTCATTCTTCATCGTTCATTCTTCATTGATCATTGATCCTTGTTCATTCTTCATCGTTCATTCGTCATTGACCATTAATCCTTGTTCATTCTTGAGCCAAGTCAGCTAGGCTCATATGGAGATAGCAACCATGACCCAAAGGACCCAAAGGACAACAACACTAATTTCCTTCATCATTCTGTTTTCATAAATGGGTTTGCATTAAGACCATTAACAATGATGAGCAAAGAACTTTATTCATTCCAAGACAATCAAAGCAATGATGATTTAGAACAAATACAATCGTATAAATCATCAAAACAACAGAAGAGCCTAGCAACAATCCAAGATCAGAAGCATACGGACCATCAGAAGTTGCTGACCTGCTCCACTGACCAGACCACCTTGGTGGGCCTACCCAGACGAACCCTAAGCCCATGGGATGAGGTGGAAGGCATATTTGGAATCTCTACACATGGAACTTGCTATCAAGGTCCAAGAGTCCTACTAATAATCATTGGAAGCACATGGAAAGGTAAGGCAAAGGTCGCACAGTCATCATGGACAGCAAGCCAAAACCAGCAGCTTCTGACCACTGACCAAGCCACCTTGGCAAGCCCGCCCAGACGTGAACCGAGCCCATTGGATGACGTGGAAGGTAGATCTGGAATCTCTACACATGGGTCTAGCTACCATGACCCAAGAGCCCTCCTGGAAGTCACCGGAGGTGGACTGAAAACAGAGCCCAAGGTCGCCCAGTTGAAAGATTTGCGAATAAGCTGTTGCATAGTTCTATTGTTCTATTTTAGGCGCGTGTATAGCACGTGTTTGTATATGACCGTTAATGACCGTTAGGCATTCGTGTAAATAGCCTACCTTTCATTCCTAGCTCTATATATAGTTGATTCATGCATTGTAATGGACATTGATTGTTGAATAAAAATTCCAAAATTTCAGAAATTTTCAAGTGTTTGAAACTTTCTTCAATTGCTTGCAATTGGGTTACTTGGGCCAGTTTGCCCTTCGTGTTTGTGTGAAAACCTTGATCAGTCTTCAAGGCCACGCTGCACTCATCCAAGAACAATCGATAATTCCCTTGATTTATCAAAGGAACTCTCCATTGTTGCGTTGAAAAGGGGCTTGGTAGTCCACCCTTGATCAAGGCACTGCCCAGCAGTATTGGAATATCCTCCATATATCTTCGTGTCCAATCCATTCCATTGCATTCACCACGCACACATACATCAATTGGTATCAGAGCACGGTTCACGAAGAGGGCAAGAGCACTTGTGGAGGCCGGAAAATCAAGAAAGGCTTTGCTTCATTCTGAATTGAATCCTACAATCTGTCTGGTGAGAATTTTATGCATATCTTTTTGTAGACGTTGAATTTCATCAAATACTTTTAGAGCAATCAAGGTTAGTGTCTTAACTTTGAGTTCTTGAAAGAAAGATTGGATTTCACGTTGTGTGCAAAATTTGGCGCAAGTGTTTGTACAGACTGCTGAACAGGATCTTGAAAATTCAAGATTCTGATCTGTTGATCTTTGGTGATATTTCTGCTCTTTTTGTTATCACTTTTCATTTTGATTTGATAAAATAAAGGTTTGCAATCACATTTCACTTAAAATTTCGTGCAAATTGGTTTTCATTAAGATTGCACATTGCATAATAGCCACAAAAATCAGATTTTAAGAAACTATTCTGTTTTGATCAAGTGTTTTGTTCTTCATTGTTGTTTTCTTTGATTTTATGCATTTGTTGTCTTCATTACTTAGATAAAATAGGGATTTACATTAGTATTTCATTTAATTCTAAGTACAAATTGAATTTTTGCTGTTTGGTGCACAGAATTCAGATCATTTGGAATCTGAATGTGTTGTGATCAGAGGGAACCTGCTGCATTCTTTTCTACTTTAGGACTTGCTGTTTGATTCTTGCATATCTAACCTCAATAAACAAATAACTAAGAATTCACATTAGAAAATTCATTCAAAGAACATAAAGTGATTGTTGTTGTTCATTACATCTTGCACAGAATACAGAATGTTCAAAATCTGATTGCTGCTGTGCACAGAATAGTCTTGCTGCATTCACTTCCTTCTTTGCATATTTGTCTGTGTCTGCATTCACATAAGTCATTATGGATAACAATGATAAATTTGATGCACTAGTTAACATGGTCACTCAATTAAGCTTGGCCGTCACAGAATTGAAAAATGCTACACTACCACAACACCTACACCAAGACCCTAATATTGAGGCTACAAGGGAAGACAAATCCATGAGGGTTGGTATGCATGAGTTTGATGGAACCTCATATGACCCTGAGGAATACATTGAATGGGAGGAAGGGGTAGAACGATACTTTGAATATAAGGCTACCCACCCAGACCATCAATACAAGATTGCAAAGGTGAAACTCACCAAACTAGCTGCCATATGGTTAGAAGGAGTTCAAAGGCAAAGGCTTAGGAATGGAAAGAAAAAAGTGAATTCTTGGGAGAACCTTAAGAAAAAAATGAGGAGAAAGTATGTGCCTAGTAATTACACACAGCAATTGCCTATACAATGGAGCACACTCACTCAAGGCAACAAAACAGTAGCCTTAGCTAATGATCATGCATTACTATTAGAGCAATACTCAAAGAAAAGCACTTCACAACTTGTTGCACAAACCAATGAATCATCTATGCATAAAAGCAACCAGCAGCCTTTGAATATTAGGAATGTGATCACTACTAATACCTCCATTAAAACCAGTAGCAACGAGTCCAATAGCAAGAGTGTCACACCAATCAAGGATGTGGTTTGGTCTAAGTGTTGTGACCATGGGCATTTCAAAGTATACCCTGAAGAGGAAGAAAGGCATGAGGGTAAGATGAAAGAATTAATTCCTTTATCCCCTCACAAAGCTGTACCTACTTCCAAGACCAAGCAACCTATGCACTTAATAAATAAAAAAAGATGTGTGGGAAAGAAGAAACCAGAAAATCATTGTTGGTCTAAGCTGTCCAAGGAAGTTAAACCTATTATTAAGAGGTTTTCAATTGTTGCTCATGATCTTTTACTAATTGATCTTCTTGTTTTGCACAGATATAACACTAATGTTCATAAGCATGATGAGTACTTCCGAAAAAAACACAAACCAATGCATAAGAAGCTGCACAAAACAAAAGCAAGACACCAGCACAGAGTAAACAAGGAACTGAAGCAGAGCAAGTTGATGCAACTTGGTGAATTTGCATGGATTCTACTCAAGCAAAGGAGCTTTTCTCACCTCAGGAAGCATAAGGACAAAAGTCCATGGAATGCAAAGAAGCAAATAGCCATAACCCAGCACATACATGTTCAGGTTCAGGCAGTAGCAGATGCATACATTGTTGATCTGCACAGCAACTATGGTGTCTCACTCACATTCAACATTGAGGACTTAGCACCCTATCTCATGGACTTGGAATTGAGGACAATTCTTTTTCAAGAAGGGGGGATTGAGCCAAGTCAGCTAGGCTCATATGGAGATAGCAACCATGACCCAAAGGACCCAAAGGACAACAACACTAATTTCCTTCATCATTCTGTTTTCATAAATGGGTTTGCATTAAGACCATTAACAATGATGAGCAAAGAACTTTATTCATTCCAAGACAATCAAAGCAATGATGATTTAGAACAAATACAATCGTATAAATCATCAAAACAACAGAAGAGCCTAGCAACAATCCAAGATCAGAAGCATACGGACCATCAGAAGTTGCTGACCTGCTCCACTGACCAGACCACCTTGGTGGGCCTACCCAGACGAACCCTAAGCCCATGGGATGAGGTGGAAGGCATATTTGGAATCTCTACACATGGAACTTGCTATCAAGGTCCAAGAGTCCTACTAATAATCATTGGAAGCACATGGAAAGGTAAGGCAAAGGTCGCACAGTCATCATGGACAGCAAGCCAAAACCAGCAGCTTCTGACCACTGACCAAGCCACCTTGGCAAGCCCGCCCAGACGTGAACCGAGCCCATTGGATGACGTGGAAGGTAGATCTGGAATCTCTACACATGGGTCTAGCTACCATGACCCAAGAGCCCTCCTGGAAGTCACCGGAGGTGGACTGAAAACAGAGCCCAAGGTCGCCCAGTTGAAAGATTTGCGAATAAGCTGTTGCATAGTTCTATTGTTCTATTTTAGGCGCGTGTATAGCACGTGTTTGTATATGACCGTTAATGACCGTTAGGCATTCGTGTAAATAGCCTACCTTTCATTCCTAGCTCTATATATAGTTGATTCATGCATTGTAATGGACATTGATTGTTGAATAAAAATTCCAAAATTTCAGAAATTTTCAAGTGTTTGAAACTTTCTTCAATTGCTTGCAATTGGGTTACTTGGGCCAGTTTGCCCTTCGTGTTTGTGTGAAAACCTTGATCAGTCTTCAAGGCCACGCTGCACTCATCCAAGAACAATCGATAATTCCCTTGATTTATCAAAGGAACTCTCCATTGTTGCGTTGAAAAGGGGCTTGGTAGTCCACCCTTGATCAAGGCACTGCCCAGCAGTATTGGAATATCCTCCATATATCTTCGTGTCCAATCCATTCCATTGCATTCACCACGCACACATACATCAATTCTTCATCGTTCATTCTTCATTGATCATTGATCCTTGTTGATTCTTCATGGTTCATTCTTCATTGATTATTGATCCTTGTTCATTCTTCATCTTTCATTCTTCATTGATCATTGATCCTTGTTCATTCTTCATTGATCATTGATCCTTGTTCATTCTTCATCGTTCATTCGTCATTGATCATTGATCCTTGTTCATTCTTCATCGTTCATTCGTCATTGCCATTAATCCTTGTTCATTCTTCATCGTCCATTCTTCATTGATCATTGATCCTTGTTCATTCTTCATCGTTCATTCGTCATTGATCATTGATCCTTATTAATTCTTCATCGTTCATTCTTCATTGATCATTGATCCTTGTTCATTCTTCATCGTTCATTCGTCATTGACCATTAATCCTTGTTCATTCTTCATCGTTCATTCTTCATTGATCATTGATCCTTGTTCATTCTTCATCGTTCATTCTTCATTGATCATTGATCCTTGTTCATTCTTCATCGTTCATTCTTCATTGATCATTGATCCTTGTTCATTCTTCATCGTTCATTCTTCATTGATCATTGATCCTTGTTCATTCTTCATCGTTCATTCGTCATTGACCATTAATCCTTGTTCATTCTTCATCGTTCATTCTTCATTGATCATTGATCCTTGTTGATTCTTCATGGTTCATTCTTCATTGATTATTGATCCTTGTTCATTCTTCATCTTTCATTCTTCATTGATCATTGATCCTTGTTCATTCTTCATTGATCATTGATCCTTGTTCATTCTTCATCGTTCATTCGTCATTGATCATTGATCCTTGTTCATTCTTCATCGTTCATTCGTCATTGACCATTAATCCTTGTTCATTCTTCATCGTCCATTCTTCATTGATCATTGATCCTTGTTCATTCTTCATCGTTCATTCGTCATTGATCATTGATCCTTATTAATTCTTCATCGTTCATTCTTCATTGATCATTGATCCTTGTTCATTCTTCATCGTTCATTCGTCATTGACCATTAATCCTTGTTCATTCTTCATCGTTCATTCTTCATTGATCATTGATCCTTGTTCATTCTTCATCGTTCATTCGTCATTGACCATTAATCCTTGTTCATTCTTCATCGTTCATTCTTCATTGATCATTGATCCTTGTTCATTCTTCATCGTACATTCTTCATTGATCATTGATCCTTGTTCATTCTTCATCGTTCATTCGTTATTGACCATTAATCCTTGTTCATTCTTCATCGTTCATTCTTCATTGAGCATTGATCCTTGTTCATTCTTCATCATTCATCCGTCATTGATCATTGATCTTTGTTCATTCTTCATCGTTCATTCGTCATTGACCATTAATCCTTGTTCATTCTTCATCGTTCATTCTTCATTGATCATTGATCCTTGTTCATTCTTCATCGTTCATTCGCCATTGATCATTGATGCTTGTTCATTCTTCATCGTTCATTCGTCATTGACCATCAATCCTTGTTCATTCTTCATCGTTCATTCGTCATTGACAATCAATCCTTGTTCATTCTTAATCGTTCATTCTTCATTGATCATTGATCCTTGTTCATTCTTCATCGTTCATTCGTCATTGACCATTAATCCTTGTTCATTCTTCATCGTTCATTCTTCATTGATCATTGATCCTTGTTCATTCTTCATCGTTCATTCTTCATTGATCATTGATCCTTGTTCATTCTTCATCGTTCATTCTTCATTGATCATTGATCCTTGTTCATTCTTCATCGTTCATTCTTCATTGATCATTGATCCTTGTTCATTCTTCATCGTTCATTCGTCATTAATCATTGAACCTTGTTCATTCTTCATCGTTCATTCGTCATTGACCATTAATCCTTGTTCATTCTTCATCGTTCATTCTTCATTGATCATTGATCCTTGTTCATTCTTCATCGTTCATTTGTCAATGACCATTAATCCTTGTTCATTCTTCATCGTTCATTCTTCATTGATCATTGATCCTTGTTCATTCTTCATCGTTCATTCTTCATTGATCATTGATCCTTGTTCATTCTTCATCGTTCATTCGTCATTGATCATTGATCCTTGTTCATTCTTCATCGTTCATTCGTCATTGACCATTAATCCTTGTTCATTCTTCATCGTCCATTCTTCATTGATCATTGATCCTTGTTCATTCTTCATCGTTCATTCGTCATTGATCATTGATCCTTATTAATTCTTCATCGTTCATTCTTCATTGATCATTGATCCTTGTTCATTCTTCATCGTTCATTCGTCATTGACCATTAATCCTTGTTCATTCTTCATCGTTCATTCTTCATTGATCATTGATCCTTGTTCATTCTTCATCGTTCATTCGTCATTGACCATTAATCCTTGTTCATTCTTCATCGTTCATTCTTCATTGATCATTGATCCTTGTTCATTCTTCATCGTACATTCTTCATTGATCATTGATCCTTGTTCATTCTTCATCGTTCATTCGTCATTGACCATTAATCCTTGTTCATTCTTCATCGTTCATTCTTCATTGAGCATTGATCCTTGTTCATTCTTCATCATTCATTCGTCATTGATCATTGATCCTTGTTCATTCTTCATCGTTCATTCGTCATTGACCATTAATCCTTGTTCATTCTTCATCGTTCATTCTTCAGTGATCATTGATCCTTGTTCATTCTTCATCGTTCATTCGCCATTGATCATTGATGCTTGTTCATTCTTCATCGTTCATTCGTCATTGACCATCAATCCTTGTTCATTCTTCATCGTTCATTCGTCATTGACAATCAATCCTTGTTCATTCTTCATCGTTCATTTGTCAATGACCATTAATCCTTGTTCATTCTTCATCGTTCATTCTTCATTGATCATTGATCCTTGTTCATTCTTCATCGTTCATTCTTCATTGATCATTGATCCTTGTTCATTCTTCATCGTTCATTCGTCATTGATCATTGATCCTTGTTCATTCTTCATCGTTCATTCGTCATTGACCATTAATCCTTGTTCATTCTTCATCGTCCATTCTTCATTGATCATTGATCATTGTTCATTCTTCATCGTTCATTCGTCATTGATCATTGATCCTTATTAATTCTTCATCGTTCATTGATCCTTGTTCATTCTTCATCGTTCATTCGTCATTGACCATTAATCCTTGTTCATTCTTCATCGTTCATTCTTCATTGATCATTGATCCTTGTTCATTCTTCATCGTTCATTCGTCATTGACCATTAATCCTTGTTCATTCTTCATCGTTCATTCTGCATTGATCATTGATCCTTGTTCATTCTTCATCGTACATTCTTCATTGATCATTGATCCTTGTTCATTCTTCATCGTTCATTCGTTATTGACCATTAATCCTTGTTCATTCTTCATCGTTCATTCTTCATTGAGCATTGATCCTTGTTCATTCTTCATCATTCATTCGTCATTGATCATTGATCCTTGTTCATTCTTCATCGTTCATTCGTCATTGACCATTAATCCTTGTTCATTCTTCATCGTTCATTCTTCATTGATCATTGATCCTTGTTCATTCTTCATCGTTCATTCGCCATTGATCATTGATGCTTGTTCATTCTTCATCGTTCATTCGTCATTGACCATCAATCCTTGTTCATTCTTCATCGTTCATTCGTCATTGACAATCAATCCTTGTTCATTCTTAATCGTTCATTCTTCATTGATCATTGATCCTTGTTCATTCTTCATCGTTCATTCGTCATTGACCATTAATCCTTGTTCATTCTTCATCGTTCATTCTTCATTGATCATTGATCCTTGTTCATTCTTCATCGTTCATTCTTCATTGATCATTGATCCTTGTTCATTCTTCATCGTTCATTCTTCATTGATCATTGATCCTTGTTCATTCTTCATCGTTCATTCTTCATTGATCATTGATCCTTGTTCATTCTTCATCGTTCATTCGTCATTAATCATTGAACCTTGTTCATTCTTCATCGTTCATTCGTCATTGACCATTAATCCTTGTTCATTCTTCATCGTTCATTCTTCATTGATCATTGATCCTTGTTCATTCTTCATCGTTCATTTGTCAATGACCATTAATCCTTGTTCATTCTTCATCGTTCATTCTTCATTGATCATTGATCCTTGTTCATTCTTCATCGTTCATTCTTCATTGATCATTGATCCTTGTTCATTCTTCATCGTTCATTCGTCATTGATCATTGATCCTTGTTCATTCTTCATCGTTCATTCGTCATTGACCATTAATCCTTGTTCATTCTTCATCGTCCATTCTTCATTGATCATTGATCCTTGTTCATTCTTCATCGTTCATTCGTCATTGATCATTGATCCTTATTAATTCTTCATCGTTCATTCTTCATTGATCATTGATCCTTGTTCATTCTTCATCGTTCATTCGTCATTGACCATTAATCCTTGTTCATTCTTCATCGTTCATTCTTCATTGATCATTGATCCTTGTTCATTCTTCATCGTTCATTCGTCATTGACCATTAATCCTTGTTCATTCTTCATCGTTCATTCTTCATTGATCATTGATCCTTGTTCATTCTTCATCGTACATTCTTCATTGATCATTGATCCTTGTTCATTCTTCATCGTTCATTCGTCATTGACCATTAATCCTTGTTCATTCTTCATCGTTCATTCTTCATTGAGCATTGATCCTTGTTCATTCTTCATCATTCATTCGTCATTGATCATTGATCCTTGTTCATTCTTCATCGTTCATTCGTCATTGACCATTAATCCTTGTTCATTCTTCATCGTTCATTCTTCAGTGATCATTGATCCTTGTTCATTCTTCATCGTTCATTCGCCATTGATCATTGATGCTTGTTCATTCTTCATCGTTCATTCGTCATTGACCATCAATCCTTGTTCATTCTTCATCGTTCATTCGTCATTGACAATCAATCCTTGTTCATTCTTCATCGTTCATTTGTCAATGACCATTAATCCTTGTTCATTCTTCATCGTTCATTCTTCATTGATCATTGATCCTTGTTCATTCTGCATCGTTCATTCTTCATTGATCATTGATCCTTGTTCATTCTTCATCGTTCATTCGTCATTGATCATTGATCCTTGTTCATTCTTCATCGTTCATTCGTCATTGACCATTAATCCTTGTTCATTCTTCATCGTTCATTCTTCATTGATCATTGATCCTTGTTCATTCTTCATCGTTCATTTGTCAATGACCATTAATCCTTGTTCATTCTTCATCGTTCATTCTTCATTGATCATTGATCCTTGTTCATTCTTCATCGTTCATTCTTCATTGATCATTGATCCTTGTTCATTCTTCATCGTTCATTCGTCATTGATCATTGATCCTTGTTCATTCTTCATCGTTCATTCGTCATTGACCATTAATCCTTGTTCATTCTTCATCGTCCATTCTTCATTGATCATTGATCCTTGTTCATTCTTCATCGTTCATTCGTCATTGATCATTGATCCTTATTAATTCTTCATCGTTCATTCTTCATTGATCATTGATCCTTGTTCATTCTTCATCGTTCATTCGTCATTGACCATTAATCCTTGTTCATTCTTCATCGTTCATTCTTCATTGATCATTGATCCTTGTTCATTCTTCATCGTTCATTCGTCATTGACCATTAATCCTTGTTCATTCTTCATCGTTCATTCTTCATTGATCATTGATCCTTGTTCATTCTTCATCGTACATTCTTCATTGATCATTGATCCTTGTTCATTCTTCATCGTTCATTCGTCATTGACCATTAATCCTTGTTCATTCTTCATCGTTCATTCTTCATTGAGCATTGATCCTTGTTCATTCTTCATCATTCATTCGTCATTGATCATTGATCCTTGTTCATTCTTCATCGTTCATTCGTCATTGACCATTAATCCTTGTTCATTCTTCATCGTTCATTCTTCAGTGATCATTGATCCTTGTTCATTCTTCATCGTTCATTCGCCATTGATCATTGATGCTTGTTCATTCTTCATCGTTCATTCGTCATTGACCATCAATCCTTGTTCATTCTTCATCGTTCATTCGTCATTGACAATCAATCCTTGTTCATTCTTCATCGTTCATTTGTCAATGACCATTAATCCTTGTTCATTCTTCATCGTTCATTCTTCATTGATCATTGATCCTTGTTCATTCTTCATCGTTCATTCTTCATTGATCATTGATCCTTGTTCATTCTTCATCGTTCATTCGTCATTGATCATTGATCCTTGTTCATTCTTCATCGTTCATTCGTCATTGACCATTAATCCTTGTTCATTCTTCATCGTCCATTCTTCATTGATCATTGATCATTGTTCATTCTTCATCGTTCATTCGTCATTGATCATTGATCCTTATTAATTCTTCATCGTTCATTGATCCTTGTTCATTCTTCATCGTTCATTCGTCATTGACCATTAATCCTTGTTCATTCTTCATCGTTCATTCTTCATTGATCATTGATCCTTGTTCATTCTTCATCGTTCATTCGTCATTGACCATTAATCCTTGTTCATTCTTCATCGTTCATTCTGCATTGATCATTGATCCTTGTTCATTCTTCATCGTACATTCTTCATTGATCATTGATCCTTGTTCATTCTTCATCGTTCATTCGTTATTGACCATTAATCCTTGTTCATTCTTCATCGTTCATTCTTCATTGAGCATTGATCCTTGTTCATTCTTCATCATTCATTCGTCATTGATCATTGATCCTTGTTCATTCTTCATCGTTCATTCGTCATTGACCATTAATCCTTGTTCATTCTTCATCGTTCATTCTTCATTGATCATTGATCCTTGTTCATTCTTCATCGTTCATTCGCCATTGATCATTGATGCTTGTTCATTCTTCATCGTTCATTCGTCATTGACCATCAATCCTTGTTCATTCTTCATCGTTCATTCGTCATTGACAATCAATCCTTGTTCATTCTTAATCGTTCATTCTTCATTGATCATTGATCCTTGTTCATTCTTCATCGTTCATTCGTCATTGACCATTAATCCTTGTTCATTCTTCATCGTTCATTCTTCATTGATCATTGATCCTTGTTCATTCTTCATCGTTCATTCTTCATTGATCATTGATCCTTGTTCATTCTTCATCGTTCATTCTTCATTGATCATTGATCCTTGTTCATTCTTCATCGTTCATTCTTCATTGATCATTGATCCTTGTTCATTCTTCATCGTTCATTCGTCATTAATCATTGAACCTTGTTCATTCTTCATCGTTCATTCGTCATTGACCATTAATCCTTGTTCATTCTTCATCGTTCATTCTTCATTGATCATTGATCCTTGTTCATTCTTCATCGTTCATTTGTCAATGACCATTAATCCTTGTTCATTCTTCATCGTTCATTCTTCATTGATCATTGATCCTTGTTCATTCTTCATCGTTCATTCTTCATTGATCATTGATCCTTGTTCATTCTTCATCGTTCATTCGTCATTGATCATTGATCCTTGTTCATTCTTCATCGTTCATTCGTCATTGACCATTAATCCTTGTTCATTCTTCATCGTCCATTCTTCATTGATCATTGATCCTTGTTCATTCTTCATCGTTCATTCGTCATTGATCATTGATCCTTATTAATTCTTCATCGTTCATTCTTCATTGATCATTGATCCTTGTTCATTCTTCATCGTTCATTCGTCATTGACCATTAATCCTTGTTCATTCTTCATCGTTCATTCTTCATTGATCATTGATCCTTGTTCATTCTTCATCGTTCATTCGCCATTGATCATTGATGCTTGTTCATTCTTCATCGTTCATTCGTCATTGACCATCAATCCTTGTTCATTCTTCATCGTTCATTCGTCATTGACAATCAATCCTTGTTCATTCTTAATCGTTCATTCTTCATTGATCATTGATCCTTGTTCATTCTTCATCGTTCATTCGTCATTGACCATTAATCCTTGTTCATTCTTCATCGTTCATTCTTCATTGATCATTGATCCTTGTTCATTCTTCATCGTTCATTCTTTATTGATCATTGATCCTTGTTCATTCTTCATCGTTCATTCTTCATTGATCATTGATCCTTGTTCATTCTTCATCGTTCATTCTTCATTGATCATTGATCCTTGTTCATTCTTCATCGTTCATTCTTCATTGATCATTGATCCTTGTTCATTCTTCATCGTTCATTCTTCATTGATCATTGATCCTTGTTCATTCTTCATCGTTCATTCGTCATTAATCATTGAACCTTGTTCATTCTTCATCGTTCATTCGTCATTGACCATTAATCCTTGTTCATTCTTCATCGTTCATTCTTCATTGATCATTGATCCTTGTTCATTCTTCATCGTTCATTTGTCAATGACCATTAATCCTTGTTCATTCTTCATCGTTCATTTTTCATTGATCATTGATCCTTGTTCATTCTTCATCGTTCATTCTTCATTGATCATTGATCCTTGTTCATTCTTCATCGTTCATTCGTCATTGATCATTGATCCTTGTTCATTCTTCATCGTTCATTCGTCATTGACCATTAATCCTTGTTCATTCTTCATCGTCCATTCTTCATTGATCATTGATCCTTGTTCATTCTTCATCGTTCATTCGTCATTGATCATTGATCCTTATTAATTCTTCATCGTTCATTCTTCATTGATCATTGATCCTTGTTCATTCTTCATCGTTCATTCGTCATTGACCATTAATCCTTGTTCATTCTTCATCGTTCATTCTTCATTGATCATTGATCCTTGTTCATTCTTCATCGTTCATTCTTCATTGATCATTGATCCTTGTTCATTCTTCATCGTTCATTCTTCATTGATCATTGATCCTTGTTCATTCTTCATCGTTCATTCTTCATTGATCATTGATCCTTGTTCATTCTTCATCGTTCATTCGTCATTGACCATTAATCCTTGTTCATTCTTCATCGTTCATTCTTCATTGATCATTGATCCTTGTTCATTCTTCATGGTTCATTCTTCATTGATTATTGATCCTTGTTCATTCTTCATCTTTCATTCTTCATTGATCATTGATCCTTGTTCATTCTTCATTGATCATTGATCCTTGTTCATTCTTCATCGTTCATTCGTCATTGATCATTGATCCTTGTTCATTCTTCATCGTTCATTCGTCATTGACCATTAATCCTTGTTCATTCTTCATCGTCCATTCTTCATTGATCATTGATCCTTGTTCATTCTTCATCGTTCATTCGTCATTGATCATTGATCCTTATTAATTCTTCATCGTTCATTCTTCATTGATCATTGATCCTTGTACATTCTTCATCGTTCATTCGTCATTGACCATTAATCCTTGTTCATTCTTCATCGTTCATTCTTCATTGATCATTGATCCTTGTTCATTCTTCATCGTTCATTCTTCATTGATCATTGATCCTTGTTCATTCTTCATCGTTCATTCTTCATTGATCATTGATCCTTGTTCATTCTTCATCGTTCATTCTTCATTGATCATTGATCCTTGTTCATTCTTCATCGTTCATTCGTCATTGACCATTAATCCTTGTTCATTCTTCATCGTTCATTCTTCATTGATCATTGATCCTTGTTCATTCTTCATGGTTCATTCTTCATTGATTATTGATCCTTGTTCATTCTTCATCTTTCATTCTTCATTGATCATTGATCCTTGTTCATTCTTCATTGATCATTGATCCTTGTTCATTCTTCATCGTTCATTCGTCATTGATCATTGATCCTTGTTCATTCTTCATCGTTCATTCGTCATTGACCATTAATCCTTGTTCATTCTTCATCGTCCATTCTTCATTGATCATTGATCCTTGTTCATTCTTCATCGTTCATTCGTCATTGATCATTGATCCTTATTAATTCTTCATCGTTCATTCTTCATTGATCATTGATCCTTGTTCATTCTTCATCGTTCATTCGTCATTGACCATTAATCCTTGTTCATTCTTCATCGTTCATTCTTCATTGATCATTGATCCTTGTTCATTCTTCATCGTTCATTCTTCATTGATCATTGATCCTTGTTCATTCTTCATCGTTCATTCTTCATTGATCATTGATCCTTGTTCATTCTTCATCGTTCATTATTCATTGATCATTGATCCTTGTTCATTCTTCATCGTTCATTCGTCATTAATCATTGAACCTTGTTCATTCTTCATCGTTCATTCGTCATTGACCATTAATCCTTGTTCATTCTTCATCGTTCATTCTTCATTGATCATTGATCCTAGTTCATTCTTCATCGTTCATTTGTCAATGACCATTAATCCTTGTTCATTCTTCATCGTTCATTCTTCATTGATCATTGATCCTTGTTCATTCTTCATCGTTCATTCTTCATTGATCATTGATCCTTGTTCATTCTTCATCGTTCATTCGTCATTGATCATTGATCCTTGTTCATTCTTCATCGTTCATTCGTCATTGACCATTAATCCTTGTTCATTCTTCATCGTCCATTCTTCATTGATCATTGATCCTTGTTCATTCTTCATCGTTCATTCGTCATTGATCATTGATCCTTATTAATTCTTCATCGTTCATTCTTCATTGATCATTGATCCTTGTTCATTCTTCATCGTTCATTCGTCATTGACCATTAATCCTTGTTCATTCTTCATCGTTCATTCTTCATTGATCATTGATCCTTGTTCATTCTTCATCGTTCATTCGTCATTGACCATTAATCCTTGTTCATTCTTCATCGTTCATTCTTCATTGATCATTGATCCTTGTTCATTCTTCATCGTACATTCTTCATTGATCATTGATCCTTGTTCATTCTTCATCGTTCATTCGTTATTGACCATTAATCCTTGTTCATTCTTCATCGTTCATTCTTCATTGAGCATTGATCCTTGTTCATTCTTCATCATTCATTCGTCATTGATCATTGATCCTTGTTCATTCTTCATCGTTCATTCGTCATTGACCATTAATCCTTGTTCATTCTTCATCGTTCATTCTTCATTGATCATTGATCCTTGTTCATTCTTCATCGTTCATTCTTCATTGATCATTGATCCTTGTTCATTCTTCATCGTTCATTCTTCATTGATCATTGATCCTTGTTCATTCTTCATCGTTCATTCTTCATTGATCATTGATCCTTGTTCATTCTTCATCGTTCATTCGTCATTAATCATTGAACCTTGTTCATTCTTCATCGTTCATTCGTCATTGACCATTAATCCTTGTTCATTCTTCATCGTTCATTCTTCATTGATCATTGATCCTTGTTCATTCTTCATCGTTCATTTGTCAATGACCATTAATCCTTGTTCATTCTTCATCATTCATTCTTCATTGATCATTGATCCTTGTTCATTCTTCATCGTTCATTCTTCATTGATCATTGATCCTTGTTCATTCTTCATCGTTCATTCGTCATTGATCATTGATCCTTGTTCATTCTTCATCGTTCATTCGTCATTGACCATTAATCCTTGTTCATTCTTCATCGTCCATTCTTCATTGATCATTGATCCTTGTTCATTCTTCATCGTTCATTCGTCATTGATCATTGATCCTTATTAATTCTTCATCGTTCATTCTTCATTGATCATTGATCCTTGTTCATTCTTCATCGTTCATTCGTCATTGACCATTAATCCTTGTTCATTCTTCATCGTTCATTCTTCATTGATCATTGATCCTTGTTCATTCTTCATCGTTCAATCGTCATTGACCATTAATCCTTGTTCATTCTTCATCGTTCATTCTTCATTGATCATTGATCCTTGTTCATTCTTCATCGTACATTCTTCATTGATCATTGATCCTTGTTCATTCTTCATCGTTCATTCGTCATTGACCATTAATCCTTGTTCATTCTTCATCGTTCATTCTTCATTGAGCATTGATCCTTGTTCATTCTTCATCATTCATTCGTCATTGATCATTGATCCTTGTTCATTCTTCATCGTTCATTCGTCATTGACCATTAATCCTTGTTCATTCTTCATCGTTCATTCTTCATTGATCATTGATCCTTGTTCATTCTTCATCGTTCATTCGCCATTGATCATTGATGCTTGTTCATTCTTCATCGTTCATTCGTCATTGACCATCAATCCTTGTTCATTCTTCATCGTTCATTCGTCATTGACAATCAATCCTTGTTCATTCTTAATCGTTCATTCTTCATTGATCATTGATCCTTGTTCATTCTTCATCGTTCATTCGTCATTGACCATTAATCCTTGTTCATTCTTCATCGTTCATTCTTCATTGATCATTGATCCTTGTTCATTCTTCATCGTTCATTCTTTATTGATCATTGATCCTTGTTCATTCTTCATCGTTCATTCTTCATTGATCATTGATCCTTGTTCATTCTTCATCGTTCATTCTTCATTGATCATTGATCCTTGTTCATTCTTCATCGTTAATTCTTCATTGATCATTGATCCTTGTTCATTCTTCATCGTTCATTCTTCATTGATCATTGATCCTTGTTCATTCTTCATCGTTCATTCGTCATTAATCATTGAACCTTGTTCATTCTTCATCGTTCATTCGTCATTGATCATTGATCCTTGTTCATTCTTCATCGTTCATTCTTTATTGATCATTGATCCTTGTTCATTCTTCATCGTTCATTCTTCATTGATCATTGATCCTTGTTCATTCTTCATCGTTCATTTGTCAATGACCATTAATCCTTGTTCATTCTTCATCGTTCATTCTTCATTGATCATTGATCCTTGTTCATTCTTCATCGTTCATTCTTTATTGATCATTGATCCTTGTTCATTCTTCATCGTTCATTCTTCATTGATCATTGATCCTTGTTCATTCTTCATCGTTCATTCTTCATTGATCATTGATCCTTGTTCATTCTTCATCGTTCATTCTTCATTGATCATTGATCCTTGTTCATTCTTCATCGTTCATTCTTCATTGATCATTGATCCTTGTTCATTCTTCATCGTTCATTCGTCATTAATCATTGAACCTTGTTCATTCTTCATCGTTCATTCGTCATTGACCATTAATCCTTGTTCATTCTTCATCGTTCATTCTTCATTGATCATTGATCCTTGTTCATTCTTCATCGTTCATTCGTCATTGACCATTAATCCTTGTTCATTCTTCATCGTCCATTCTTCATTGATCATTGATCCTTGTTCATTCTTCATCGTTCATTCGTCATTGATCATTGATCCTTATTAATTCTTCATCGTTCATTCTTCATTGATCATTGATCCTTGTTCATTCTTCATCGTTCATTCGTCATTGACCATTAATCCTTGTTCATTCTTCATCGTTCATTCTTCATTGATCATTGATCCTTGTTCATTCTTCATCGTTCATTCGTCATTGACCATTAATCCTTGTTCATTCTTCATCGTTCATTCTTCATTGATCATTGATCCTTGTTCATTCTTCATCGTACATTCTTCATTGATCATTGATCCTTGTTCATTCTTCATCGTTCATTCGTTATTGACCATTAATCCTTGTTCATTCTTCATCGTTCATTCTTCATTGAGCATTGATCCTTGTTCATTCTTCATCATTCATTCGTCATTGATCATTGATCCTTGTTCATTCTTCATCGTTCATTCGTCATTGACCATTAATCCTTGTTCATTCTTCATCGTTCATTCTTCAATGATCATTGATCCTTGTTCATTCTTCATCGTTCATTCTTCATTGATCATTGATCCTTGTTCATTCTTCATCGTTCATTCTTCATTGATCATTGATCCTTGTTCATTCTTCATCGTTCATTCTTCATTGATCATTGATCCTTGTTCATTCTTCATTGTTCATTCGTCATTAATCATTGAACCTTGTTCATTCTTCATCGTTCATTCGTCATTGACCATTAATCCTTGTTCATTCTTCATCGTTCATTCTTCATTGATCATTGATCCTTGTTCATTCTTCATCGTTCATTTGTCAATGACCATTAATCCTTGTTCATTCTTCATCATTCATTCTTCATTGATCATTGATCCTTGTTCATTCTTCATCGTTCATTCTTCATTGATCATTGATCCTTGTTCATTCTTCATCGTTCATTCGTCATTGATCATTGATCCTTGTTCATTCTTCATCGTTCATTCGTCATTGACCATTAATCCTTGTTCATTCTTCATCGTCCATTCTTCATTGATCATTGATCCTTGTTCATTCTTCATCGTTCATTCGTCATTGATCATTGATCCTTATTAATTCTTCATCGTTCATTCTTCATTGATCATTGATCCTTGTTCATTCTTCATCGTTCATTCGTCATTGACCATTAATCCTTGTTCATTCTTCATCGTTCATTCTTCATTGATCATTGATCCTTGTTCATTCTTCATCGTTCATTCGTCATTGACCATTAATCCTTGTTCATTCTTCATCGTTCATTCTTCATTGATCATTGATCCTTGTTCATTCTTCATCGTACATTCTTCATTGATCATTGATCCTTGTTCATTCTTCATCGTTCATTCGTCATTGACCATTAATCCTTGTTCATTCTTCATCGTTCATTCTTCATTGAGCATTGATCCTTGTTCATTCTTCATCATTCATTCGTCATTGATCATTGATCCTTGTTCATTCTTCATCGTTCATTCGTCATTGACCATTAATCCTTGTTCATTCTTCATCGTTCATTCTTCATTGATCATTGATCCTTGTTCATTCTTCATCGTTCATTCGCCATTGATCATTGATGCTTGTTCATTCTTCATCGTTCATTCGTCATTGACCATCAATCCTTGTTCATTCTTCATCGTTCATTCGTCATTGACAATCAATCCTTGTTCATTCTTAATCGTTCATTCTTCATTGATCATTGATCCTTGTTCATTCTTCATCGTTCATTCGTCATTGACCATTAATCCTTGTTCATTCTTCATCGTTCATTCTTCATTGATCATTGATCCTTGTTCATTCTTCATCGTTCATTCTTTATTGATCATTGATCCTTGTTCATTCTTCATCGTTCATTCTTCATTGATCATTGATCCTTGTTCATTCTTCATCGTTCATTCTTCATTGATCATTGATCCTTGTTCATTCTTCATCGTTCATTCTTCATTGATCATTGATCCTTGTTCATTCTTCATCGTTCATTCTTCATTGATCATTGATCCTTGTTCATTCTTCATCGTTCATTCGTCATTAATCATTGAACCTTGTTCATTCTTCATCGTTCATTCGTCATTGACCATTAATCCTTGTTCATTCTTCATCGTTCATTCTTCATTGATCATTGATCCTTGTTCATTCTTCATCGTTCATTTGTCAATGACCATTAATCCTTGTTCATTCTTCATCGTTCATTCGTCATTGACAATCAATCCTTGTTCATTCTTAATCGTTCATTCTTCATTGATCATTGATCCTTGTTCATTCTTCATCGTTCATTCGTCATTGACCATTAATCCTTGTTCATTCTTCATCGTTCATTCTTCATTGATCATTGATCCTTGTTCATTCTTCATCGTTCATTCTTTATTGATCATTGATCCTTGTTCATTCTTCATCGTTCATTCTTCATTGATCATTGATCCTTGTTCATTCTTCATCGTTCATTCTTCATTGATCATTGATCCTTGTTCATTCTTCATCGTTCATTCTTCATTGATCATTGATCCTTGTTCATTCTTCATCGTTCATTCTTCATTGATCATTGATCCTTGTTCATTCTTCATCGTTCATTCGTCATTAATCATTGAACCTTGTTCATTCTTCATCGTTCATTCGTCATTGACCATTAATCCTTGTTCATTCTTCATCGTTCATTCTTCATTGATCATTGATCCTTGTTCATTCTTCATCGTTCATTTGTCAATGACCATTAATCCTTGTTCATTCTTCATCGTTCATTCGTCATTGACAATCAATCCTTGTTCATTCTTAATCGTTCATTCTTCATTGATCATTGATCCTTGTTCATTCTTCATCGTTCATTCGTCATTGATCATTGATCCTTGTTCATTCTTCATCGTTCATTCGTCATTGACCATTAATCCTTGTTCATTCTTCATCGTCCATTCTTCATTGATCATTGATCCTTGTTCATTCTTCATCGTTCATTCGTCATTGATCATTGATCCTTATTAATTCTTCATCGTTCATTCTTCATTGATCATTGATCCTTGTTCATTCTTCATCGTTCATTCGTCATTGACCATTAATCCTTGTTCATTCTTCATCGTTCATTCTTCATTGATCATTGATCCTTGTTCATTCTTCATCGTTCATTCTTCATTGATCATTGATCCTTGTTCATTCTTCATCGTTCATTCTTCATTGATCATTGATCCTTGTTCATTCTTCATCGTTCATTCTTCATTGATCATTGATCCTTGTTCATTCTTCATCGTTCATTCGTCATTGACCATTAATCCTTGTTCATTCTTCATCGTTCATTCTTCATTGATCATTGATCCTTGTTCATTCTTCATGGTTCATTCTTCATTGATTATTGATCCTTGTTCATTCTTCATCTTTCATTCTTCATTGATCATTGATCCTTGTTCATTCTTCATTGATCATTGATCCTTGTTCATTCTTCATCGTTCATTCGTCATTGATCATTGATCCTTGTTCATTCTTCATCGTTCATTCGTCATTGACCATTAATCCTTGTTCATTCTTCATCGTCCATTCTTCATTGATCATTGATCCTTGTTCATTCTTCATCGTTCATTCGTCATTGATCATTGATCCTTATTAATTCTTCATCGTTCATTCTTCATTGATCATTGATCCTTGTTCATTCTTCATCGTTCATTCGTCATTGACCATTAATCCTTGTTCATTCTTCATCGTTCATTCTTCATTGATCATTGATCCTTGTTCATTCTTCATCGTTCATTCTTCATTGATCATTGATCCTTGTTCATTCTTCATCGTTCATTCTTCATTGATCATTGATCCTTGTTCATTCTTCATCGTTCATTCTTCATTGATCATTGATCCTTGTTCATTCGTCATTAATCATTGAACCTTGTTCATTCTTCATCGTTCATTCGTCATTGACCATTAATCCTTGTTCATTCTTCATCGTTCATTCTTCATTGATCATTGATCCTTGTTCATTCTTCATCGTTCATTTGTCAATGACCATTAATCCTTGTTCATTCTTCATCGTTCATTCTTCATTGATCATTGATCCTTGTTCATTCTTCATCGTTCATTCTTCATTGATCATTGATCCTTGTTCATTCTTCATCGTTCATTCGTCATTGATCATTGATCCTTGTTCATTCTTCATCGTTCATTCGTCATTGACCGTTAATCCTTGTTCATTCTTCATCGTCCATTCTTCATTGATCATTGATCCTTGTTCATTCTTCATCGTTCATTCGTCATTGATCATTGATCCTTATTAATTCTTCATCGTTCATTCTTCATTGATCATTAATCCTTGTTCATTCTTCATCGTTCATTCGTCATTGACCATTAATCCTTGTTCATTCTTCATCGTTCATTCTTCATTGATCATTGATCCTTGTTCATTCTTCATCGTTCATTCGTCATTGACCATTAATCCTTGTTCATTCTTCATCGTTCATTCTTCATTGATCATTGATCCTTGTTCATTCTTCATCGTACATTCTTCATTGATCATTGATCCTTGTTCATTCTTCATCGTTCATTCGTTATTGACCATTAATCCTTGTTCATTCTTCATCGTTCATTCTTCATTGAGCATTGATCCTTGTTCATTCTTCATCATTCATTCGTCATTGATCATTGATCCTTGTTCATTCTTCATCGTTCATTCGTCATTGACCATTAATCCTTGTTCATTCTTCATCGTTCATTCTTCATTGATCATTGATCCTTGTTCATTCTTCATCGTTCATTCTTCATTGATCATTGATCCTTGTTCATTCTTCATCGTTCATTCTTCATTGATCATTGATCCTTGTTCATTCTTCATCGTTCATTCTTCATTGATCATTGATCCTTGTTCATTCTTCATCATTCATTCGTCATTAATCATTGAACCTTGTTCATTCTTCATCGTTCATTCGTCATTGACCATTAATCCTTGTTCATTCTTCATCGTTCATTCTTCATTGATCATTGATCCTTGTTCATTCTTCATCGTTCATTTGTCAATGACCATTAATCCTTGTTCATTCTTCATCATTCATTCTTCATTGATCATTGATCCTTGTTCATTCTTCATCGTTCATTCTTCATTGATCATTGATCCTTGTTCATTCTTCATCGTTCATTCGTCATTGATCATTGATCCTTGTTCATTCTTCATCGTTCATTCGTCATTGACCATTAATCCTTGTTCATTCTTCATCGTCCATTCTTCATTGATCATTGATCCTTGTTCATTCTTCATCGTTCATTCGTCATTGATCATTGATCCTTATTAATTCTTCATCGTTCATTCTTCATTGATCATTGATCCTTGTTCATTCTTCATCGTTCATTCGTCATTGACCATTAATCCTTGTTCATTCTTCATCGTTCATTCTTCATTGATCATTGATCCTTGTTCATTCTTCATCGTTCATTCGTCATTGACCATTAATCCTTGTTCATTCTTCATCGTTCATTCTTCATTGATCATTGATCCTTGTTCATTCTTCATCGTACATTCTTCATTGATCATTGATCCTTGTTCATTCTTCATCGTTCATTCGTCATTGACCATTAATCCTTGTTCATTCTTCATCGTTCATTCTTCATTGAGCATTGATCCTTGTTCATTCTTCATCATTCATTCGTCATTGATCATTGATCCTTGTTCATTCTTCATCGTTCATTCGTCATTGACCATTAATCCTTGTTCATTCTTCATCGTTCATTCTTCATTGATCATTGATCCTTGTTCATTCTTCATCGTTCATTCGCCATTGATCATTGATGCTTGTTCATTCTTCATCGTTCATTCGTCATTGACCATCAATCCTTGTTCATTCTTCATCGTTCATTCGTCATTGACAATCAATCCTTGTTCATTCTTAATCGTTCATTCTTCATTGATCATTGATCCTTGTTCATTCTTCATCGTTCATTCGTCATTGACCATTAATCCTTGTTCATTCTTCATCGTTCATTCTTCATTGATCATTGATCCTTGTTCATTCTTCATCGTTCATTCTTTATTGATCATTGATCCTTGTTCATTCTTCATCGTTCATTCTTCATTGATCATTGATCCTTGTTCATTCTTCATCGTTCATTCTTCATTGATCATTGATCCTTGTTCATTCTTCATCGTTCATTCTTCATTGATCATTGATCCTTGTTCATTCTTCATCGTTCATTCTTCATTGATCATTGATCCTTGTTCATTCTTCATCGTTCATTCGTCATTAATCATTGAACCTTGTTCATTCTTCATCGTTCATTCGTCATTGACCATTAATCCTTGTTCATTCTTCATCGTTCATTCTTCATTGATCATTGATCCTTGTTCATTCTTCATCGTTCATTTGTCAATGACCATTAATCCTTGTTCATTCTTCATCGTTCATTCGTCATTGACAATCAATCCTTGTTCATTCTTAATCGTTCATTCTTCATTGATCATTGATCCTTGTTCATTCTTCATCGTTCATTCGTCATTGACCATTAATCCTTGTTCATTCTTCATCGTTCATTCTTCATTGATCATTGATCCTTGTTCATTCTTCATCGTTCATTCTTTATTGATCATTGATCCTTGTTCATTCTTCATCGTTCATTCTTCATTGATCATTGATCCTTGTTCATTCTTCATCGTTCATTCTTCATTGATCATTGATCCTTGTTCATTCTTCATCGTTCATTCTTCATTGATCATTGATCCTTGTTCATTCTTCATCGTTCATTCTTCATTGATCATTGATCCTTGTTCATTCTTCATCGTTCATTCGTCATTAATCATTGAACCTTGTTCATTCTTCATCGTTCATTCGTCATTGACCATTAATCCTTGTTCATTCTTCATCGTTCATTCTTCATTGATCATTGATCCTTGTTCATTCTTCATCGTTCATTCGTCATTGACCATTAATCCTTGTTCATTCTTCATCGTCCATTCTTCATTGATCATTGATCCTTGTTCATTCTTCATCGTTCATTCGTCATTGATCATTGATCCTTATTAATTCTTCATCGTTCATTCTTCATTGATCATTGATCCTTGTTCATTCTTCATCGTTCATTCGTCATTGACCATTAATCCTTGTTCATTCTTCATCGTTCATTCTTCATTGATCATTGATCCTTGTTCATTCTTCATCGTTCATTCGTCATTGACCATTAATCCTTGTTCATTCTTCATCGTTCATTCTTCATTGATCATTGATCCTTGTTCATTCTTCATCGTACATTCTTCATTGATCATTGATCCTTGTTCATTCTTCATCGTTCATTCGTCATTGACCATTAATCCTTGTTCATTCTTCATCGTTCATTCTTCATTGAGCATTGATCCTTGTTCATTCTTCATCATTCATTCGTCATTGATCATTGATCCTTGTTCATTCTTCATCGTTCATTCTTCATTGATCATTGATCCTTGTTCATTCTTCATCGTTCATTCTTCATTGATCATTGATCCTTGTTCATTCTTCATCGTTCATTCTTCATTGATCATTGATCCTTGTTCATTCTTCATCGTTCATTCTTCATTGATCATTGATCCTTGTTCATTCTTCATCGTTCATTCGTCATTAATCATTGAACCTTGTTCATTCTTCATCGTTCATTCGTCATTGACCATTAATCCTTGTTCATTCTTCATCGTTCATTCTTCATTGAGCATTGAACCTTGTTCATTCTTCATCGTTCATTCGTCATTGACCATTAATCCTTGTTCATTCTTCATCGTTCATTCTTCATTGATCATTGATCCTTGTTCATTCTTCATCGTTCATTCGTCATTGACCATTAATCCTTGTTCATTCTTCATCGTCCATTCTTCATTGATCATTGATCCTTGTTCATTCTTCATCGTTCATTCGTCATTGATCATTGATCCTTATTAATTCTTCATCGTTCATTCTTCATTGATCATTGATCCTTGTTCATTCTTCATCGTTCATTCGTCATTGACCATTAATCCTTGTTCATTCTTCATCGTTCATTCTTCATTGATCATTGATCCTTGTTCATTCTTCATCGTTCATTCGTCATTGACCATTAATCCTTGTTCATTCTTCATCGTTCATTCTTCATTGATCATTGATCCTTGTTCATTCTTCATCGTACATTCTTCATTGATCATTGATCCTTGTTCATTCTTCATCGTTCATTCGTTATTGAACATTAATCCTTGTTCATTCTTCATCGTTCATTCTTCATTGATCATTGATCCTTGTTCATTCTTCATCGTTCATTCGCCATTGATCATTGATGCTTGTTCATTCTTCATCGTTCATTCGTCATTGACCATCAATCCTTGTTCATTCTTCATCGTTCATTCGTCATTGACAATCAATCCTTGTTCATTCTTAATCGTTCATTCTTCATTGATCATTGATCCTTGTTCATTCTTCATCGTTCATTCTTCATTGATCATTGATCCTTGTTCATTCTTCATCGTTCATTCTTCATTGATCATTGATCCTTGTTCATTCTTCATCGTTCATTCTTCATTGATCATTGATCCTTGTTCATTCTTCATCGTTCATTCGTCATTCATCATTGAACCTTGTTCATTCTTCATCGTTCATTCGTCATTGACCATTAATCCTTGTTCATTCTTCATCGTTCATTCTTCATTGATCATTGATCCTTGTTCATTCTTCATCGTTCATTCTTCATTGATCATTGATCCTTGTTCATTCTTCATCGTTCATTCTTCATTGATCATTGATCCTTGTTCATTCTTCATCGTTCATTCTTCATTGATCATTGATCCTTGTTCATTCTTCATCGTTCATTCTTCATTGATCATTGATCCTTGTTCATTCTTCATCGTTCATTCTTCATTGATCATTGATCCTTGTTCATTCTTCATCGTTCATTCGTCATTGACCATTAATCCTTGTTCATTCTTCATCGTTCATTCTTCATTGATCATTGATCCTTGTTCATTCTTCATCGTTCATTCTTCATTGATCATTGATCCTTGTTCATTCTTCATCGTTCATTCTTCATTGATCATTGATCCTTGTTCATTCTTCATCGTTCATTCGTCATTGACCATTAATCCTTGTTCATTCTTCATCGTTCATTCTTCATTGATCATTGATCCTTGTTCATTCTTCATGGTTCATTCTTCATTGATTATTGATCCTTGTTCATTCTTAATCGTTCATTCTTCATTGATCATTGATCCTTGTTCATTCTTCATCGTTCATTCGTCATTGACCATTAATCCTTGTTCATTCTTCATCGTTCATTCTTCATTGATCATTGATCCTTGTTCATTCTTCATCGTTCATTCTTTATTGATCATTGATCCTTGTTCATTCTTCATCGTTCATTCTTCATTGATCATTGATCCTTGTTCATTCTTCATCGTTCATTCTTCATTGATCATTGATCCTTGTTCATTCTTCATCGTTCATTCTTCATTGATCATTGATCCTTGTTCATTCTTCATCGTTCATTCTTCATTGATCATTGATCCTTGTTCATTCTTCATCGTTCATTCTTCATTGATCATTGATCCTTGTTCATTCTTCATCGTTCATTCGTCATTGATCATTGATCCTTGTTCATTCTTCATCGTTCATTCGTCATTGACCATTAATCCTTGTTCATTCTTCATCGTTCATTCTTCATTGATCATTGATCCTTGTTCATTCTTCATCGTTCATTCTTCATTGATCATTGATCCTTGTTCATTCTTCATCGTTCATTCTTCATTGATCATTGATCCTTGTTCATTCTTCATCGTTCATTCTTCATTGATCATTGATCCTTGTTCATTCTTCATCGTTCATTCGTCATTAATCATTGAACCTTGTTCATTCTTCATCGTTCATTCGTCATTGACCATTAATCCTTGTTCATTCTTCATCGTTCATTCTTCATTGATCATTGATCCTTGTTCATTCTTCATCGTTCATTTGTCAATGACCATTAATCCTTGTTCATTCTTCATCATTCATTCTTCATTGATCATTGATCCTTGTTCATTCTTCATCGTTCATTCTTCATTGATCATTGATCCTTGTTCATTCTTCATCGTTCATTCGTCATTGATCATTGATCCTTGTTCATTCTTCATCGTTCATTCGTCATTGACCATTAATCCTTGTTCATTCTTCATCGTCCATTCTTCATTGATCATTGATCCTTGTTCATTCTTCATCGTTCATTCGTCATTGATCATTGATCCTTATTAATTCTTCATCGTTCATTCTTCATTGATCATTGATCCTTGTTCATTCTTCATCGTTCATTCGTCATTGACCATTAATCCTTGTTCATTCTTCATCGTTCATTCTTCATTGATCATTGATCCTTGTTCATTCTTCATCGTTCATTCGTCATTGACCATTAATCCTTGTTCATTCTTCATCGTTCATTCTTCATTGATCATTGATCCTTGTTCATTCTTCATCGTACATTCTTCATTGATCATTGATCCTTGTTCATTCTTCATCGTTCATTCGTCATTGACCATTAATCCTTGTTCATTCTTCATCGTTCATTCTTCATTGAGCATTGATCCTTGTTCATTCTTCATCATTCATTCGTCATTGATCATTGATCCTTGTTCATTCTTCATCGTTCATTCGTCATTGACCATTAATCCTTGTTCATTCTTCATCGTTCATTCTTCATTGATCATTGATCCTTGTTCATTCTTCATCGTTCATTCGCCATTGATCATTGATGCTTGTTCATTCTTCATCGTTCATTCGTCATTGACCATCAATCCTTGTTCATTCTTCATCGTTCATTCGTCATTGACAATCAATCCTTGTTCATTCTTAATCGTTCATTCTTCATTGATCATTGATCCTTGTTCATTCTTCATCGTTCATTCGTCATTGACCATTAATCCTTGTTCATTCTTCATCGTTCATTCTTCATTGATCATTGATCCTTGTTCATTCTTCATCGTTCATTCTTTATTGATCATTGATCCTTGTTCATTCTTCATCGTTCATTCTTCATTGATCATTGATCCTTGTTCATTCTTCATCGTTCATTCTTCATTGATCATTGATCCTTGTTCATTCTTCATCGTTCATTCTTCATTGATCATTGATCCTTGTTCATTCTTCATCGTTCATTCTTCATTGATCATTGATCCTTGTTCATTCTTCATCGTTCATTCGTCATTAATCATTGAACCTTGTTCATTCTTCATCGTTCATTCGTCATTGACCATTAATCCTTGTTCATTCTTCATCGTTCATTCTTCATTGATCATTGATCCTTGTTCATTCTTCATCGTTCATTTGTCAATGACCATTAATCCTTGTTCATTCTTCATCGTTCATTCGTCATTGACAATCAATCCTTGTTCATTCTTAATCGTTCATTCTTCATTGATCATTGATCCTTGTTCATTCTTCATCGTTCATTCGTCATTGACCATTAATCCTTGTTCATTCTTCATCGTTCATTCTTCATTGATCATTGATCCTTGTTCATTCTTCATCGTTCATTCTTTATTGATCATTGATCCTTGTTCATTCTTCATCGTTCATTCTTCATTGATCATTGATCCTTGTTCATTCTTCATCGTTCATTCTTCATTGATCATTGATCCTTGTTCATTCTTCATCGTTCATTCTTCATTGATCATTGATCCTTGTTCATTCTTCATCGTTCATTCTTCATTGATCATTGATCCTTGTTCATTCTTCATCGTTCATTCGTCATTAATCATTGAACCTTGTTCATTCTTCATCGTTCATTCGTCATTGACCATTAATCCTTGTTCATTCTTCATCGTTCATTCTTCATTGATCATTGATCCTTGTTCATTCTTCATCGTTCATTCGTCAATGACCATTAATCCTTGTTCATTCTTCATCGTTCATTTTTCATTGATCATTGATCCTTGTTCATTCTTCATCGTTCATTCTTCATTGATCATTGATCCTTGTTCATTCTTCATCGTTCATTCGTCATTGATCATTGATCCTTGTTCATTCTTCATCATTCATTCTTCATTGATCATTGATCCTTGTTCATTCTTCATCGTTCATTCTTCATTGATCATTGATCCTTGTTCATTCTTCATCGTTCATTCTTCATTGATCATTGATCCTTGTTCATTCTTCATCGTTCATTCGTCATTGATCATTGATCCTTGTTCATTCTTCATCGTTCATTCGTCATTGACCATTAATCCTTGTTCATTCTTCATCGTTCATTCTTCATTGATCATTGATCCTTGTTCATTCTTCATCGTTCATTCTTCATTGATCATTGATCCTTGTTCATTCTTCATCGTTCATTCTTCATTGATCATTGATCCTTGTTCATTCTTCATCGTTCATTCTTCATTGATCATTGATCCTTGTTCATTCTTCATCGTTCATTCTTCATTGATCATTGATCCTTGTTCATTCTTCATCGTTCATTCTTCATTGATCATTGATCCTTGTTCATTCTTCATCGTTCATTCGTCATTGACCATTAATCCTTGTTCATTCTTCATCGTTCATTCTTCATTGATCATTGATCCTTGTTCATTCTTCATCGTTCATTCTTCATTGATCATTGATCCTTGTTCATTCTTCATCGTTCATTCTTCATTGATCATTGATCCTTGTTCATTCTTCATCGTTCATTCGTCATTGACCATTAATCCTTGTTCATTCTTCATCGTTCATTCTTCATTGATCATTGATCCTTGTTCATTCTTCATGGTTCATTCTTCATTGATTATTGATCCTTGTTCATTCTTCATCTTTCATTCTTCATTGATCATTGATCCTTGTTCATTCTTCATTGATCATTGATCCTTGTTCATTCTTCATCGTTCATTCGTCATTGATCATTGATCCTTGTTCATTCTTCATCGTTCATTCGTCATTGACCATTAATCCTTGTTCATTCTTCATCGTTCATTCTTCATTGATCAATTATCCTTGTTCATTCTTCATCGTTCATTCGTCATTGATCATTGATCCTTGTTCATTCTTCATCGTTCATTCGTCATTGACCATTAATCCTTGTTCATTCTTCATCGTCCATTCTTTATTGATCATTGATCCTTGTTCATTCTTCATCGTTCATTCTTCATTGATCATTGATCCTTGTTCATTCTTCATCGTTCATTCGTCATTAATCATTGATCCTTGTTAATTCTTCATCGTTCATTCTTCATTGATCATTGATCCTTGTTCATTCTTCATCGTTCATTCGTCATTGACCATTAATCCTTGTTCATTCTTCATCGTTCATTCTTCATTGATCATTGATCCTTGTTCATTCTTCATCGTTCATTCTTCATTGATCATTGATCCTTGTTCATTCTTCATCGTTCATTCTTCATTGATCATTGATCCTTGTTCATTCTTCATCGTTCATTCTTCATTGATCATTGATCCTTGTTCATTCTTCATCGTTCATTCGTCATTAATCATTGAACCTTGTTCATTCTTCATCGTTCATTCGTCATTGACCATTAATCCTTGTTCATTCTTCATCGTTCATTCTTCATTGATCATTGATCCTTGTTCATTCTTCATCGTTCATTCGCCATTGATCATTGATGCTTGTTCATTCTTCATCGTTCATTCGTCATTGACCATCAATCCTTGTTCATTCTTCATCATTCATTCTTCATTGATCATTGATCCTTGTTCATTCTTCATCGTTCATTCTTCATTGATCATTAATCCTTGTTCATTCTTCATCGTTCATTCTTCATTGATCATTGATCCTTGTTCATTCTTCATCGTTCATTCACCATTGATCATTGATGCTTGTTCATTCTTCATCGTTCATTCGTCATTGACCATCAATCCTTGTTCATTCTTCATCGTTCATTCGTCATTGACAATCAATCCTTGTTCATTCTTAATCGTTCATTCTTCATTGATCATTGATCCTTGTTCATTCTTCATCGTACATTCTTCATTGATCATTGATCCTTGTTCATTCTTCATCGTTCATTCTTCATTGATCATTGATCCTTGTTCATTCTTCATCGTTCATTCGTCATTAATCATTGAACCTTGTTCATTCTTCATCGTTCATTCGTCATTGACCATTAATCCTTGTTCATTCTTCATCGTTCATTCTTCATTGATCATTGATCCTTGTTCATTCTTCATCGTTCATTTGTCAATGACCATTAATCCTTGTTCATTCTTCATCGTTCATTCGTCATTGACAATCAATCCTTGTTCATTCTTAATCGTTCATTCTTCATTGATCATTGATCCTTGTTCATTCTTCATCGTTCATTCGTCATTGACCATTAATCCTTGTTCATTCTTCATCGTTCATTCTTCATTGATCATTGATCCTTGTTCATTCTTCATCGTTCATTCTTTATTGATCATTGATCCTTGTTCATTCTTCATCGTTCATTCTTCATTGATCATTGATCCTTGTTCATTCTTCATCGTTCATTCTTCATTGATCATTGATCCTTGTTCATTCTTCATCGTTCATTCTTCATTGATCATTGATCCTTGTTCATTCTTCATCGTTCATTCTTCATTGATCATTGATCCTTGTTCATTCTTCATCGTTCATTCGTCATTGATCATTGATCCTTGTTCATTCTTCATCGTTCATTCTTCATTGACCATTAATCCTTGTTCATTCTTCATCGTCCATTCTTCATTGATCATTGATCCTTGTTCATTCTTCATCGTTCATTCGTCATTGATCATTGATCCTTATTAATTCTTCATCGTTCATTCTTCATTGATCATTAATCCTTGTTCATTCTTCATCGTTCATTCGTCATTGACCATTAATCCTTGTTCATTCTTCATCGTTCATTCTTTATTGATCATTGATCCTTGTTCATTCTTCATCGTTCATTCTTCATTGATCATTGATCCTTGTTCATTCTTCATCGTTCATTCTTCATTGATCATTGATCCTTGTTCATTCTTCATCGTACATTCTTCATTGATCATTGATCCTTGTTCATTCTTCATCGTTCATTCGTCATTGACCATTAATCCTTGTTCATTCTTCATCGTTCATTCTTCATTGAGCATTGATCCTTGTTCATTCTTCATCATTCATTCGTCATTGATCATTGATCCTTGTTCATTCTTCATCGTTCATTCGTCATTGACCATTAATCCTTGTTCATTCTTCATCGTTCATTCTTCATTGATCATTGATCCTTGTTCATTCTTCATCGTTCATTCACCATTGATCATTGATGCTTGTTCATTCTTCATCGTTCATTCGTCATTGACCATCAATCCTTGTTCATTCTTCATCGTTCATTCGTCATTGACAATCAATCCTTGTTCATTCTTAATCGTTCATTCTTCATTGATCATTGATCCTTGTTCATTCTTCATCGTACATTCTTCATTGATCATTGATCCTTGTTCATTCTTCATCGTTCATTCGTCATTGACAATCAATCCTTGTTCATTCTTAATCGTTCATTCTTCATTGATCATTGATCCTTGTTCATTCTTCATCGTACATTCTTCATTGATCATTGATCCTTGTTCATTCTTCATCGTTCATTCTTCATTGATCATTGATCCTTGTTCATTCTTCATCGTTCATTCGTCATTAATCATTGAACCTTGTTCATTCTTCATCGTTCATTCGTCATTGACCATTAATCCTTGTTCATTCTTCATCGTTCATTCTTCATTGATCATTGATCCTTGTTCATTCTTCATCGTTCATTTGTCAATGACCATTAATCCTTGTTCATTCTTCATCGTTCATTCGTCATTGACAATCAATCCTTGTTCATTCTTAATCGTTCATTCTTCATTGATCATTGATCCTTGTTCATTCTTCATCGTTCATTCGTCATTGACCATTAATCCTTGTTCATTCTTCATCGTTCATTCTTCATTGATCATTGATCCTTGTTCATTCTTCATCGTTCATTCTTTATTGATCATTGATCCTTGTTCATTCTTCATCGTTCATTCTTCATTGATCATTGATCCTTGTTCATTCTTCATCGTTCATTCTTCATTGATCATTGATCCTTGTTCATTCTTCATCGTTCATTCTTCATTGATCATTGATCCTTGTTCATTCTTCATCGTTCATTTGTCAATGACCATTAATCCTTGTTCATTCTTCATCGTTCATTCGTCATTGACAATCAATCCTTGTTCATTCTTAATCGTTCATTCTTCATTGATCATTGATCCTTGTTCATTCTTCATCGTTCATTCGTCATTGACCATTAATCCTTGTTCATTCTTCATCGTTCATTCTTCATTGATCATTGATCCTTGTTCATTCTTCATCGTACATTCTTCATTGATCATTGATCCTTGTTCATTCTTCATCGTTCATTCGTCATTGACCATTAATCCTTGTTCATTCTTCATCGTTCATTCTTCATTGAGCATTGATCCTTGTTCATTCTTCATCATTCATTCGTCATTGATCATTGATCCTTGTTCATTCTTCATCGTTCATTCGTCATTGACCATTAATCCTTGTTCATTCTTCATCGTTCATTCTTCATTGATCATTGATCCTTGTTCATTCTTCATCGTTCATTCACCATTGATCATTGATGCTTGTTCATTCTTCATCGTTCATTCGTCATTGACCATCAATCCTTGTTCATTCTTCATCGTTCATTCGTCATTGACAATCAATCCTTGTTCATTCTTAATCGTTCATTCTTCATTGATCATTGATCCTTGTTCATTCTTCATCGTACATTCTTCATTGATCATTGATCCTTGTTCATTCTTCATCGTTCATTCGTCATTGACAATCAATCCTTGTTCATTCTTAATCGTTCATTCTTCATTGATCATTGATCCTTGTTCATTCTTCATCGTACATTCTTCATTGATCATTGATCCTTGTTCATTCTTCATCGTTCATTCTTCATTGATCATTGATCCTTGTTCATTCTTCATCGTTCATTCGTCATTAATCATTGAACCTTGTTCATTCTTCATCGTTCATTCGTCATTGACCATTAATCCTTGTTCATTCTTCATCGTTCATTCTTCATTGATCATTTATCCTTGTTCATTCTTCATCGTTCATTTGTCAATGACCATTAATCCTTGTTCATTCTTCATCGTTCATTCGTCATTGACAATTTAGATTCATTCATTTTGGCCTTGTTCAAATAGGAATAAAACCATTAGTTCATAAAGGAGTTGATTGTCCAATTTTCCTAGCTCTCAGAGACGATCGACTTAATAATTATAAAGATTCTGTTTTGGCTATGATTCAAACTAATATCTGTAATGGCCCAATATATTTCAATTGTTTTCCAAACTTTACAGTAGATCTTCAAGACCCATTAATCTTATCTTCATTAATTTTAGATATTCAAATTTTAAATAATAAATTTAAAGAGTTTGCTAGAAATTTTGCAATTGTTTTCCGTGTTTATTTTAGATTAATGAATTCCACAGTTAATCCAAAATTCATACATGAGGCTTCTTCAAAAGAAGAAACTATTTTTATAGAGGTTCATGCTGAGAATACTAAATCAATAGTTTCTACAGCAAAAACCTTGAGATGGGATCAAATTTCTATTCCTGAGACATTTCAATTCTCAAATCCAATGCCTCCTAGAAACATAAGACAAGAAATAGAATGCATTGAGGAAGACGAAAATAAAGTTCTTATAAGGTTTGGGTCTATGAGAGAATTATCTAGTTCTCCTTGTACTTCTTCTTCCAACTATCCACGAAGATCTTTTTCTTTTCCTCAAAAAACAACTTCAGTCATTTCTGAACCAATCAAAGTCAGATATAAATCTCCTATTCCTGAATATGAAGCAAATGCTTCTCAAACTTCTCAAATCTCTTCATCTAGACCTGCATCTCCCACAATGTCTGATATGCAAAATTTTGACTCTATCAATACAATTACTAAAGATTTTGAAATAGATAAAAACTATCTAAGAAATGAATTTAATTCCTCTCACAATGCTGAACATCGAGATTGGTTTAGATCTTTTTCTCGCTCCTTTAAAGACTCAATAAGAGATGTATGGTATAAAGATATGAATACTATTCAAATTAATATCCCGTTTTTTACATGGTTTTTATTGTTTTGTGAAAAACAAGGTATTGCTAATCCATATTCTCAAAATCACATATTTGTACAAACCAAACTTCAAAAAAATTGGGTTTTGAAGGATGGACAAACAATTAGTTCAGTTCATCCACCATTACAAAATATTACTTTTCCCTATTATGACCGTGAAATAAAGGCTAGTCCTTTTAAAGAAGGAAGAGTAGATCAAACAGATAAAACTCCAAATGTAGAAGACATCATTAAAATTTATCATCAAAATAATTTTACAAATCAAATCCTTCATACCGTTGCTACACAAGTAGATCAACTTTCAAATAAGGTTGATAATTTACAAAAAGAAACCTCTAGATCCATAGCCCCTAATACGATTGCATCATTAGGATCTAATAAGGTTTCTGCACCGCATTTCAAACCACCAGGATTAACTATACCTATGACTCAAATGTTTCCAAAAAATGGTTTTACTTCTTCTAACTCTAATTCTGCAGTGTTAGATAAAATTCAAAAATCTTTACAAAAATTAGCAGATAGTCCAAGTCATATTAAGGTTTTGAGTAAATATCAAAGTTCAGAGATATCTTCTGATGAAGAAAATTCTGAGTCTTTAATCATTTCAAAAGTTGCAAAGCAATTTCAAGAATCTGATAATGATCCTCATCAAATTAATAAAATACGATCATCTTGGAAGAATATCCCTACAAAAAACTATTATCCTAGGCCTACTCCTGTTGATCTTCAATATGAAGAAAGGTCTACATTTACCTCCAAATCCTTTTCCCCAGATATGATCCATGAATGGAACATAGATGGAAAATCTGATTATGAAATTCTTAATACTCTTCAAAATATGGGAATGGCTATTGTAGCTTACAAGGCAAAACCTTTGGATGAACAAATAATTTTTGGTTTTATTATATCAGGTTTTACTGGGCAATTAAAAAACTGGTGGGATAATCTTCTCACTTTACAAGACAGATTAGAAATTTTGAATCACGTTACTGACATCATGGATGATCAAGGAAATGTATTTCAAAAATCTGACTGCTGTGATTTCTTAATCATAGTTATTGCCTTTCATTTTGTCGGTAACCCTACTCAAACTCTTTCTTCTGGAGAAACGATTTTACAAAATTTACGTTGCCCAACATTAAGTGACTATAGATGGTATAAAGATACCTTCTTTAGTTATGTTTTACAAAGACAAGATTGCAATCAAAGTTTTTGGAAAGAAAAATTTATATCAGGACTACCAAAATTATTTGCTCAAAGAATTTTTAGAAAAATAGCTGAACATGATACAGATAAAGAACAAGCTCTTAATAATACTACTTATGGAGGACTTTTCGCTTTCATTAAAAAGGAAGGTCTTTCTTTATGTGAAGAACTCAAACTCCAAGCCAAATATACCTCTGAAAAGAAACAATCTAGGAAAGAAATTGGATGTTTCTGTGAAGCATTTGGTATGGAAGCTATTAGAGCTCCCTCTACAAAAAAGAAAATTAAAAAACAATTTTCTAAATTTTCAAAAGATAAAAATAAAAATTCTTATCCTTCTTATTATCGAAAGAAACGAGGAAAGAAAAATTTAGGAAATTTCCGAAAATCAAACAAAGCTTTCAAAATCTTTTGTTATTCGTGTGGAAAACCTGGACATAAAGCAAATGCTTGTACCACAAAGAAAAAGATTCAAGAATTATTTATTAACGACTCTGAGCTAGGAGATAAAATATCCAAAATATTATTACAAACCCCTGAGTCTACTTCTTCTTCTTCTTCAGAAAAGGAAGATGACGAAATTTTACAAATTAATGATCAAACTTCTGATTCTGAATCTTCGATTTCTTCCTCTCCTATCAAATGCATTAATGTTTTAACAGATAAAGAGAAAAATGTGGAATTTCTTTTTGATCTCGTTGACAAAATCCAAGATAAAGAGATCAAAAGAGAAACCCTTTTGAAACTCAAAACTATGGTTTTGGGTGAAACCTCTACCTCTAAAAACAAAGAAAGTATTCCAATTCCTCAAATTGAACCTTTCAATATTTCAAAATTATTAGAAAAATACTCTTCCAAAGAAATGACTTCTAAATTAATTCCTATTAAGAATCAAACTCTTTCGGTCAAAGATCTTCAACTTGAAATAAATAAAATCAAAGAAGACATCATTTCTATCAAAAATAGTTTAAAGCATTTAGAAATCAAAGATTTCGAACTTGAAACAAAATTATCTATTTTAGAAAACCCCATCTATAAAGAAAATCTTTCTTTGGGAAAAGAGAAAGTTAATGGGGATGATGATGATTTTATCACTGTTATTAATAAAATTAATTTTCAAAAATGGTATGCACCAGTTACTTTTCAAATTGGAGATTTTCAAAAAACCTATATTGCTTTAATTGATAGTGGAGCGGATCAAAATTGCTTAAGGGAAGGATTAGTCCCAACTAAATTTTATGAAAAAACAAAAACTCGGTTATATAGTGCAAATAGTTCACCCATGGATATTAAATATAAAATTTCAAAAGGAAAGATCATAAATGAAAATTATAGTTTTACTAATACTTTCATTATTATTAATGATATTAAGGAAGAAATAATATTAGGCACTCCCTTTTTAACACAAATTTATCCTTTTTGGGTTGATGACAAAGGTGTTCATACAAAAATTTTAGGGAAACAATTATCATTTCCTTTTTTAAGTCCCATGTTACAAAAAGATATTAATTTATTACAAAATTCTTCAGTAATACAAAGTATAAATTTAATAAAACAAAAAGAATTTCAAATTTCTTCTTTAAAAGAAGAAATTTCTTTTCAAAGGATTGAAGAACAATTACAACAATCAAAATTGCAACAAAAAATTTTTAATTTAGAAAATATTTTTAAATCAAAAGTTTGTGCTGATATTCCAAATGCCTTTTGGGATAGAAAAAGGCATATTGTCACATTGCCATATGAAAAAGATTTCTCTGAAAAAAAATATTCCTACAAAAGCTAGACCCATCCAAATGAATTCTGAGCATCTTGAATTCTGCAAGAAAGAAATTCAAACTCTTTTAGATAAAAAATTAATAACTCCATCCAAATCTCCTTGGAGCTGTGCAGCATTTTATGTTATGAATGCAGCAGAAAAAGAAAGAGGAGTTCCTAGATTAGTTATTAATTACAAACCTTTAAACAAAGTTCTTCAATGGATAAGATATCCAATCCCAAATAAAAGAGATTTAATTAATCGCTTATATAAAGCCAAAATATTTTCAAAATTTGATATGAAATCTGGTTTCTGGCAAATACAAATTGCTAAAGAAGATAGGTATAAAACTGCATTCACGGTACCATTTGGACATTATGAGTGGAATGTAATGCCTTTTGGACTTAAAAATGCTCCTTCTGAATTTCAACATATAATGAATGATATTTTCAATCAATTTTCTTCATTCATAATTGTTTATATAGATGATGTTTTAATTTTTTCTCATGATATTGATCAACATTTCAAACATTTACATATATTTCTAAACACTGTTGAAAAAAATGGTTTAGTAGTTTCTGCCACTAAAATGAAATTATTTCAAACAAAAATTAGATTTTTGGGACATGACATTTATAAAGGAACAATCAAGCCAATTACAAGGTCTTTAGAATTTGCAGAAAAATTCCCTAACGAAATTAAAGACAAAACCCAGTTACAAAGATTTTTGGGATGTCTAAATTATATATCAGATTTTTTCCCAAAGCTCAGACAAATTTGCATGCCCCTCTTTCAAAGACTTCAAAAAAATCCGCCTCCCTGGTCAGAAATTCATACTAAGACTATTATTGAATTAAAACAAAAAATCAAATCACTTCCATGTCTAGGCATTCCAGATCCATCTGCATTCATGATAGTAGAAACAGATGCATCAGAAATAGGATATGGTGGCATATTAAAACAAAGAATAGATACAAAAGAACAATTAGTTAGATTTCATTCAGGTCTCTGGCTCGGACCTCAAAAAAATTATTCTACCATTAAAAAGGAAATTTTATCTATAGTACTATGCGTTTCAAAATTTCAAGATGATCTTTACAACAAAAAATTTTTGATAAGGATCGACTGCAAATCTGCAAAAGAGGTTCTAGAAAAAGATGTCAAAAACATTGTTTCTAAACAAATTTTTGCAAGATGGCAAGCAATTTTATCAGTATTTGATTTTCAAATAGAGCATATAAGAGGCGAAAGTAACTCTCTCCCTGATTTCTTAACCAGAGAATTTCTACAGGGACATCATAATGCCAAGGAAGAAGAATCAGCAAGAAAAACTCAAAGGGTTCCAGAGTTCAGATGATTACGAAATGGAACCAGATCCAAAACCAAACAAAACAGAACAAAATAAATTTTCATCCTCCAAAAATCTTCAAACTACCCTATCCATTTCAAACAAATTTACTCAACTAAATGATTTTCCCCCACTTCCATATTCACAAATTGTTCAAGAGCCTACTTCACAAAATATTATTTCAAATTCAAAACAAAAAGAACCAACTACAAAAATACCAACACAAAGCTTTACCAAATCTGCATACATTACAAAAACCGAAATAGAAAATGTATATCTCACTAATTTTACAATTCCTCAAAGCCCACAAATTATTAATTCAATCAATCAAAAAACTTTTCCAAAAGGTTGCGAATGGATACCAGAAAATCGTTTTAAAACTCAAAGGTTTTATGAATTTATTTTAGTAGATTCAAACTCTGTTGAAATCCAACATATCAAGGATTCTTCAGAAAAAATAATTTATTCAAAATGTATTTTTAAGAAAATTATTTCGTCTGTAGAATGGGGAGACCCTTATGCAGAACGAATTTTTTCAAAAAGATTTTTTCCTCAAAATTACTCATACTATGATTACAAAATGGCCTGGTATAGAGCATTTTTATTCAGACCATTTGATCATTCATGGTTTTTTATATTTGACAAATATTGTCCAAAGAAATATCCTATGTGGTTTTATCATTGGTGGTATTTATTTGGACCAATTCCTCAAATTTATCCAAAAGAATGCAATGAGGGTTTCACAACTTTTGTTGCCAATTCAAATTATCAAGCTTATGAAACTCCAGTCATGTTTCATGCAGAATTTAAAATTCCATGGATTCTATGTTGGAGTTACTGTCTCAAACAACACCTTCCACGTCCATATCCATATTCATTAATAAGAGAATTCAAAATTAAATGGTGGGACAAATTTACCTTAGAAATTTGTTCAACAAAAAATGTTATCTCCTTTTTTCAAACCGGTATAAAAATGGAATACCAATCTCCATCAACCACCAACAAACCTTCACCCTCAAAAGCAACATCAAATTCAAACTCTCCTCAACACAATAAAAATCCCAAAGTAGAAAGTCCAAATTCAGAATCATTATCTAAAGTCCAGAAAGCTATTCTCAAAAAGATTCTTGAAGATCCACAATATGCAAAGAAAATATTATCAGAAGAATCCTCTGATGAGATTTTATCGGAGTTTTCAAATGAGTCTTATGATCCAACATTTGGTGGCCCATTTGCTCAAGATCCATACGACTTTTAATATTGAGTTCACAAAAGTTCAATTCAAATGTTCAACGACTCAAATTAATTCATCCGGAAGCACAAACGTAAGCAATGACGAAATCAAAAGTATCATTCAAATGTTCAACAACTCAAATTAATTCATCCGGAAGCACAAACGTAAGCAATGACGAAATCAAAAGCATCTCCAACAGTAATTCAAAGCATCTTCAACAGTAAAGCATCTCCAACAGTGATTCAAAGCATCTTCAACAGTAAAGCATCTTCAATAGTAATTCAAAGCATCTTCTACAGTATTATAGTGTAACTTTAATAATTATGTTTGTACTATTTCTCTTTAATTTCTTATTGGAAGAGCAGATTGCACCTTATCTCTTCCTTTGTGTATAAATAAAGTGTCTAGCTCTAAGATGAGAGCATCCTGTAATTTTCTTTTGTTTAAGTCTTATCTTAAATAAATCTAACTTTCTTTACTTATCTTATTATTATCAATTATATAATAAGATTTATATCCACAAAATTATTAAATTATTTTCTCTATCGATCCTGTACTCCCTATTGGTATCAGAGCATTGTAGAATGAACAAGGATCAATGAGCATTGTAGAATGAACAAGGATCAATTCTTCATCGTTCATTCGTCATTGACCATTAATCCTTGTTCATTCTTCATCGTTCATTCTTCATTGATCATTGATCCTTGTTCATTCTTCATCGTTCATTCTTTATTGATCATTGATCCTTGTTCATTCTTCATCGTTCATTCTTCATTGATCATTGATCCTTGTTCATTCTTCATCGTTCATTCTTCATTGATCATTAATCCTTGTTCATTCTTCATCGTTCATTCTTCATTGATCATTGATCCTTGTTCATTCTTCATCGTTCATTCACCATTGATCATTGATGCTTGTTCATTCTTCATCGTTCATTCGTCATTGACCATCAATCCTTGTTCATTCTTCATCGTTCATTCGTCATTGACAATCAATCCTTGTTCATTCTTAATCGTTCATTCTTCATTGATCATTGATCCTTGTTCATTCTTCATCGTACATTCTTCATTGATCATTGATCCTTGTTCATTCTTCATCGTTCATTCTTCATTGATCATTGATCCTTGTTCATTCTTCATCGTTCATTCGTCATTAATCATTGAACCTTGTTCATTCTTCATCGTTCATTCGTCATTGACCATTAATCCTTGTTCATTCTTCATCGTTCATTCTTCATTGATCATTGATCCTTGTTCATTCTTCATCGTTCATTTGTCAATGACCATTAATCCTTGTTCATTCTTCATCGTTCATTCGTCATTGACAATCAATCCTTGTTCATTCTTAATCGTTCATTCTTCATTGATCATTGATCCTTGTTCATTCTTCATCGTTCATTCGTCATTGACCATTAATCCTTGTTCATTCTTCATCGTTCATTCTTCATTGATCATTGATCCTTGTTCATTCTTCATCGTTCATTCTTTATTGATCATTGATCCTTGTTCATTCTTCATCGTTCATTCTTCATTGATCATTGATCCTTGTTCATTCTTCATCGTTCATTCTTCATTGATCATTGATCCTTGTTCATTCTTCATCGTTCATTCTTCATTGATCATTGATCCTTGTTCATTCTTCATCGTTCATTCTTCATTGATCATTGATCCTTGTTCATTCTTCATCGTTCATTCGTCATTAATCATTGAACCTTGTTCATTCTTCATCGTTCATTCGTCATTGACCATTAATCCTTGTTCATTCTTCATCGTTCATTCTTCATTGATCATTGATCCTTGTTCATTCTTCATCGTTCATTTGTCAATGACCATTAATCCTTGTTCATTCTTCATCGTTCATTTTTCATTGATCATTGATCCTTGTTCATTCTTCATCGTTCATTCTTCATTGATCATTGATCCTTGTTCATTCTTCATCGTTCATTCGTCATTGATCATTGATCCTTGTTCATTCTTCATCGTTCATTCGTCATTGACCATTAATCCTTGTTCATTCTTCATCGTCCATTCTTCATTGATCATTGATCCTTGTTCATTCTTCATCGTTCATTCGTCATTGATCATTGATCCTTATTAATTCTTCATCGTTCATTCTTCATTGATCATTGATCCTTGTTCATTCTTCATCGTTCATTCGTCATTGACCATTAATCCTTGTTCATTCTTCATCGTTCATTCTTCATTGATCATTGATCCTTGTTCATTCTTCATCGTTCATTCTTCATTGATCATTGATCCTTGTTCATTCTTCATCGTTCATTCTTCATTGATCATTGATCCTTGTTCATTCTTCATCGTTCATTCTTCATTGATCATTGATCCTTGTTCATTCTTCATCGTTCATTCGTCATTGACCATTAATCCTTGTTCATTCTTCATCGTTCATTCTTCATTGATCATTGATCCTTGTTCATTCTTCATGGTTCATTCTTCATTGATTATTGATCCTTGTTCATTCTTCATCTTTCATTCTTCATTGATCATTGATCCTTGTTCATTCTTCATTGATCATTGATCCTTGTTCATTCTTCATCGTTCATTCGTCATTGATCATTGATCCTTGTTCATTCTTCATCGTTCATTCGTCATTGACCATTAATCCTTGTTCATTCTTCATCGTCCATTCTTCATTGATCATTGATCCTTGTTCATTCTTCATCGTTCATTCGTCATTGATCATTGATCCTTATTAATTCTTCATCGTTCATTCTTCATTGATCATTGATCCTTGTTCATTCTTCATCGTTCATTCGTCATTGACCATTAATCCTTGTTCATTCTTCATCGTTCATTCTTCATTGATCATTGATCCTTGTTCATTCTTCATCGTTCATTCTTCATTGATCATTGATCCTTGTTCATTCTTCATCGTTCATTCTTCATTGATCATTGATCCTTGTTCATTCTTCATCGTTCATTCTTCATTGATCATTGATCCTTGTTCATTCTTCATCGTTCATTCGTCATTAATCATTGAACCTTGTTCATTCTTCATCGTTCATTCGTCATTGACCATTAATCCTTGTTCATTCTTCATCGTTCATTCTTCATTGATCATTGATCCTTGTTCATTCTTCATCGTTCATTTGTCAATGACCATTAATCCTTGTTCATTCTTCATCGTTCATTCTTCATTGATCATTGATCCTTGTTCATTCTTCATCGTTCATTCTTCATTGATCATTGATCCTTGTTCATTCTTCATCGTTCATTCGTCATTGATCATTGATCCTTGTTCATTCTTCATCGTTCATTCGTCATTGACCATTAATCCTTGTTCATTCTTCATCGTCCATTCTTCATTGATCATTGATCCTTGTTCATTCTTCATCGTTCATTCTTCATTGATCATTGATCCTTGTTCATTCTTCATCGTTCATTCTTCATTGATCATTAATCCTTGTTCATTCTTCATCGTTCATTCTTCATTGATCATTGATCCTTGTTCATTCTTCATCGTTCATTCACCATTGATCATTGATGCTTGTTCATTCTTCATCGTTCATTCGTCATTGACCATCAATCCTTGTTCATTCTTCATCGTTCATTCGTCATTGACAATCAATCCTTGTTCATTCTTAATCGTTCATTCTTCATTGATCATTGATCCTTGTTCATTCTTCATCGTACATTCTTCATTGATCATTGATCCTTGTTCATTCTTCATCGTTCATTCTTCATTGATCATTGATCCTTGTTCATTCTTCATCGTTCATTCGTCATTAATCATTGAACCTTGTTCATTCTTCATCGTTCATTCGTCATTGACCATTAATCCTTGTTCATTCTTCATCGTTCATTCTTCATTGATCATTGATCCTTGTTCATTCTTCATCGTTCATTTGTCAATGACCATTAATCCTTGTTCATTCTTCATCGTTCATTCGTCATTGACAATCAATCCTTGTTCATTCTTAATCGTTCATTCTTCATTGATCATTGATCCTTGTTCATTCTTCATCGTTCATTCGTCATTGACCATTAATCCTTGTTCATTCTTCATCGTTCATTCTTCATTGATCATTGATCCTTGTTCATTCTTCATCGTTCATTCTTTATTGATCATTGATCCTTGTTCATTCTTCATCGTTCATTCTTCATTGATCATTGATCCTTGTTCATTCTTCATCGTTCATTCTTCATTGATCATTGATCCTTGTTCATTCTTCATCGTTCATTCTTCATTGATCATTGATCCTTGTTCATTCTTCATCGTTCATTCTTCATTGATCATTGATCCTTGTTCATTCTTCATCGTTCATTCGTCATTAATCATTGAACCTTGTTCATTCTTCATCGTTCATTCGTCATTGACCATTAATCCTTGTTCATTCTTCATCGTTCATTCTTCATTGATCATTGATCCTTGTTCATTCTTCATCGTTCATTTGTCAATGACCATTAATCCTTGTTCATTCTTCATCGTTCATTTTTCATTGATCATTGATCCTTGTTCATTCTTCATCGTTCATTCTTCATTGATCATTGATCCTTGTTCATTCTTCATCGTTCATTCGTCATTGATCATTGATCCTTGTTCATTCTTCATCGTTCATTCGTCATTGACCATTAATCCTTGTTCATTCTTCATCGTCCATTCTTCATTGATCATTGATCCTTGTTCATTCTTCATCGTTCATTCGTCATTGATCATTGATCCTTATTAATTCTTCATCGTTCATTCTTCATTGATCATTGATCCTTGTTCATTCTTCATCGTTCATTCGTCATTGACCATTAATCCTTGTTCATTCTTCATCGTTCATTCTTCATTGATCATTGATCCTTGTTCATTCTTCATCGTTCATTCTTCATTGATCATTGATCCTTGTTCATTCTTCATCGTTCATTCTTCATTGATCATTGATCCTTGTTCATTCTTCATCGTTCATTCTTCATTGATCATTGATCCTTGTTCATTCTTCATCGTTCATTCGTCATTGACCATTAATCCTTGTTCATTCTTCATCGTTCATTCTTCATTGATCATTGATCCTTGTTCATTCTTCATGGTTCATTCTTCATTGATTATTGATCCTTGTTCATTCTTCATCTTTCATTCTTCATTGATCATTGATCCTTGTTCATTCTTCATTGATCATTGATCCTTGTTCATTCTTCATCGTTCATTCGTCATTGATCATTGATCCTTGTTCATTCTTCATCGTTCATTCGTCATTGACCATTAATCCTTGTTCATTCTTCATCGTCCATTCTTCATTGATCATTGATCCTTGTTCATTCTTCATCGTTCATTCGTCATTGATCATTGATCCTTATTAATTCTTCATCGTTCATTCTTCATTGATCATTGATCCTTGTTCATTCTTCATCGTTCATTCGTCATTGACCATTAATCCTTGTTCATTCTTCATCGTTCATTCTTCATTGATCATTGATCCTTGTTCATTCTTCATCGTTCATTCTTCATTGATCATTGATCCTTGTTCATTCTTCATCGTTCATTCTTCATTGATCATTGATCCTTGTTCATTCTTCATCGTTCATTCTTCATTGATCATTGATCCTTGTTCATTCTTCATCGTTCATTCGTCATTAATCATTGAACCTTGTTCATTCTTCATCGTTCATTCGTCATTGACCATTAATCCTTGTTCATTCTTCATCGTTCATTCTTCATTGATCATTGATCCTTGTTCATTCTTCATCGTTCATTTGTCAATGACCATTAATCCTTGTTCATTCTTCATCGTTCATTCTTCATTGATCATTGATCCTTGTTCATTCTTCATCGTTCATTCTTCATTGATCATTGATCCTTGTTCATTCTTCATCGTTCATTCGTCATTGATCATTGATCCTTGTTCATTCTTCATCGTTCATTCGTCATTGACCATTAATCCTTGTTCATTCTTCATCGTCCATTCTTCATTGATCATTGATCCTTGTTCATTCTTCATCGTTCATTCGTCATTGATCATTGATCCTTATTAATTCTTCATCGTTCATTCTTCATTGATCATTAATCCTTGTTCATTCTTCATCGTTCATTCGTCATTGACCATTAATCCTTGTTCATTCTTCATCGTTCATTCTTCATTGATCATTGATCCTTGTTCATTCTTCATCGTTCATTCGTCATTGACCATTAATCCTTGTTCATTCTTCATCGTTCATTCTTCATTGATCATTGATCCTTGTTCATTCTTCATCGTACATTCTTCATTGATCATTGATCCTTGTTCATTCTTCATCGTTCATTCGTCATTGACCATTAATCCTTGTTCATTCTTCATCGTTCATTCTTCATTGAGCATTGATCCTTGTTCATTCTTCATCATTCATTCGTCATTGATCATTGATCCTTGTTCATTCTTCATCGTTCATTCGTCATTGACCATTAATCCTTGTTCATTCTTCATCGTTCATTCTTCATTGATCATTGATCCTTGTTCATTCTTCATCGTTCATTCGTCATTGATCATTGATCCTTATTAATTCTTCATCGTTCATTCTTCATTGATCATTGATCCTTGTTCATTCTTCATCGTTCATTCGTCATTGACCATTAATCCTTGTTCATTCTTCATCGTTCATTCTTCATTGATCATTGATCCTTGTTCATTCTTCATCGTTCATTCTTCATTGATCATTGATCCTTGTTCATTCTTCATCGTTCATTCTTCATTGATCATTGATCCTAGTTCATTCTTCATCGTTCATTCTTCATTGATCATTGATCCTTGTTCATTCTTCATCGTTCATTCGTCATTAATCATTGAACCTTGTTCATTCTTCATCGTTCATTCGTCATTGACCATTAATCCTTGTTCATTCTTCATCGTTCATTCTTCATTGATCATTGATCCTTGTTCATTCTTCATCGTTCATTTGTCAATGACCATTAATCCTTGTTCATTCTTCATCGTTCATTCTTCATTGATCATTGATCCTTGTTCATTCTTCATCGTTCATTCTTCATTGATCATTGATCCTTGTTCATTCTTCATCGTTCATTCGTCATTGATCATTGATCCTTGTTCATTCTTCATCGTTCATTCGTCATTGACCATTAATCCTTGTTCATTCTTCATCGTCCATTCTTCATTGATCATTGATCCTTGTTCATTCTTCATCGTTCATTCGTCATTGATCATTGATCCTTATTAATTCTTCATCGTTCATTCTTCATTGATCATTAATCCTTGTTCATTCTTCATCGTTCATTCGTCATTGACCATTAATCCTTGTTCATTCTTCATCGTTCATTCTTCATTGATCATTGATCCTTGTTCATTCTTCATCGTTCATTCGTCATTGACCATTAATCCTTGTTCATTCTTCATCGTTCATTCTTCATTGATCATTGATCCTTGTTCATTCTTCATCGTACATTCTTCATTGATCATTGATCCTTGTTCATTCTTCATCGTTCATTCGTCATTGACCATTAATCCTTGTTCATTCTTCATCGTTCATTCTTCATTGAGCATTGATCCTTGTTCATTCTTCATCATTCATTCGTCATTGATCATTGATCCTTGTTCATTCTTCATCGTTCATTCGTCATTGACCATTAATCCTTGTTCATTCTTCATCGTTCATTCTTCATTGATCATTGATCCTTGTTCATTCTTCATCGTTCATTCACCATTGATCATTGATGCTTGTTCATTCTTCATCGTTCATTCGTCATTGACCATCAATCCTTGTTCATTCTTCATCGTTCATTCGTCATTGACAATCAATCCTTGTTCATTCTTAATCGTTCATTCTTCATTGATCATTGATCCTTGTTCATTCTTCATCGTACATTCTTCATTGATCATTGATCCTTGTTCATTCTTCATCGTTCATTCGTCATTGACCATTAATCCTTGTTCATTCTTCATCGTTCATTCTTCATTGAGCATTGATCCTTGTTCATTCTTCATCATTCATTCGTCATTGATCATTGATCCTTGTTCATTCTTCATCGTTCATTCGTCATTGACCATTAATCCTTGTTCATTCTTCATCGTTCATTCTTCATTGATCATTGATCCTTGTTCATTCTTCATCGTTCATTCGCCATTGATCATTGATGCTTGTTCATTCTTCATCGTTCATTCGTCATTGACCATCAATCCTTGTTCATTCTTCATCGTTCATTCGTCATTGACAATCAATCCTTGTTCATTCTTAATCGTTCATTCTTCATTGATCATTGATCCTTGTTCATTCTTCATCGTTCATTCGTCATTGACCATTAATCCTTGTTCATTCTTCATCGTTCATTCTTCATTGATCATTGATCCTTGTTCATTCTTCATCGTTCATTCTTTATTGATCATTGATCCTTGTTCATTCTTCATCGTTCATTCTTCATTGATCATTGATCCTTGTTCATTCTTCATCGTTCATTCTTCATTGATCATTGATCCTTGTTCATTCTTCATCGTTCATTCTTCATTGATCATTGATCCTTGTTCATTCTTCATCGTTCATTCTTCATTGATCATTGATCCTTGTTCATTCTTCATCGTTCATTCGTCATTAATCATTGAACCTTGTTCATTCTTCATCGTTCATTCGTCATTGACCATTAATCCTTGTTCATTCTTCATCGTTCATTCTTCATTGATCATTGATCCTTGTTCATTCTTCATCGTTCATTTGTCAATGACCATTAATCCTTGTTCATTCTTCATCGTTCATTCGTCATTGACAATCAATCCTTGTTCATTCTTAATCGTTCATTCTTCATTGATCATTGATCCTTGTTCATTCTTCATCGTTCATTCGTCATTGACCATTAATCCTTGTTCATTCTTCATCGTTCATTCTTCATTGATCATTGATCCTTGTTCATTCTTCATCGTTCATTCTTTATTGATCATTGATCCTTGTTCATTCTTCATCGTTCATTCTTCATTGATCATTGATCCTTGTTCATTCTTCATCGTTCATTCTTCATTGATCATTGATCCTTGTTCATTCTTCATCGTTCATTCGTCATTGATCATTGATCCTTGTTCATTCTTCATCGTTCATTCTTCATTGATCATTGATCCTTGTTCATTCTTCATCGTTCATTTGTCAATGACCATTAATCCTTGTTCATTCTTCATCGTTCATTCTTCATTGATCATTGATCCTTGTTCATTCTTCATCGTTCATTCTTCATTGATCATTGATCCTTGTTCATTCTTCATCGTTCATTCGTCATTGATCATTGATCCTTGTTCATTCTTCATCGTTCATTCGTCATTGACCATTAATCCTTGTTCATTCTTCATCGTCCATTCTTCATTGATCATTGATCCTTGTTCATTCTTCATCGTTCATTCGTCATTGATCATTGATCCTTATTAATTCTTCATCGTTCATTCTTCATTGATCATTAATCCTTGTTCATTCTTCATCGTTCATTCGTCATTGACCATTAATCCTTGTTCATTCTTCATCGTTCATTCTTCATTGATCATTGATCCTTGTTCATTCTTCATCGTTCATTCTTTATTGATCATTGATCCTTGTTCATTCTTCATCGTTCATTCTTCATTGATCATTGATCCTTGTTCATTCTTCATCGTTCATTCTTCATTGATCATTGATCCTTGTTCATTCTTCATCGTTCATTCGTCATTGATCATTGATCCTTGTTCATTCTTCATCGTTCATTCGTCATTGACCATTAATCCTTGTTCATTCTTCATCGTCCATTCTTCATTGATCATTGATCCTTGTTCATTCTTCATCGTTCATTCGTCATTGATCATTGATCCTTATTAATTCTTCATCGTTCATTCTTCATTGATCATTGATCCTTGTTCATTCTTCATCGTTCATTCGTCATTGACCATTAATCCTTGTTCATTCTTCATCGTTCATTCTTCATTGATCATTGATCCTTGTTCATTCTTCATCGTTCATTCGCCATTGATCATTGATGCTTGTTCATTCTTCATCGTTCATTCGTCATTGACCATCAATCCTTGTTCATTCTTCATCGTTCATTCGTCATTGACAATCAATCCTTGTTCATTCTTAATCGTTCATTCTTCATTGATCATTGATCCTTGTTCATTCTTCATCGTTCATTCGTCATTGACCATTAATCCTTGTTCATTCTTCATCGTTCATTCTTCATTGATCATTGATCCTTGTTCATTCTTCATCGTTCATTCTTCATTGATCATTGATCCTTGTTCATTCTTCATCGTTCATTCTTCATTGATCATTGATCCTTGTTCATTCTTCATCGTTCATTCTTCATTGATCATTGATCCTTGTTCATTCTTCATCGTACATTCTTCATTGATCATTGATCCTTGTTCATTCTTCATCGTTCATTCGTCATTGACCATTAATCCTTGTTCATTCTTCATCGTTCATTCTTCATTGATCATTGATCCTTGTTCATTCTTCATCGTTCATTTGTCAATGACCATTAATCCTTGTTCATTCTTCATCGTTCATTCTTCATTGATCATTGATCCTTGTTCATTCTTCATCGTTCATTCTTCATTGATCATTGATCCTTGTTCATTCTTCATCGTTCATTCGTCATTGATCATTGATCCTTGTTCATTCTTCATCGTTCATTCGTCATTGACCATCAATCCTTGTTCATTCTTCATCGTTCATTCTTCATTGATCATTGATCCTTGTTCATTCTTCATCGTTCATTCTTCATTGATCATTGATCCTTGTTCATTCTTCATCGTTCATTCTTCATTGATCATTGATCCTTGTTCATTCTTCATCGTTCATTCGTCATTAATCATTGAACCTTGTTCATTCTTCATCGTTCATTCGTCATTGACCATTAATCCTTGTTCATTCTTCATCGTTCATTCTTCATTGATCATTGATCCTTGTTCATTCTTCATCGTTCATTCTTCATTGATCATTGATCCTTGTTCATTCTTCATCGTTCATTCGTCATTAATCATTGAACCTTGTTCATTCTTCATCGTTCATTCGTCATTGACCATTAATCCTTGTTCATTCTTCATCGTTCATTCTTCATTGATCATTGATCCTTGTTCATTCTTCATCGTTCATTTGTCAATGACCATTAATCCTTGTTCATTCTTCATCGTTCATTCTTCATTGATCATTGATCCTTGTTCATTCTTCATCGTTCATTCTTCATTGATCATTGATCCTTGTTCATTCTTCATCGTTCATTCGTCATTGATCATTGATCCTTGTTCATTCTTCATCGTTCATTCGTCATTGACCATTAATCCTTGTTCATTCTTCATCGTCCATTCTTCATTGATCATTGATCCTTGTTCATTCTTCATCGTTCATTCTTCATTGATCATTGATCCTTGTTCATTCTTCATCGTTCATTCGTCATTAATCATTGAACCTTGTTCATTCTTCATCGTTCATTCGTCATTGACCATTAATCCTTGTTCATTCTTCATCGTTCATTCTTCATTGATCATTGATCCTTGTTCATTCTTCATCGTTCATTTGTCAATGACCATTAATCCTTGTTCATTCTTCATCGTTCATTCTTCATTGATCATTGATCCTTGTTCATTCTTCATCGTTCATTCTTCATTGATCATTGATCCTTGTTCATTCTTCATCGTTCATTCGTCATTGATCATTGATCCTTGTTCATTCTTCATCGTTCATTCGTCATTGACCATTAATCCTTGTTCATTCTTCATCGTCCATTCTTCATTGATCATTGATCCTTGTTCATTCTTCATCGTTCATTCGTCATTGATCATTGATCCTTATTAATTCTTCATCGTTCATTCTTCATTGATCATTGATCCTTGTTCATTCTTCATCGTTCATTCGTCATTGACCATTAATCCTTGTTCATTCTTCATCGTTCATTCTTCATTGATCATTGATCCTTGTTCATTCTTCATCGTTCATTCTTCATTGATCATTGATCCTTGTTCATTCTTCATCGTTCATTCTTCATTGATCATTGATCCTTGTTCATTCTTCATCGTTCATTCTTCATTGATCATTGATCCTTGTTCATTCTTCATCGTTCATTCGTCATTGACAATCAATCCTTGTTCATTCTTAATCGTTCATTCTTCATTGATCATTGATCCTTGTTCATTCTTCATCGTTCATTCGTCATTGACCATTAATCCTTGTTCATTCTTCATCGTTCATTCGTCATTGATCATTGATCCTTGTTCATTCTTCATCGTTCATTCTTTATTGATCATTGATCCTTGTTCATTCTTCATCGTTCATTCTTCATTGATCATTGATCCTTGTTCATTCTTCATCGTTCATTCTTCATTGATCATTGATCCTTGTTCATTCTTCATCGTTCATTCGTCATTGATCATTGATCCTTGTTCATTCTTCATCGTTCATTCGTCATTGACCATTAATCCTTGTTCATTCTTCATCGTCCATTCTTCATTGATCATTGATCCTTGTTCATTCTTCATCGTTCATTCGTCATTGATCATTGATCCTTATTAATTCTTCATCGTTCATTCTTCATTGATCATTGATCCTTGTTCATTCTTCATCGTTCATTCGTCATTGACCATTAATCCTTGTTCATTCTTCATCGTTCATTCTTCATTGATCATTGATCCTTGTTCATTCTTCATCGTTCATTCGCCATTGATCATTGATGCTTGTTCATTCTTCATCGTTCATTCGTCATTGACCATCAATCCTTGTTCATTCTTCATCGTTCATTCGTCATTGACAATCAATCCTTGTTCATTCTTAATCGTTCATTCTTCATTGATCATTGATCCTTGTTCATTCTTCATCGTTCATTCGTCATTGATCATTGATCCTTGTTCATTCTTCAATTATCATTGATCCTTATTCATTCATCATCGTTCATTCTTCATTCTTCATTGATCATTGATCATTGATCCTTGTACTTCTTCATCGTTCATTCGTCATTGACCATTAAGCCTTGTTCATTCTTCATCATTCATTCTACATTGATCATTGATCCTTTTTCATTCTTCATCGTTCATTCTTCATTGATCATTGATCCTTGTTCATTCTTCATCGTTCATTCGTCATTGACCATTAATCCTTGTTCATTCTTCATCGTTCATTCTTCATTGATCATTGATCCTTGTTCATTCTTCATCGTTCATTTGTCAATGACCATTAATCCTTGTTCATTCTTCATCGTTCATTCTTCATTGATCATTGATCCTTGTTCATTCTTCATCGTTCATTCTTCATTGATCATTGATCCTTGTTCATTCTTCATCGTTCATTCTTCATTGATCATTGATCCTTGTTCATTCTTCATCGTTCATTCTTCATTGATCATTGATCCTTGTTCATTCTTCATCGTTCATTCGTCATTGATCATTGATCCTTATTAATTCTTCATCGTTCATTCTTCATTGATCATTAATCCTTGTTCATTCTTCATCGTTCATTCGTCATTGACCATTAATCCTTGTTCATTCTTCATCGTTCATTCTTCATTGATCATTGATCCTTGTTCATTCTTCATCGTTCATTCGTCATTGACCATTAATCCTTGTTCATTCTTCATCGTTCATTCTTCATTGATCATTGATCCTTGTTCATTCTTCATCGTACATTCTTCATTGATCATTGATCCTTGTTCATTCTTCATCGTTCATTCGTCATTGACCATTAATCCTTGTTCATTCTTCATCGTTCATTCTTCATTGAGCATTGATCCTTGTTCATTCTTCATCATTCATTCGTCATTGATCATTGATCCTTGTTCATTCTTCATCGTTCATTCGTCATTGACCATTAATCCTTGTTCATTCTTCATCGTTCATTCTTCATTGATCATTGATCCTTGTTCATTCTTCATCGTTCATTCGCCATTGATCATTGATGCTTGTTCATTCTTCATCGTTCATTCGTCATTGACCATCAATCCTTGTTCATTCTTCATCGTTCATTCGTCATTGACAATCAATCCTTGTTCATTCTTAATCGTTCATTCTTCATTGATCATTGATCCTTGTTCATTCTTCATCGTACATTCTTCATTGATCATTGATCCTTGTTCATTCTTCATCGTTCATTCGTCATTGACCATTAATCCTTGTTCATTCTTCATCGTTCATTCTTCATTGAGCATTGATCCTTGTTCATTCTTCATCATTCATTCGTCATTGATCATTGATCCTTGTTCATTCTTCATCGTTCATTCGTCATTGACCATTAATCCTTGTTCATTCTTCATCGTTCATTCTTCATTGATCATTGATCCTTGTTCATTCTTCATCGTTCATTCGCCATTGATCATTGATGCTTGTTCATTCTTCATCGTTCATTCGTCATTGACCATCAATCCTTGTTCATTCTTCATCGTTCATTCGTCATTGACAATCAATCCTTGTTCATTCTTAATCGTTCATTCTTCATTGATCATTGATCCTTGTTCATTCTTCATCGTTCATTCGTCATTGACCATTAATCCTTGTTCATTCTTCATCGTTCATTCTTCATTGATCATTGATCCTTGTTCATTCTTCATCGTTCATTCTTTATTGATCATTGATCCTTGTTCATTCTTCATCGTTCATTCTTCATTGATCATTGATCCTTGTTCATTCTTCATCGTTCATTCTTCATTGATCATTGATCCTTGTTCATTCTTCATCGTTCATTCTTCATTGATCATTGATCCTTGTTCATTCTTCATCGTTCATTCTTCATTGATCATTGATCCTTGTTCATTCTTCATCGTTCATTCGTCATTAATCATTGAACCTTGTTCATTCTTCATCGTTCATTCGTCATTGACCATTAATCCTTGTTCATTCTTCATCGTTCATTCTTCATTGATCATTGATCCTTGTTCATTCTTCATCGTTCATTTGTCAATGACCATTAATCCTTGTTCATTCTTCATCGTTCATTTTTCATTGATCATTGATCCTTGTTCATTCTTCATCGTTCATTCTTCATTGATCATTGATCCTTGTTCATTCTTCATCGTTCATTCGTCATTGATCATTGATCCTTGTTCATTCTTCATCGTTCATTCGTCATTGACCATTAATCCTTGTTCATTCTTCATCGTCCATTCTTCATTGATCATTGATCCTTGTTCATTCTTCATCGTTCATTCGTCATTGATCATTGATCCTTATTAATTCTTCATCGTTCATTCTTCATTGATCATTGATCCTTGTTCATTCTTCATCGTTCATTCGTCATTGACCATTAATCCTTGTTCATTCTTCATCGTTCATTCTTCATTGATCATTGATCCTTGTTCATTCTTCATCGTTCATTCTTCATTGATCATTGATCCTTGTTCATTCTTCATCGTTCATTCTTCATTGATCATTGATCCTTGTTCATTCTTCATCGTTCATTCTTCATTGATCATTGATCCTTGTTCATTCTTCATCGTTCATTCGTCATTGACAATCAATCCTTGTTCATTCTTAATCGTTCATTCTTCATTGATCATTGATCCTTGTTCATTCTTCATCGTTCATTCGTCATTGACCATTAATCCTTGTTCATTCTTCATCGTTCATTCTTCATTGATCATTGATCCTTGTTCATTCTTCATCGTTCATTCTTTATTGATCATTGATCCTTGTTCATTCTTCATCGTTCATTCTTCATTGATCATTGATCCTTGTTCATTCTTCATCGTTCATTCTTCATTGATCATTGATCCTTGTTCATTCTTCATCGTTCATTCGTCATTGATCATTGATCCTTGTTCATTCTTCATCGTTCATTCGTCATTGACCATTAATCCTTGTTCATTCTTCATCGTCCATTCTTCATTGATCATTGATCCTTGTTCATTCTTCATCGTTCATTCGTCATTGATCATTGATCCTTATTAATTCTTCATCGTTCATTCTTCATTGATCATTGATCCTTGTTCATTCTTCATCGTTCATTCGTCATTGACCATTAATCCTTGTTCATTCTTCATCGTTCATTCTTCATTGATCATTGATCCTTGTTCATTCTTCATCGTTCATTCGCCATTGATCATTGATGCTTGTTCATTCTTCATCGTTCATTCGTCATTGACCATCAATCCTTGTTCATTCTTCATCGTTCATTCGTCATTGACAATCAATCCTTGTTCATTCTTAATCGTTCATTCTTCATTGATCATTGATCCTTGTTCATTCTTCATCGTTCATTCGTCATTGACCATTAATCCTTGTTCATTCTTCATCGTTCATTCTTCATTGATCATTGATCCTTGTTCATTCTTCATCGTTCATTCTTCATTGATCATTGATCCTTGTTCATTCTTCATCGTTCATTCTTCATTGATCATTGATCCTTGTTCATTCTTCATCGTTCATTCTTCATTGATCATTGATCCTTGTTCATTCTTCATCGTACATTCTTCATTGATCATTGATCCTTGTTCATTCTTCATCGTTCATTCGTCATTGACCATTAATCCTTGTTCATTCTTCATCGTTCATTCTTCATTGATCATTGATCCTTGTTCATTCTTCATCGTTCATTTGTCAATGACCATTAATCCTTGTTCATTCTTCATCGTTCATTCTTCATTGATCATTGATCCTTGTTCATTCTTCATCGTTCATTCTTCATTGATCATTGATCCTTGTTCATTCTTCATCGTTCATTCGTCATTGATCATTGATCCTTGTTCATTCTTCATCGTTCATTCGTCATTGACCATCAATCCTTGTTCATTCTTCATCGTTCATTCGTCATTGACAATCAATCCTTGTTCATTCTTAATCGTTCATTCTTCATTGATCATTGATCCTTGTTCATTCTTCATCGTTCATTCGTCATTGATCATTAATCCTTTTTCATTCTTCATCGTTCATTCTTCATTGATCATTGATCCTTGTTCATTCTTCATCGTTCATTCTTCATTGATCATTGATCCTTGTTCATTCTTCATCGTACATTCTTCATTGATCATTGATCCTTGTTCATTCTTCATCGTTCATTCGTCATTGACCATTAATCCTTGTTCATTCTTCATCGTTCATTCTTCATTGAGCATTGATCCTTGTTCATTCTTCATCATTCATTCGTCATTGATCATTGATCCTTGTTCATTCTTCATAGTTCATTCGTCATTGACCATTAATCCTTGTTCATTCTTCATCGTTCATTCTTCATTGATCATTGATCCTTGTTCATTCTTCATCGTTCATTCGCCATTGATCATTGATGCTTGTTCATTCTTCATCGTTCATTCGTCATTGACCATCAATCCTTGTTCATTCTTCATCGTTCATTCGTCATTGACAATCAATCCTTGTTCATTCTTAATCGTTCATTCTTCATTGATCATTGATCCTTGTTCATTCTTCATCGTACATTCTTCATTGATCATTGATCCTTGTTCATTCTTCATCGTTCATTCGTCATTGACCATTAATCCTTGTTCATTCTTCATCGTTCATTCTTCATTGAGCATTGATCCTTGTTCATTCTTCATCATTCATTCGTCATTGATCATTGATCCTTGTTCATTCTTCATCGTTCATTCGTCATTGACCATTAATCCTTGTTCATTCTTCATCGTTCATTCTTCATTGATCATTGATCCTTGTTCATTCTTCATCGTTCATTCGCCATTGATCATTGATGCTTGTTCATTCTTCATCGTTCATTCGTCATTGACCATCAATCCTTGTTCATTCTTCATCGTTCATTCGTCATTGACAATCAATCCTTGTTCATTCTTAATCGTTCATTCTTCATTGATCATTGATCCTTGTTCATTCTTCATCGTTCATTCGTCATTGACCATTAATCCTTGTTCATTCTTCATCGTTCATTCTTCATTGATCATTGATCCTTGTTCATTCTTCATCGTTCATTCTTTATTGATCATTGATCCTTGTTCATTCTTCATCGTTCATTCTTCATTGATCATTGATCCTTGTTCATTCTTCATCGTTCATTCTTCATTGATCATTGATCCTTGTTCATTCTTCATCGTTCATTCTTCATTGATCATTGATCCTTGTTCATTCTTCATCGTTCATTCTTCATTGATCATTGATCCTTGTTCATTCTTCATCGTTCATTCGTCATTAATCATTGAACCTTGTTCATTCTTCATCGTTCATTCGTCATTGACCATTAATCCTTGTTCATTCTTCATCGTTCATTCTTCATTGATCATTGATCCTTGTTCATTCTTCATCGTTCATTTGTCAATGACCATTAATCCTTGTTCATTCTTCATCGTTCATTCGTCATTGACAATCAATCCTTGTTCATTCTTAATCGTTCATTCTTCATTGATCATTGATCCTTGTTCATTCTTCATCGTTCATTCGTCATTGACCATTAATCCTTGTTCATTCTTCATCGTTCATTCTTCATTGATCATTGATCCTTGTTCATTCTTCATCGTTCATTCTTTATTGATCATTGATCCTTGTTCATTCTTCATCGTTCATTCTTCATTGATCATTGATCCTTGTTCATTCTTCATCGTTCATTCTTCATTGATCATTGATCCTTGTTCATTCTTCATCGTTCATTCTTCATTGATCATTGATCCTTGTTCATTCTTCATCGTTCATTCTTCATTGATCATTGATCCTTGTTCATTCTTCATCGTTCATTCGTCATTAATCATTGAACCTTGTTCATTCTTCATCGTTCATTCGTCATTGACCATTAATCCTTGTTCATTCTTCATCGTTCATTCTTCATTGATCATTGATCCTTGTTCATTCTTCATCGTTCATTTGTCAATGACCATTAATCCTTGTTCATTCTTCATCGTTCATTTTTCATTGATCATTGATCCTTGTTCATTCTTCATCGTTCATTCTTCATTGATCATTGATCCTTGTTCATTCTTCATCGTTCATTCGTCATTGATCATTGATCCTTGTTCATTCTTCATCGTTCATTCGTCATTGATCATTGATCCTTGTTCATTCTTCATCGTTCATTCGTCATTGACCATTAATCCTTGTTCATTCTTCATCGTCCATTCTTCATTGATCATTGATCCTTGTTCATTCTTCATCGTTCATTCGTCATTGATCATTGATCCTTATTAATTCTTCATCGTTCATTCTTCATTGATCATTGATCCTTGTTCATTCTTCATCGTTCATTCGTCATTGACCATTAATCCTTGTTCATTCTTCATCGTTCATTCTTCATTGATCATTGATCCTTGTTCATTCTTCATCGTTCATTCGCCATTGATCATTGATGCTTGTTCATTCTTCATCGTTCATTCGTCATTGACCATCAATCCTTGTTCATTCTTCATCGTTCATTCGTCATTGACAATCAATCCTTGTTCATTCTTAATCGTTCATTCTTCATTGATCATTGATCCTTGTTCATTCTTCATCGTTCATTCGTCATTGACCATTAATCCTTGTTCATTCTTCATCGTTCATTCTTCATTGATCATTGATCCTTGTTCATTCTTCATCGTTCATTCTTCATTGATCATTGATCCTTGTTCATTCTTCATCGTTCATTCTTCATTGATCATTGATCCTTGTTCATTCTTCATCGTTCATTCTTCATTGATCATTGATCCTTGTTCATTCTTCATCGTTCATTCGTCATTAATCATTGAACCTTGTTCATTCTTCATCGTTCATTCGTCATTGACCATTAATCCTTGTTCATTCTTCATCGTTCATTCTTCATTGATCATTGATCCTTGTTCATTCTTCATCGTTCATTTGTCAATGACCATTAATCCTTGTTCATTCTTCATCGTTCATTCTTCATTGATCATTGATCCTTGTTCATTCTTCATCGTTCATTCTTCATTGATCATTGATCCTTGTTCATTCTTCATCGTTCATTCGTCATTGATCATTGATCCTTGTTCATTCTTCATCGTTCATTCGTCATTGACCATTAATCCTTGTTCATTCTTCATCGTCCATTCTTCATTGATCATTGATCCTTGTTCATTCTTCATCGTTCATTCGTCATTGATCATTGATCCTTATTAATTCTTCATCGTTCATTCTTCATTGATCATTGATCCTTGTTCATTCTTCATCGTTCATTCGTCATTGACCATTAATCCTTGTTCATTCTTCATCGTTCATTCTTCATTGATCATTGATCCTTGTTCATTCTTCATCGTTCATTCTTCATTGATCATTGATCCTTGTTCATTCTTCATCGTTCATTCTTCATTGATCATTGATCCTTGTTCATTCTTCATCGTTCATTCTTCATTGATCATTGATCCTTGTTCATTCTTCATCGTTCATTCGTCATTGACAATCAATCCTTGTTCATTCTTAATCGTTCATTCTTCATTGATCATTGATCCTTGTTCATTCTTCATCGTTCATTCGTCATTGACCATTAATCCTTGTTCATTCTTCATCGTTCATTCTTCATTGATCATTGATCCTTGTTCATTCTTCATCGTTCATTCTTTATTGATCATTGATCCTTGTTCATTCTTCATCGTTCATTCTTCATTGATCATTGATCCTTGTTCATTCTTCATCGTTCATTCTTCATTGATCATTGATCCTTGTTCATTCTTCATCGTTCATTCTTCATTGATCATTGATCCTTGTTCATTCTTCATCGTTCATTCTTCATTGATCATTGATCCTTGTTCATTCTTCATCGTTCATTCGTCATTAATCATTGAACCTTGTTCATTCTTCATCGTTCATTCGTCATTGACCATTAATCCTTGTTCATTCTTCATCGTTCATTCTTCATTGATCATTGATCCTTGTTCATTCTTCATCGTTCATTTGTCAATGACCATTAATCCTTGTTCATTCTTCATCGTTCATTTTTCATTGATCATTGATCCTTGTTCATTCTTCATCGTTCATTCTTCATTGATCATTGATCCTTGTTCATTCTTCATCGTTCATTCGTCATTGATCATTGATCCTTGTTCATTCTTCATCGTTCATTCGTCATTGACCATTAATCCTTGTTCATTCTTCATCGTCCATTCTTCATTGATCATTGATCCTTGTTCATTCTTCATCGTTCATTCGTCATTGATCATTGATCCTTATTAATTCTTCATCGTTCATTCTTCATTGATCATTGATCCTTGTTCATTCTTCATCGTTCATTCGTCATTGACCATTAATCCTTGTTCATTCTTCATCGTTCATTCTTCATTGATCATTGATCCTTGTTCATTCTTCATCGTTCATTCGCCATTGATCATTGATGCTTGTTCATTCTTCATCGTTCATTCGTCATTGACCATCAATCCTTGTTCATTCTTCATCGTTCATTCGTCATTGACAATCAATCCTTGTTCATTCTTAATCGTTCATTCTTCATTGATCATTGATCCTTGTTCATTCTTCATCGTTCATTCGTCATTGACCATTAATCCTTGTTCATTCTTCATCGTTCATTCTTCATTGATCATTGATCCTTGTTCATTCTTCATCGTTCATTCTTCATTGATCATTGATCCTTGTTCATTCTTCATCGTTCATTCTTCATTGATCATTGATCCTTGTTCATTCTTCATCGTTCATTCTTCATTGATCATTGATCCTTGTTCATTCTTCATCGTTCATTCGTCATTAATCATTGAACCTTGTTCATTCTTCATCGTTCATTCGTCATTGACCATTAATCCTTGTTCATTCTTCATCGTTCATTCTTCATTGATCATTGATCCTTGTTCATTCTTCATCGTTCATTTGTCAATGACCATTAATCCTTGTTCATTCTTCATCGTTCATTCTTCATTGATCATTGATCCTTGTTCATTCTTCATCGTTCATTCTTCATTGATCATTGATCCTTGTTCATTCTTCATCGTTCATTCGTCATTGATCATTGATCCTTGTTCATTCTTCATCGTTCATTTGTCATTGACCATTAATCCTTGTTCATTCTTCATCGTCCATTCTTCATTGATCATTGATCCTTGTTCATTCTTCATCGTTCATTCGTCATTGATCATTGATCCTTATTAATTCTTCATCGTTCATTCTTCATTGATCATTGATCCTTGTTCATTCTTCATCGTTCATTCGTCATTGACCATTAATCCTTGTTCATTCTTCATCGTTCATTCTTCATTGATCATTGATCCTTGTTCATTCTTCATCGTTCATTCTTCATTGATCATTGATCCTTGTTCATTCTTCATCGTTCATTCTTCATTGATCATTGATCCTTGTTCATTCTTCATCGTTCATTCTTCATTGATCATTGATCCTTGTTCATTCTTCATCGTTCATTCGTCATTGACCATTAATCCTTGTTCATTCTTCATCGTTCATTCTTCATTGATCATTGATCCTTGTTCATTCTTCATGGTTCATTCTTCATTGATTATTGATCCTTGTTCATTCTTCATCTTTCATTCTTCATTGATCATTGATCCTTGTTCATTCTTCATTGATCATTGATCCTTGTTCATTCTTCATCGTTCATTCGTCATTGATCATTGATCCTTGTTCATTCTTCATCCTTCATTCGTCATTGATCATTGATCCTTGTTCATTCTTCATCGTTCATTCGTCATTGACCATTAATCCTTGTTCATTCTTCATCGTCCATTCTTCATTGATCATTGATCCTTGTTCATTCTTCATCGTTCATTCGTCATTGATCATTGATCCTTATTAATTCTTCATCGTTCATTCTTCATTGATCATTGATCCTTGTTCATTCTTCATCGTTCATTCGTCATTGACCATTAATCCTTGTTCATTCTTCATTGATCATTGATCCTTGTTCATTCTTCATGGTTCATTCTTCATTGATTATTGATCCTTGTTCATTCTTCATCTTTCATTCTTCATTGATCATTGATCCTTGTTCATTCTTCATTGATCATTGATCCTTGTTCATTCTTCATCGTTCATTCGTCATTGATCATTGATCCTTGTTCATTCTTCATCGTTCATTCGTCATTGACCATTAATCCTTGTTCATTCTTCATTGTTCATTCTTCATTGATCATTGATCCTTGTTCATTCTTCATCGTTCATTCGCCATTGATCATTGATGCTTGTTCATTCTTCATCGTTCATTCGTCATTGACCATCAATCCTTGTTCATTCTTCATCGTTCATTCGTCATTGACAATCAATCCTTGTTCATTCTTAATCGTTCATTCTTCATTGATCATTGATCCTTGTTCATTCTTCATCGTTCATTCGTCATTGATCATTGATCCTTGTTCATTTTTCAATTATCATTGATCCTTATTCATTCATCATCGTTCATTCTTCATTGATCATTGATCATTGATCCTTGTTCATTCTTCATCGTTCATTCTTCATTGATCATTGATCCTTGTTCATTCTTCATCGTTCATTCGTCATTGACCATTAATCCTTGTTCATTCTTCATCGTTCATTCTTCATTGATCATTGATCCTTGTTCATTCTTCATCGTTCATTTGTCAATGACCATTAATCCTTGTTCATTCTTCATCGTTCATTCTTCATTGATCATTGATCCTTGTTCATTCTTCATCGTTCATTCTTCATTGATCATTGATCCTTGTTCATTCTTCATCGTTCATTCGTCATTGATCATTGATCCTTGTTCATTCTTCATCGTTCATTCGTCATTGTCCATTAATCCTTGTTCATTCTTCATCGTCCATTCTTCATTGATCATTGATCCTTGTTCATTCTTCATCGTTCATTCGTCATTGATCATTGATCCTTATTAATTCTTCATCGTTCATTCTTCATTGATCATTGATCCTTGTTCATTCTTCATCGTTCATTCGTCATTGACCATTAATCCTTGTTCATTCTTCATCGTTCATTCTTCATTGATCATTGATCCTTGTTCATTCTTCATCGTTCATTCTTCATTGATCATTGATCCTTGTTCATTCTTCATCGTTCATTCTTCATTGATCATTGATCCTTGTTCATTCTTCATCGTTCATTCTTCATTGATCATTGATCCTTGTTCATTCTTCATCGTTCATTCGTCATTGACCATTAATCCTTGTTCATTCTTCATCGTTCATTCTTCATTGATCATTGATCCTTGTTCATTCTTCATGGTTCATTCTTCATTGATTATTGATCCTTGTTCATTCTTCATCTTTCATTCTTCATTGATCATTGATCCTTGTTCATTCTTCATTGATCATTGATCCTTGTTCATTCTTCATCGTTCATTCGTCATTGATCATTGATCCTTGTTCATTCTTCATCGTTCATTCGTCATTGACCATTAATCCTTGTTCATTCTTCATCGTCCATTCTTCATTGATCATTGATCCTTGTTCATTCTTCATCGTTCATTCGTCATTGATCATTGATCCTTATTAATTCTTCATCATTCATTCTTCACTGATCATTGATCCTTGTTCATTCTTCATCGTTCATTCGTCATTGACCATTAATCCTTGTTCATTCTTCATCGTTCATTCTTCATTGAGCATTGATCCTTGTTCATTCTTCATCGTTCATTCGTCATTGATCATTGATCCTTGTTCATTCTTCATCGTTCATTCGTCATTGACCATTAATCCTTGTTCATTCTTCATCGTTCATTCTTCATTGATCATTGATCCTTGTTCATTCATCATCGTTCATTCGCCATTGATCATTGATGCTTGTTCATTCTTCATCGTTCATTCGTCATTGACCATCAATCCTTGTTCATTCTTCATCGTTCATTCGTCATTGACAATCAATCCTTGTTCATTCTTAATCGTTCATTCTTCATTGATCATTGATCCTTGTTCATTCTTCATCGTTCATTCGTCATTGATCATTGATCCTTGTTCATTCTTCATCGTTCATTCGTCATTGACCATTAATCCTTGTTCATTCTTCATCGTTCATTCTTCATTGATCATTGATCCTTGTTCATTCTTCATCGTTCATTCGCCATTGATCATTGATGCTTGTTCATTCTTCATCGTTCATTCGTCATTGACCATTAATCCTTGTTCATTCTTCATCGTTCATTCTTCATTGATCATTGATCCTTGTTCATTCTTCATCGTTCATTCGCCATTGATCATTGATGCTTGTTCATTCTTCATCGTTCATTCGTCATTGACCATCAATCCTTGTTCATTCTTCATCGTTCATTCGTCATTGACAATCAATCCTTGTTCATTCTTAATCGTTCATTCTTCATTGATCATTGATCCTTGTTCATTCTTCATCGTTCATTCGTCATTGACAATCAATCCTTGTTCATTCTTAATCGTTCATTCTTCATTGATCATTGATCCTTGTTCATTCTTCATCGTTCATTCGTCATTGATCATTGATCCTTGTTCATTTTTCAATTATCATTGATCCTTATTCATTCATCATCGTTCATTCTTCATTGATCATTGATCATTGATCCTTGTTCATTCTTCATCGTTCATTCTTCATTGATCATTGATCCTTGTTCATTCTTCATCGTTCATTCGTCATTGACCATTAATCCTTGTTCATTCTTCATCGTTCATTCTTCATTGATCATTGATCCTTGTTCATTCTTCATCGTTCATTTGTCAATGACCATTAATCCTTGTTCATTCTTCATCGTTCATTCTTCATTGATCATTGATCCTTGTTCATTCTTCATCGTTCATTCTTCATTGATCATTGATCCTTGTTCATTCTTCATCGTTCATTCGTCATTGATCATTGATCCTTGTTCATTCTTCATCGTTCATTCGTCATTGTCCATTAATCCTTGTTCATTCTTCATCGTCCATTCTTCATTGATCATTGATCCTTGTTCATTCTTCATCGTTCATTCGTCATTGATCATTGATCCTTATTAATTCTTCATCGTTCATTCTTCATTGATCATTGATCCTTGTTCATTCTTCATCGTTCATTCGTCATTGACCATTAATCCTTGTTCATTCTTCATCGTTCATTCTTCATTGATCATTGATCCTTGTTCATTCTTCATCGTTCATTCTTCATTGATCATTGATCCTTGTTCATTCTTCATCGTTCATTCTTCATTGATCATTGATCCTTGTTCATTCTTCATCGTTCATTCTTCATTGATCATTGATCCTTGTTCATTCTTCATCGTTCATTCGTCATTGACCATTAATCCTTGTTCATTCTTCATCGTTCATTCTTCATTGATCATTGATCCTTGTTCATTCTTCATGGTTCATTCTTCATTGATTATTGATCCTTGTTCATTCTTCATCTTTCATTCTTCATTGATCATTGATCCTTGTTCATTCTTCATTGATCATTGATCCTTGTTCATTCTTCATCGTTCATTCGTCATTGATCATTGATCCTTGTTCATTCTTCATCGTTCATTCGTCATTGACCATTAATCCTTGTTCATTCTTCATCGTCCATTCTTCATTGATCATTGATCCTTGTTCATTCTTCATCGTTCATTCGTCATTGATCATTGATCCTTATTAATTCTTCATCATTCATTCTTCACTGATCATTGATCCTTGTTCATTCTTCATCGTTCATTCGTCATTGACCATTAATCCTTGTTCATTCTTCATCGTTCATTCTTCATTGAGCATTGATCCTTGTTCATTCTTCATCGTTCATTCGTCATTGATCATTGATCCTTGTTCATTCTTCATCGTTCATTCGTCATTGACCATTAATCCTTGTTCATTCTTCATCGTTCATTCTTCATTGATCATTGATCCTTGTTCATTCATCATCGTTCATTCGCCATTGATCATTGATGCTTGTTCATTCTTCATCGTTCATTCGTCATTGACCATCAATCCTTGTTCATTCTTCATCGTTCATTCGTCATTGACAATCAATCCTTGTTCATTCTTAATCGTTCATTCTTCATTGATCATTGATCCTTGTTCATTCTTCATCGTTCATTCGTCATTGATCATTGATCCTTGTTCATTCTTCATCGTTCATTCGTCATTGACCATTAATCCTTGTTCATTCTTCATCGTTCATTCTTCATTGATCATTGATCCTTGTTCATTCTTCATCGTTCATTCGCCATTGATCATTGATGCTTGTTCATTCTTCATCGTTCATTCGTCATTGACCATTAATCCTTGTTCATTCTTCATCGTTCATTCTTCATTGATCATTGATCCTTGTTCATTCTTCATCGTTCATTCGCCATTGATCATTGATGCTTGTTCATTCTTCATCGTTCATTCGTCATTGACCATCAATCCTTGTTCATTCTTCATCGTTCATTCGTCATTGACAATCAATCCTTGTTCATTCTTAATCGTTCATTCTTCATTGATCATTGATCCTTGTTCATTCTTCATCGTTCATTCTTCATTGATCATTGATCCTTGTTCATTCTTCATCGTTCATTCGTCATTGACCATTAATCCTTGTTCATTCTTCATCGTCCATTCTTCATTGATCATTGATCCTTGTTCATTCTTCATCGTTCATTCGTCATTGATCATTGATCCTTATTAATTCTTCATCGTTCATTCTTCATTGATCATTGATCCTTGTTCATTCTTCATCGTTCATTCGTCATTGACCATTAATCCTTGTTCATTCTTCATCGTTCATTCTTCATTGATCATTGATCCTTGTTCATTCTTCATCGTTCATTCGCCATTGATCATTGATGCTTGTTCATTCTTCATCGTTCATTCGTCATTGACCATTAAGCCTTGTTCATTCTTCATCATTCATTCTACATTGATCATTGATCCTTTTTCATTCTTCATCGTTCATTCTTCATTGATCATTGATCCTTGTTCATTCTTCATCGTTCATTCGTCATTGACCATTAATCCTTGTTCATTCTTCATCGTTCATTCTTCATTGATCATTGATCCTTGTTCATTCTTCATCGTTCATTTGTCAATGACCATTAATCCTTGTTCATTCTTCATCGTTCATTCTTCATTGATCATTGATCCTTGTTCATTCTTCATCGTTCATTCTTCATTGATCATTGATCCTTGTTCATTCTTCATCGTTCATTCGTTATTGATCATTGATCCTTGTTCATTCTTCATCGTTCATTCGTCATTGACCATTAATCCTTGTTCATTCTTCATCGTCCATTCTTCATTGATCATTGATCCTTGTTCATTCTTCATCGTTCATTCGTCATTGATCATTGATCCTTATTAATTCTTCATCGTTCATTCTTCATTGATCATTGATCCTTGTTCATTCTTCATCGTTCATTCGTCATTGACCATTAATCCTTGTTCATTCTTCATCGTTCATTCTTCATTGATCATTGATCCTTGTTCATTCTTCATCGTTCATTCTTCATTGATCATTGATCCTTGTTCATTCTTCATCGTTCATTCTTCATTGATCATTGATCCTTGTTCATTCTTCATCGTTCATTCTTCAGTGATCATTGATCCTTGTTCATTCTTCATCGTTCATTCGTCATTGACCATTAATCCTTGTTCATTCTTCATCGTTCATTCTTCATTGATCATTGATCCTTGTTCATTCTTCATGGTTCATTCTTCATTGATTATTGATCCTTGTTCATTCTTCATCTTTCATTCTTCATTGATCATTGATCCTTGTTCATTCTTCATTGATCATTGATCCTTGTTCATTCTTCATCGTTCATTCGTCATTGATCATTGATCCTTGTTCATTCTTCATCGTTCATTCGTCATTGACCATTAATCCTTGTTCATTCTTCATCGTCCATTCTTCATTGATCATTGATCCTTGTTCATTCTTCATCGTTCATTCGTCATTGATCATTGATCCTTATTAATTCTTCATCATTCATTCTTCACTGATCATTGATCCTTGTTCATTCTTCATCGTTCATTCGTCATTAACAATTAATCCTTGTTCATTCTTCATCGTTCATTCTTCATTGATCATTGATCCTTGTTCATTCTTCATCGTTCATTTTTCATTGATCATTGATCCTTGTTAATTCTTTATTGTTCATTCGTCATTGACCATTAATCCTTGTTCATTCTTCATCGTTCATTCTTCATTGAGCATTGATCCTTGTTCATTCTTCATCGTTCATTCGTCATTGATCATTGATCCTTGTTCATTCTTCATCGTTCATTCGTCATTGACCATTAATCCTTGTTCATTCTTCATCGTTCATTCTTCATTGATCATTGATCCTTGTTCATTCTTCATCGTTCATTCGCCATTGATCATTGATGCTTGTTCATTCTTCATCGTTCATTCGTCATTGACCATCAATCCTTGTACATTCTTCATCGTTCATTCGTCATTGACAATCAATCCTTGTTCATTCTTAATCGTTCATTCTTCATTGATCATTGATCCTTGTTCATTCTTCATCGTTCATTCGTCATTGATCATTGATCCTTGTTCATTCTTCAATTATCATTGATCCTTATTCATTCATCATCGTTCATTCTTAATTGATCATTGATCATTGATCCTTGTACTTCTTCATCGTTCATTCGTCATTGACCATTAAGCCTTGTTCATTCTTCATCATTCATTCTACATTGATCATTGATCCTTTTTCATTCTTCATCGTTCATTCTTCATTGATCATTGATCCTTGTTCATTCTTCATCGTTCATTCGTCATTGACCATTAATCCTTGTTCATTCTTCATCGTTCATTCTTCATTGATCATTGATCCTTGTTCATTCTTCATCGTTCATTTGTCAATGACCATTAATCCTTGTTCATTCTTCATCGTTCATTCTTCATTGATCATTGATCCTTGTTCATTCTTCATCGTTCATTCTTCATTGATCATTGATCCTTGTTCATTCTTCATCGTTCATTCGTCATTGATCATTGATCCTTGTTCATTCTTCATCGTTCATTCGTCATTGACCATTAATCCTTGTTCATTCTTCATCGTCCATTCTTCATTGATCATTGATCCTTGTTCATTCTTCATCGTTCATTCGTCATTGATCATTGATCCTTATTAATTCTTCATCGTTCATTCTTCATTGATCATTGATCCTTGTTCATTCTTCATCGTTCATTCGTCATTGACCATTAATCCTTGTTCATTCTTCATCGTTCATTCTTCATTGATCATTGATCCTTGTTCATTCTTCATCGTTCATTCTTCATTGATCATTGATCCTTGTTCATTCTTCATCGTTCATTCTTCATTGATCATTGATCCTTGTTCATTCTTCATCGTTCATTCTTCATTGATCATTGATCCTTGTTCATTCTTCATCGTTCATTCGTCATTGACCATTAATCCTTGTTCATTCTTCATCGTTCATTCTTCATTGATCATTGATCCTTGTTCATTCTTCATGGTTCATTCTTCATTGATTATTGATCCTTGTTCATTCTTCATCTTTCATTCTTCATTGATCATTGATCCTTGTTCATTCTTCATTGATCATTGATCCTTGTTCATTCTTCATCGTTCATTCGTCATTGATCATTGATCCTTGTTCATTCTTCATCGTTCATTCGTCATTGACCATTAATCCTTGTTCATTCTTCATCGTCCATTCTTCATTGATCATTGATCCTTGTTCATTCTTCATCGTTCATTCTTCATTGATCATTGATCCTTATTAATTCTTCATCATTCATTCTTCACTGATCATTGATCCTTGTTCATTCTTCATCGTTCATTCGTCATTGACCATTAATCCTTGTTCATTCTTCATCGTTCATTTTTCATTGATCATTGATCCTTGTTCATTCTTCATCGTTCATTTTTCATTGATCATTGATCCTTGTTAATTCTTTATTGTTCATTCGTCATTGACCATTAATCCTTGTTCATTCTTCATCGTTCATTCTTCATTGAGCATTGATCCTTGTTCATTCTTCATCGTTCATTCGTCATTGATCATTGATCCTTGTTCATTCTTCATCGTTCATTCGTCATTGACCATTAATCCTTGTTCATTCTTCATCGTTCATTCTTCATTGATCATTGATCCTTGTTCATTCTTCATCGTTCATTCGCCATTGATCATTGATGCTTGTTCATTCTTCATCGTTCATTCGTCATTGACCATCAATCCTTGTTCATTCTTCATCGTTCATTCGTCATTGACAATCAATCCTTGTTCATTCTTAATCGTTCATTCTTCATTGATCATTGATCCTTGTTCATTCTTCATCGTTCATTCGTCATTGATCATTGATCCTTGTTCATTCTTCAATTATCATTGATCCTTATTCATTCATCATCGTTCATTCTTAATTGATCATTGATCATTGATCCTTGTACTTCTTCATCGTTCATTCGTCATTGACCATTAAGCCTTGTTCATTCTTCATCATTCATTCTACATTGATCATTGATCCTTTTTCATTCTTCATCGTTCATTCTTCATTGATCATTGATCCTTGTTCATTCTTCATCGTTCATTCGTCATTGACCATTAATCCTTGTTCATTCTTCATCGTCCATTCTTCATTGATCATTGATCCTTGTTCATTCTTCATCGTTCATTCGTCATTGATCATTGATCCTTATTAATTCTTCATCATTCATTCTTCACTGATCATTGATCCTTGTTCATTCTTCATCGTTCATTCGTCATTGACCATTAATCCTTGTTCATTCTTCATCGTTCATTCTTCATTGATCATTGATCCTTGTTCATTCTTCATCGTTCATTCTTCATTGAACATTGATCCTTGTTCATTCTTCATCGTTCATTCGTCATTGACCATTAATCCTTGTTCATTCTTCATCGTCCATTCTTCATTGATCATTGATCCTTGTTCATTCTTCATCGTTCATTCGTCATTGATCATTGATCCTTATTAATTCTTCATCGTTCATTCTTCATTGATCATTGATCCTTGTTCATTCTTCATCGTTCATTCGTCATTGACCATTAATCCTTGTTCATTCTTCATCGTTCATTCTTCATTGATCATTGATCCTTGTTCATTCTTCATCGTTCATTTGTCAATGACCATTAATCCTTGTTCATTCTTCATCGTTCATTTTTCATTGATCATTGATCCTTGTTCATTCTTCATCGTTCATTCTTCATTGATCATTGATCCTTGTTCATTCTTCATCGTTCATTCGTCATTGATCATTGATCCTTGTTCATTCTTCATCGTTCATTCGTCATTGACCATTAATCCTTGTTCATTCTTCATCGTCCATTCTTCATTGATCATTGATCCTTGTTCATTCTTCATCGTTCATTCGTCATTGATCATTGATCCTTATTAATTCTTCATCGTTCATTCTTCATTGATCATTGATCCTTGTTCATTCTTCATCGTTCATTCGTCATTGACCATTAATCCTTGTTCATTCTTCATCGTTCATTCTTCATTGATCATTGATCCTTGTTCATTCTTCATCGTTCATTCGCCATTGATCATTGATGCTTGTTCATTCTTCATCGTTCATTCGTCATTGACCATCAATCCTTGTTCATTCTTCATCGTTCATTCGTCATTGACAATCAATCCTTGTTCATTCTTAATCGTTCATTCTTCATTGATCATTGATCCTTGTTCATTCTTCATCGTTCATTCGTCATTGACCATTAATCCTTGTTCATTCTTCATCGTTCATTCTTCATTGATCATTGATCCTTGTTCATTCTTCATCGTTCATTCTTCATTGATCATTGATCCTTGTTCATTCTTCATCGTTCATTCTTCATTGATCATTGATCCTTGTTCATTCTTCATCGTTCATTCTTCATTGATCATTGATCCTTGTTCATTCTTCATCGTTCATTCGTCATTAATCATTGAACCTTGTTCATTCTTCATCGTTCATTCGTCATTGACCATTAATCCTTGTTCATTCTTCATCGTTCATTCTTCATTGATCATTGATCCTTGTTCATTCTTCATCGTTCATTTGTCAATGACCATTAATCCTTGTTCATTCTTCATCGTTCATTCTTCATTGATCATTGATCCTTGTTCATTCTTCATCGTTCATTCTTCATTGATCATTGATCCTTGTTCATTCTTCATCGTTCATTCGTCATTGATCATTGATCCTTGTTCATTCTTCATCGTTCATTTGTCATTGACCATTAATCCTTGTTCATTCTTCATCGTCCATTCTTCATTGATCATTGATCCTTGTTCATTCTTCATCGTTCATTCGTCATTGATCATTGATCCTTATTAATTCTTCATCGTTCATTCTTCATTGATCATTGATCCTTGTTCATTCTTCATCGTTCATTCGTCATTGACCATTAATCCTTGTTCATTCTTCATCGTTCATTCTTCATTGATCATTGATCCTTGTTCATTCTTCATCGTTCATTCTTCATTGATCATTGATCCTTGTTCATTCTTCATCGTTCATTCTTCATTGATCATTGATCCTTGTTCATTCTTCATCGTTCATTCTTCATTGATCATTGATCCTTGTTCATTCTTCATCGTTCATTCGTCATTGACCATTAATCCTTGTTCATTCTTCATCGTTCATTCTTCATTGATCATTGATCCTTGTTCATTCTTCATGGTTCATTCTTCATTGATTATTGATCCTTGTTCATTCTTCATCTTTCATTCTTCATTGATCATTGATCCTTGTTCATTCTTCATTGATCATTGATCCTTGTTCATTCTTCATCGTTCATTCGTCATTGATCATTGATCCTTGTTCATTCTTCATCCTTCATTCGTCATTGATCATTGATCCTTGTTCATTCTTCATCGCTCATTCGTCATTGACCATTAATCCTTGTTCATTCTTCATCGTCCATTCTTCATTGATCATTGATCCTTGTTCATTCTTCATCGTTCATTCGTCATTGATCATTGATCCTTATTAATTCTTCATCGTTCATTCTTCATTGATCATTGATCCTTGTTCATTCTTCATCGTTCATTCGTCATTGACCATTAATCCTTGTTCATTCTTCATTGATCATTGATCCTTGTTCATTCTTCATGGTTCATTCTTCATTGATTATTGATCCTTGTTCATTCTTCATCTTTCATTCTTCATTGATCATTGATCCTTGTTCATTCTTCATTGATCATTGATCCTTGTTCATTCTTCATCGTTCATTCGTCATTGATCATTGATCCTTGTTCATTCTTCATCGTTCATTCGTCATTGACCATTAATCCTTGTTCATTCTTCATTGTTCATTCTTCATTGATCATTGATCCTTGTTCATTCTTCATCGTTCATTCGCCATTGATCATTGATGCTTGTTCATTCTTCATCGTTCATTCGTCATTGACCATCAATCCTTGTTCATTCTTCATCGTTCATTCGTCATTGACAATCAATCCTTGTTCATTCTTAATCGTTCATTCTTCATTGATCATTGATCCTTGTTCATTCTTCATCGTTCATTCGTCATTGATCATTGATCCTTGTTCATTTTTCAATTATCATTGATCCTTATTCATTCATCATCGTTCATTCTTCATTGATCATTGATCATTGATCCTTGTTCATTCTTCATCGTTCATTCTTCATTGATCATTGATCCTTGTTCATTCTTCATCGTTCATTCGTCATTGACCATTAATCCTTGTTCATTCTTCATCGTTCATTCTTCATTGATCATTGATCCTTGTTCATTCTTCATCGTTCATTTGTCAATGACCATTAATCCTTGTTCATTCTTCATCGTTCATTCTTCATTGATCATTGATCCTTGTTCATTCTTCATCGTTCATTCTTCATTGATCATTGATCCTTGTTCATTCTTCATCGTTCATTCGTCATTGATCATTGATCCTTGTTCATTCTTCATCGTTCATTCGTCATTGTCCATTAATCCTTGTTCATTCTTCATCGTCCATTCTTCATTGATCATTGATCCTTGTTCATTCTTCATCGTTCATTCGTCATTGATCATTGATCCTTATTAATTCTTCATCGTTCATTCTTCATTGATCATTGATCCTTGTTCATTCTTCATCGTTCATTCGTCATTGACCATTAATCCTTGTTCATTCTTCATCGTTCATTCTTCATTGATCATTGATCCTTGTTCATTCTTCATCGTTCATTCTTCATTGATCATTGATCCTTGTTCATTCTTCATCGTTCATTCTTCATTGATCATTGATCCTTGTTCATTCTTCATCGTTCATTCTTCATTGATCATTGATCCTTGTTCATTCTTCATCGTTCATTCGTCATTGACCATTAATCCTTGTTCATTCTTCATCGTTCATTCTTCATTGATCATTGATCCTTGTTCATTCTTCATGGTTCATTCTTCATTGATTATTGATCCTTGTTCATTCTTCATCTTTCATTCTTCATTGATCATTGATCCTTGTTCATTCTTCATTGATCATTGATCCTTGTTCATTCTTCATCGTTCATTCGTCATTGATCATTGATCCTTGTTCATTCTTCATCGTTCATTCGTCATTGACCATTAATCCTTGTTCATTCTTCATCGTCCATTCTTCATTGATCATTGATCCTTGTTCATTCTTCATCGTTCATTCGTCATTGATCATTGATCCTTATTAATTCTTCATCATTCATTCTTCACTGATCATTGATCCTTGTTCATTCTTCATCGTTCATTCGTCATTGACCATTAATCCTTGTTCATTCTTCATCGTTCATTCTTCATTGAGCATTGATCCTTGTTCATTCTTCATCGTTCATTCGTCATTGATCATTGATCCTTGTTCATTCTTCATCGTTCATTCGTCATTGACCATTAATCCTTGTTCATTCTTCATCGTTCATTCTTCATTGATCATTGATCCTTGTTCATTCATCATCGTTCATTCGCCATTGATCATTGATGCTTGTTCATTCTTCATCGTTCATTCGTCATTGACCATCAATCCTTGTTCATTCTTCATCGTTCATTCGTCATTGACAATCAATCCTTGTTCATTCTTAATCGTTCATTCTTCATTGATCATTGATCCTTGTTCATTCTTCATCGTTCATTCGTCATTGATCATTGATCCTTGTTCATTCTTCATCGTTCATTCGTCATTGACCATTAATCCTTGTTCATTCTTCATCGTTCATTCTTCATTGATCATTGATCCTTGTTCATTCTTCATCGTTCATTCGCCATTGATCATTGATGCTTGTTCATTCTTCATCGTTCATTCGTCATTGACCATTAATCCTTGTTCATTCTTCATCGTTCATTCTTCATTGATCATTGATCCTTGTTCATTCTTCATCGTTCATTCGCCATTGATCATTGATGCTTGTTCATTCTTCATCGTTCATTCGTCATTGACCATCAATCCTTGTTCATTCTTCATCGTTCATTCGTCATTGACAATCAATCCTTGTTCATTCTTAATCGTTCATTCTTCATTGATCATTGATCCTTGTTCATTCTTCATCGTTCATTCTTCATTGATCATTGATCCTTGTTCATTCTTCATCGTTCATTCGTCATTGACCATTAATCCTTGTTCATTCTTCATCGTCCATTCTTCATTGATCATTGATCCTTGTTCATTCTTCATCGTTCATTCGTCATTGATCATTGATCCTTATTAATTCTTCATCGTTCATTCTTCATTGATCATTGATCCTTGTTCATTCTTCATCGTTCATTCGTCATTGACCATTAATCCTTGTTCATTCTTCATCGTTCATTCTTCATTGATCATTGATCCTTGTTCATTCTTCATCGTTCATTCGCCATTGATCATTGATGCTTGTTCATTCTTCATCGTTCATTCGTCATTGACCATTAAGCCTTGTTCATTCTTCATCATTCATTCTACATTGATCATTGATCCTTTTTCATTCTTCATCGTTCATTCTTCATTGATCATTGATCCTTGTTCATTCTTCATCGTTCATTCGTCATTGACCATTAATCCTTGTTCATTCTTCATCGTTCATTCTTCATTGATCATTGATCCTTGTTCATTCTTCATCGTTCATTTGTCAATGACCATTAATCCTTGTTCATTCTTCATCGTTCATTCTTCATTGATCATTGATCCTTGTTCATTCTTCATCGTTCATTCTTCATTGATCATTGATCCTTGTTCATTCTTCATCGTTCATTCGTTATTGATCATTGATCCTTGTTCATTCTTCATCGTTCATTCGTCATTGACCATTAATCCTTGTTCATTCTTCATCGTCCATTCTTCATTGATCATTGATCCTTGTTCATTCTTCATCGTTCATTCGTCATTGATCATTGATCCTTATTAATTCTTCATCGTTCATTCTTCATTGATCATTGATCCTTGTTCATTCTTCATCGTTCATTCGTCATTGACCATTAATCCTTGTTCATTCTTCATCGTTCATTCTTCATTGATCATTGATCCTTGTTCATTCTTCATCGTTCATTCTTCATTGATCATTGATCCTTGTTCATTCTTCATCGTTCATTCTTCATTGATCATTGATCCTTGTTCATTCTTCATCGTTCATTCTTCAGTGATCATTGATCCTTGTTCATTCTTCATCGTTCATTCGTCATTGACCATTAATCCTTGTTCATTCTTCATCGTTCATTCTTCATTGATCATTGATCCTTGTTCATTCTTCATGGTTCATTCTTCATTGATTATTGATCCTTGTTCATTCTTCATCTTTCATTCTTCATTGATCATTGATCCTTGTTCATTCTTCATTGATCATTGATCCTTGTTCATTCTTCATCGTTCATTCGTCATTGATCATTGATCCTTGTTCATTCTTCATCGTTCATTCGTCATTGACCATTAATCCTTGTTCATTCTTCATCGTCCATTCTTCATTGATCATTGATCCTTGTTCATTCTTCATCGTTCATTCGTCATTGATCATTGATCCTTATTAATTCTTCATCATTCATTCTTCACTGATCATTGATCCTTGTTCATTCTTCATCGTTCATTCGTCATTAACAATTAATCCTTGTTCATTCTTCATCGTTCATTCTTCATTGATCATTGATCCTTGTTCATTCTTCATCGTTCATTTTTCATTGATCATTGATCCTTGTTAATTCTTTATTGTTCATTCGTCATTGACCATTAATCCTTGTTCATTCTTCATCGTTCATTCTTCATTGAGCATTGATCCTTGTTCATTCTTCATCGTTCATTCGTCATTGATCATTGATCCTTGTTCATTCTTCATCGTTCATTCGTCATTGACCATTAATCCTTGTTCATTCTTCATCGTTCATTCTTCATTGATCATTGATCCTTGTTCATTCTTCATCGTTCATTCGCCATTGATCATTGATGCTTGTTCATTCTTCATCGTTCATTCGTCATTGACCATCAATCCTTGTACATTCTTCATCGTTCATTCGTCATTGACAATCAATCCTTGTTCATTCTTAATCGTTCATTCTTCATTGATCATTGATCCTTGTTCATTCTTCATCGTTCATTCGTCATTGATCATTGATCCTTGTTCATTCTTCAATTATCATTGATCCTTATTCATTCATCATCGTTCATTCTTAATTGATCATTGATCATTGATCCTTGTACTTCTTCATCGTTCATTCGTCATTGACCATTAAGCCTTGTTCATTCTTCATCATTCATTCTACATTGATCATTGATCCTTTTTCATTCTTCATCGTTCATTCTTCATTGATCATTGATCCTTGTTCATTCTTCATCGTTCATTCGTCATTGACCATTAATCCTTGTTCATTCTTCATCGTTCATTCTTCATTGATCATTGATCCTTGTTCATTCTTCATCGTTCATTTGTCAATGACCATTAATCCTTGTTCATTCTTCATCGTTCATTCTTCATTGATCATTGATCCTTGTTCATTCTTCATCGTTCATTCTTCATTGATCATTGATCCTTGTTCATTCTTCATCGTTCATTCGTCATTGATCATTGATCCTTGTTCATTCTTCATCGTTCATTCGTCATTGACCATTAATCCTTGTTCATTCTTCATCGTCCATTCTTCATTGATCATTGATCCTTGTTCATTCTTCATCTTTCATTCGTCATTGATCATTGATCCTTATTAATTCTTCATCGTTCATTCTTCATTGATCATTGATCCTTGTTCATTCTTCATCGTTCATTCGTCATTGACCATTAATCCTTGTTCATTCTTCATCGTTCATTCTTCATTGATCATTGATCCTTGTTCATTCTTCATCGTTCATTCGCCATTGATCATTGATGCTTGTTCATTCTTCATCGTTCATTCGTCATTGACCATCAATCCTTGTTCATTCTTCATCGTTCATTCTTCATTGATCATTGATCCTTGTTCATTCTTCATCGTTCATTCGTCATTGACCATTAATCCTTGTTCATTCTTCATCGTTCATTCTTCATTGATCATTGATCCTTGTTCATTCTTCATGGTTCATTCTTCATTGATTATTGATCCTTGTTCATTCTTCATTGATCATTGATCCTTGTTCATTCTTCATTGATCATTGATCCTTGTTCATTCTTCATCGTTCATTCGTCATTGATCATTGATCCTTGTTCATTCTTCATCGTTCATTCGTCATTGACCATTAATCCTTGTTCATTCTTCATCGTCCATTCTTCATTGATCATTGATCCTTGTTCATTCTTCATCGTTCATTCGTCATTGATCATTGATCCTTATTAATTCTTCATCGTTCATTCTTCATTGATCATTGATCCTTGTTCATTCTTCATCGTTCATTCGTCATTGACCATTAATCCTTGTTCATTCTTCATCGTTCATTCTTCATTGATCATTGATCCTTGTTCATTCTTCATCGTTCATTCTTCATTGATCATTGATCCTTGTTCATTCTTCATCGTTCATTCTTCATTGATCATTGATCCTTGTTCATTCTTCATCGTTCATTCTTCATTGATCATTGATCCTTGTTCATTCTTCATCGTTCATTCGTCATTGACCATTAATCCTTGTTCATTCTTCATCGTTCATTCTTCATTGATCATTGATCCTTGTTCATTCTTCATGGTTCATTCTTCATTGATTATTGATCCTTGTTCATTCTTCATCTTTCATTCTTCATTGATCATTGATCCTTGTTCATTCTTCATTGATCATTGATCCTTGTTCATTCTTCATCGTTCATTCGTCATTGATCATTGATCCTTGTTCATTCTTCATCGTTCATTCGTCATTGACCATTAATCCTTGTTCATTCTTCATCGTCCATTCTTCATTGATCATTGATCCTTGTTCATTCTTCATCGTTCATTCTTCATTGATCATTGATCCTTATTAATTCTTCATCATTCATTCTTCACTGATCATTGATCCTTGTTCATTCTTCATCGTTCATTCGTCATTGACCATTAATCCTTGTTCATTCTTCATCGTTCATTTTTCATTGATCATTGATCCTTGTTCATTCTTCATCGTTCATTTTTCATTGATCATTGATCCTTGTTAATTCTTTATTGTTCATTCGTCATTGACCATTAATCCTTGTTCATTCTTCATCGTTCATTCTTCATTGAGCATTGATCCTTGTTCATTCTTCATCGTTCATTCGTCATTGATCATTGATCCTTGTTCATTCTTCATCGTTCATTCGTCATTGACCATTAATCCTTGTTCATTCTTCATCGTTCATTCTTCATTGATCATTGATCCTTGTTCATTCTTCATCGTTCATTCGCCATTGATCATTGATGCTTGTTCATTCTTCATCGTTCATTCGTCATTGACCATCAATCCTTGTTCATTCTTCATCGTTCATTCGTCATTGACAATCAATCCTTGTTCATTCTTAATCGTTCATTCTTCATTGATCATTGATCCTTGTTCATTCTTCATCGTTCATTCGTCATTGATCATTGATCCTTGTTCATTCTTCAATTATCATTGATCCTTATTCATTCATCATCGTTCATTCTTAATTGATCATTGATCATTGATCCTTGTACTTCTTCATCGTTCATTCGTCATTGACCATTAAGCCTTGTTCATTCTTCATCATTCATTCTACATTGATCATTGATCCTTTTTCATTCTTCATCGTTCATTCTTCATTGATCATTGATCCTTGTTCATTCTTCATCGTTCATTCGTCATTGACCATTAATCCTTGTTCATTCTTCATCGTCCATTCTTCATTGATCATTGATCCTTGTTCATTCTTCATCGTTCATTCGTCATTGATCATTGATCCTTATTAATTCTTCATCATTCATTCTTCACTGATCATTGATCCTTGTTCATTCTTCATCGTTCATTCGTCATTGACCATTAATCCTTGTTCATTCTTCATCGTTCATTCTTCATTGATCATTGATCCTTGTTCATTCTTCATCGTTCATTCTTCATTGAACATTGATCCTTGTTCATTCTTCATCGTTCATTCTTCATTGATAATTGATCCTTGTTCATTCTTCATCGTTCATTCTTCATTGATCATTGATCCTTGTTCATTCTTCATCGTTCATTCGTCATTAATCATTGAACCTTGTTCATTCTTCATCGTTCATTCGTCATTGACCATTAATCCTTGTTCATTCTTCATCGTTCATTCTTCATTGATCATTGATCCTTGTTCATTCTTCATCGTTCATTTGTCAATGACCATTAATCCTTGTTCATTCTTCATCGTTCATTCTTCATTGATCATTGATCCTTGTTCATTCTTCATCGTTCATTCTTCATTGATCATTGATCCTTGTTCATTCTTCATCGTTCATTCGTCATTGATCATTGATCCTTGTTCATTCTTCATCGTTCATTCGTCATTGACCATTAATCCTTGTTCATTCTTCATCGTCCATTCTTCATTGATCATTGATCCTTGTTCATTCTTCATCGTTCATTCGTCATTGATCATTGATCCTTATTAATTCTTCATCGTTCATTCTTCATTGATCATTGATCCTTGTTCATTCTTCATCGTTCATTCGTCATTGACCATTAATCCTTGTTCATTCTTCATCGTTCATTCTTCATTGATCATTGATCCTTGTTCATTCTTCATCGTTCATTCTTCATTGATCATTGATACTTGTTCATTCTTCATTGTTCATTCTTCATTGATCATTGATCCTTGTTCATTCTTCATCGTTCATTCTTCATTGATCATTGATCCTTGTTCATTCTTCATCGTTCATTCGTCATTGACCATTAATCCTTGTTCATTCTTCATCGTTCATTCTTCATTGATCATTGATCCTTGTTCATTCTTCATGGTTCATTCTTCATTGATTATTGATCCTTGTTCATTCTTCATTGATCATTGATCCTTGTTCATTCTTTATTGATCATTGATCCTTGTTCATTCTTCATCGTTCATTCGTCATTGATCATTGATCCTTGTTCATTCTTCATCGTTCATTCGTCATTGACCATTAATCCTTGTTCATTCTTCATCGTCCATTCTTCATTGATCATTGATCCTTGTTCATTCTTCATCGTTCATTCGTCATTGATCATTGATCCTTATTAATTCTTCATCGTTCATTCTTCATTGATCATTGATCCTTGTTCATTCTTCATCGTTCATTCGTCATTGACCATTAATCCTTGTTCATTCTTCATCGTTCATTCTTCATTGATCATTGATCCTTGTTCATTCTTCATCGTTCATTCTTCATTGATCATTGATCCTTGTTCATTCTTCATCGTTCATTCTTCATTGATCATTGATCCTTGTTCATTCTTCATCGTTCATTCTTCATTGATAATTGATCCTTGTTCATTCTTCATCGTTCATTCGTCATTGACCATTAATCCTTGTTCATTCTTCATCGTTCATTCTTCATTGATCATTGATCCTTGTTCATTCTTCATGGTTCATTCTTCATTGATTATTGATCCTTGTTCATTCTTCATCTTTCATTCTTCATTGATCATTGATCCTTGTTCATTCTTCATTGATCATTGATCCTTGTTCATTCTTCATCGTTCATTCGTCATTGATCATTGATCCTTGTTCATTCTTCATCGTTCATTCGTCATTGACCATTAATCCTTGTTCATTCTTCATCGTCCATTCTTCATTGATCATTGATCCTTGTTCATTCTTCATCGTTCATTCGTCATTGATCATTGATCCTTATTAATTCTTCATCATTCATTCTTCACTGATCATTGATCCTTGTTCATTCTTCATCGTTCATTCGTCATTGACCATTAATCCTTGTTCATTCTTCATCGTTCATTCTTCATTGATCATTGATCCTTGTTCATTCTTCATCGTTCATTTTTCATTGATCATTGATCCTTGTTAATTCTTTATTGTTCATTCGTCATTGACCATTAATCCTTGTTCATTCTTCATCGTTCATTCTTCATTGAGCATTGATCCTTGTTCATTCTTCATCGTTCATTCGTCATTGATCATTGATCCTTGTTCATTCTTCATCGTTCATTCGTCATTGACCATTAATCCTTGTTCATTCTTCATCGTTCATTCTTCATTGATCATTGATCCTTGTTCATTCTTCATCGTTCATTTTTCATTGATCATTGATCCTTGTTAATTCTTTATTGTTCATTCGTCATTGACCATTAATCCTTGTTCATTCTTCATCGTTCATTCTTCATTGAGCATTGATCCTTGTTCATTCTTCATCGTTCATTCGTCATTGATCATTGATCCTTGTTCATTCTTCATCGTTCATTCGTCATTGACCATTAATCCTTGTTCATTCTTCATCGTTCATTCGCCATTGATCATTGATGCTTGTTCATTCTTCATCGTTCATTCGTCATTGACCATCAATCCTTGTTCATTCTTCATCGTTCATTCGTCATTGACAATCAATCCTTGTTCATTCTTAATCGTTCATTCTTCATTGATCATTGATCCTTGTTCATTCTTCATCGTTCATTCGTCATTGATCATTGATCCTTGTTCATTCTTCAATTATCATTGATCCTTATTCATTCATCATCGTTCATTCTTAATTGATCATTGATCATTGATCCTTGTACTTCTTCATCGTTCATTCGTCATTGACCATTAAGCCTTGTTCATTCTTCATCATTCATTCTACATTGATCATTGATCCTTTTTCATTCTTCATCGTTCATTCTTCATTGATCATTGATCCTTGTTCATTCTTCATCGTTCATTCGTCATTGACCATTAATCCTTGTTCATTCTTCATCGTTCATTCTTCATTGATCATTGATCCTTGTTCATTCTTCATCGTTCATTTGTCAATGACCATTAATCCTTGTTCATTCTTCATCGTTCATTCTTCATTGATCATTGATCCTTGTTCATTCTTCATCGTTCATTCTTCATTGATCATTGATCCTTGTTCATTCTTCATCGTTCATTCGTCATTGATCATTGATCCTTGTTCATTCTTCATCGTTCATTCGTCATTGACCATTAATCCTTGTTCATTCTTCATCGTCCATTCTTCATTGATCATTGATCCTTGTTCCATCTTCATCGTTCATTCGTCATTGATCATTGATCCTTATTAATTCTTCATCGTTCATTCTTCATTGATCATTGATCCTTGTTCATTCTTCATCGTTCATTCGTCATTGACCATTAATCCTTGTTCATTCTTCATCGTTCATTCTTCATTGATCATTGATCCTTGTTCATTCTTCATCGTTCATTCTTCATAGGGTTCATTCTTCATCGTTCATTCTTCATTGATCATTGATCCTTGTTCATTCTTCATCGTTCATTCGTCAATGATCATTGAACCTTGTTCATTCTTCATCGTTCATTCGTCATTGACCATTAATCCTTGTTCATTCTTCATCGTTCATTCTTCATTGATCATTGATCCTTGTTCATTCTTCATCGTTCATTCTTCATTGATCATTGATCCTTGTTCATTCTTCATCGTTCATTCGTCATTGATCATTGATCCTTGTTCATTCTTCATCGTTCATTCGTCATTGACCATTAATCCTTGTTCATTCTTCATCGTTCATTCTTCATTGATCATTGATCCTTGTTCATTCTTCATCGTTCATTCTTCATTGATCATTGATCCTTGTTCATTCTTCATCGTTCATTCTTCATTGATCATTGATCCTTGTTCATTCTTCATTGATCATTGATCCTTGTTCATTCTTCATCGTTCATTCGTCATTGATCATTGATCCTTGTTCATTCTTCATCGTTCATTCGTCATTGACCATTAATCCTTGTTCATTCTTCATCGTTCATTCTTCATTGATCATTGATCCTTGTTCATTCTTCATCGTTCATTCGTCATTGATCATTGAACCTTGTTCATTCTTCATCGTTCATTCGTCATTGACCATTAATCCTTGTTCATTCTTCATCGTCCATTCTTCATTGATCATTGATCCTTGTTCATTCTTCATCGTTCATTCGTCATTGATCATTGATCCTTATTCATTCTTTATCGTTCATTCTTCATTGATCATTGATCCTTGTTCATTCTTCATCGTTCATTCTTTATTGATCATTGATCCTTGTTCATTCTTCATCGTTCCATCTTCATTGATCATTGATCCTTGTTCATTCTTCATCGTTCATTCGTCATTGACCATTAATCCTTGTTCATTCTTCATTGATCATTGATCCTTGTTCATTCTTCATGGTTCATTCTTCATTGATTATTGATCCTTGTTCATTCTTCATCTTTCATTCTTCATTGATCATTGATCCTTGTTCATTCTTCATTGATCATTGATCCTTGTTCATTCTTCATCGTTCATTCGTCATTGATCATTGATCCTTGTTCATTCTTCATCGTTCATTCGTCATTGACCATTAATCCTTGTTCATTCTTCATCGTTCATTCTTCATTGATCATTGATCCTTGTTCATTCTTCATCGTTCATTCGTCATTGACCATTGATCCTTTTTCATTCTTCATCGTTCATTCTTCATTGATCATTGATCCTTGTTCATTCTTCATTGATCATTGATCCTTGTTCATTCTTCATCGTTCATTCGTCATTGACCATTAATCCTTGTTCATTCTTCATCGTTCATTCTTCATTGATCATTGATCCTTGTTCATTCTTCATCGTTCATTCTTCATTGATCATTGATCCTTGTTCATTCTTCATCGTTCATTCATCATTGACCATTAATCCTTGTTCATTCTTCATCGTTCATTCTTCATTGATCATTGATCCTTGTTCATTCTTCATCGTACATTCTTCATTGATCATTGATCCTTGTTCATTCTTCATCGTTCATTCGTCATTGACCATTAATGCTTGTTCATTCTTCATCGTTCATTCTTCATTGAGCATTGATCCTTGTTCATTCTTCATCGTTCATTCGTCATTGATCATGGATCCTTGTTCATTCTTCATCGTTCATTCGTCATTGACCATTAATCCTTGTTCATTCTTCATCGTTCATTCTTCATTGATCATTGATCCTTGTTCATTCTTCATCGTTCATTCGCCATTGATCATTGATGCTTGTTCATTCTTCATCGTTCATTCGTCAGTGACCATCAATCCTTGTTCATTCTTCATCGTTCATTCGTCATTGACAATCAATCCTTGTTCATTCTTAATCGTTCATTCTTCATTGATTATTGATCCTTGTTCATTCTTCATCGTCCATTCGTCATTGATCATTGATCCTTGTTCATTCTTCATCGTTCATTCGTCATTGACCATTAATCCTTGTTCATTCTTCATCGTTCATTCTTCATTGATCATTGATCCTTGTTCATTCTTCATCGTTCATTCGTCATTGATCATTGATCCTTGTTCATTCTTCATCGTTCATTCTTCAATTATCATTGATCCTTATTCATTCATCATCGTTCATTCTTCATTGATCATTGATCATTGATCCTTGTTCATTCTTCATCGTTCATTCGTCATTGACCATTAAGCCTTGTTCATTCTTCATCATTCATTCTACATTGATCATTGATCCTTTAACATTCTTCATCGTTCATTCTTCATTGATCTTTGATCTTTGTTCATTCTTCATCGTTCATTCGTCATTGAACATTAATCCTTGTTCATTCTTCATCGTTCATTCTTCATTGATCATTGATCCTTGTTCATTCTTCATCGTTCATTCGTCATTGACCATTAATCCTTGTTCATTCTTCATCGTTCATTCGTCATTGATCATTGATCCTTATTCATTCTTTATCGTTCATTCTTCATTGATCATTGATCCTTGTTCATTCTTCATCGTTCATTCTTTATTGATCATTGATCCTTGTTCATTCTTCATCGTTCCATCTTCATTGATCATTGATCCTTGTTCATTCTTCATCGTTCATTCGTCATTGACCATTAATCCTTGTTCATTCTTCATTGATCATTGATCCTTGTTCATTCTTCATGGTTCATTCTTCATTGATTATTGATCCTTGTTCATTCTTCATCTTTCATTCTTCATTGATCATTGATCCTTGTTCATTCTTCATTGATCATTGATCCTTGTTCATTCTTCATCGTTCATTCGTCATTGATCATTGATCCTTGTTCATTCTTCATCGTTCATTCGTCATTGATCATTGATCCTTGTTCATTCTTCATCGTTCATTCGTCATTGACCATTAATCCTTGTTCATTCTTCATCGTTCATTCTTCATTGATCATTGATCCTTGTTCATTCTTCATCGTTCATTCTTCATTGATCATTGATCCTTGTTCATTCTTCATCGTTCATTCGTCATTGATCATTGATCCTTGTTCATTCTTCATCGTTCATTCGTCATTGACCATTAATCCTTGTTCATTCTTCATCGTTCATTCTTCATTGATCATTGATCCTTGTTCATTCTTCATCGTTCATTCGTCATTGATCATTGAACCTTGTTCATTCTTCATCGTTCATTCGTCATTGACCATTAATCCTTGTTCATTCTTCATCGTCCATTCTTCATTGATCATTGATCCTTGTTCATTCTTCATCGTTCATTCGTCATTGATCATTGATCCTTATTCATTCTTTATCGTTCATTCTTCATTGATCATTGATCCTTGTTCATTCTTCATCGTTCATTCTTTATTGATCATTGATCCTTGTTCATTCTTCATCGTTCCATCTTCATTGATCATTGATCCTTGTTCATTCTTCATCGTTCATTCGTCATTGACCATTAATCCTTGTTCATTCTTCATTGATCATTGATCCTTGTTCATTCTTCATGGTTCATTCTTCATTGATTATTGATCCTTGTTCATTCTTCATCTTTCATTCTTCATTGATCATTGATCCTTGTTCATTCTTCATTGATCATTGATCCTTGTTCATTCTTCATCGTTCATTCGTCATTGATCATTGATCCTTGTTCATTCTTCATCGTTCATTCGTCATTGACCATTAATCCTTGTTCATTCTTCATCGTTCATTCTTCATTGATCATTGATCCTTGTTCATTCTTCATCGTTCATTCGTCATTGACCATTGATCCTTTTTCATTCTTCATCGTTCATTCTTCATTGATCATTGATCCTTGTTCATTCTTCATTGATCATTGATCCTTGTTCATTCTTCATCGTTCATTCGTCATTGACCATTAATCCTTGTTCATTCTTCATCGTTCATTCTTCATTGATCATTGATCCTTGTTCATTCTTCATCGTTCATTCTTCATTGATCATTGATCCTTGTTCATTCTTCATCGTTCATTCATCATTGACCATTAATCCTTGTTCATTCTTCATCGTTCATTCTTCATTGATCATTGATCCTTGTTCATTCTTCATCGTACATTCTTCATTGATCATTGATCCTTGTTCATTCTTCATCGTTCATTCGTCATTGACCATTAATGCTTGTTCATTCTTCATCGTTCATTCTTCATTGAGCATTGATCCTTGTTCATTCTTCATCGTTCATTCGTCATTGATCATGGATCCTTGTTCATTCTTCATCGTTCATTCGTCATTGACCATTAATCCTTGTTCATTCTTCATCGTTCATTCTTCATTGATCATTGATCCTTGTTCATTCTTCATCGTTCATTCGCCATTGATCATTGATGCTTGTTCATTCTTCATCGTTCATTCGTCAGTGACCATCAATCCTTGTTCATTCTTCATCGTTCATTCGTCATTGACAATCAATCCTTGTTCATTCTTAATCGTTCATTCTTCATTGATTATTGATCCTTGTTCATTCTTCATCGTCCATTCGTCATTGATCATTGATCCTTGTTCATTCTTCATCGTTCATTCGTCATTGACCATTAATCCTTGTTCATTCTTCATCGTTCATTCTTCATTGATCATTGATCCTTGTTCATTCTTCATCGTTCATTCGTCATTGATCATTGATCCTTGTTCATTCTTCATCGTTCATTCTTCAATTATCATTGATCCTTATTCATTCATCATCGTTCATTCTTCATTGATCATTGATCATTGATCCTTGTTCATTCTTCATCGTTCATTCGTCATTGACCATTAAGCCTTGTTCATTCTTCATCATTCATTCTACATTGATCATTGATCCTTTTTCATTCTTCATCGTTCATTCTTCATTGATCTTTGATCTTTGTTCATTCTTCATCGTTCATTCGTCATTGAACATTAATCCTTGTTCATTCTTCATCGTTCATTCTTCATTGATCATTGATCCTTGTTCATTCTTCATCGTTCATTCGTCATTGACCATTAATCCTTGTTCATTCTTCATCGTTCATTCGTCATTGATCATTGATCCTTATTCATTCTTTATCGTTCATTCTTCATTGATCATTGATCCTTGTTCATTCTTCATCGTTCATTCTTTATTGATCATTGATCCTTGTTCATTCTTCATCGTTCCATCTTCATTGATCATTGATCCTTGTTCATTCTTCATCGTTCATTCGTCATTGACCATTAATCCTTGTTCATTCTTCATTGATCATTGATCCTTGTTCATTCTTCATGGTTCATTCTTCATTGATTATTGATCCTTGTTCATTCTTCATCTTTCATTCTTCATTGATCATTGATCCTTGTTCATTCTTCATTGATCATTGATCCTTGTTCATTCTTCATCGTTCATTCGTCATTGATCATTGATCCTTGTTCATTCTTCATCGTTCATTCGTCATTGACCATTAATCCTTGTTCATTCTTCATCGTCCATTCTTCATTGATCATTGATCCTTGTTCATTCTTCATCGTTCATTCGTCATTGATCATTGATCCTTATTAATTCTTCATCATTCATTCTTCACTGATCATTGATCCTTGTTCATTCTTCATCGTTCATTCGTCATTGACCATTAATCCTTGTTCATTCTTCATCGTTCATTCTTCATTGATCATTGATCCTTGTTCATTCTTCATCGTTCATTCGTCATTGATCATTGATCCTTCTTCATTCTTCATCGTTCATTCTTCATTGATCATTGATCCTTGTTCATTCTTCATTGATCATTGATCCTTGTTCATTCTTCATCGTTCATTCGTCATTGACCATTAATCCTTGTTCATTCTTCATCGTTCATTCTTCATTGATCATTGATCCTTGTTCATTCTTCATGGTTCATTCTTCATTGATTATTGATCCTTGTTCATTCTTCATCTTTCATTCTTCATTGATCATTGATCCTTGTTCATTCTTCATTTATCATTGATCCTTGTTCATTCTTCATCGTTCATTCGTCATTAATCATTGATCCTTGTTCATTCTTCATCGTTCATTCGTCATTAAACATTAATCCTTGTTCATTCTTCATCGTTCATTCTTCATTGATCATTGATCCTTGTTCATTCTTCATCGTTCATTCTTCATTGATCATTGATCCTTGTTCATTCTTCATCATTCATTCGTCATTGACCATTAATCCTTGTTCATTCTTCATCGTTCATTCTTCATTGATCATTGATCCTTGTTCATTCTTCATTGATCATTGATCCTTGTTCATTCTTCATCGTTCATTCTTCATTGATCGTTGATCCTTGTTCATTCTTCATCGTTCATTCTTTATTGATCATTGATCCTTATTCATTCATCATCGTTCATTCTTCATTGATCATTGATCCTTGTTCATTCTTCATCATTCATTCTTCAATTATCATTGATCCTTGTTCATTCTTCATCGTTCATTCGTCATTGACCATTAGTCCTTGTTCATTCTTCATCGTTCATTCTTCATTGATCATTGATCCTTGTTCATTCTTCATCGTTCATTCGCCATTGATCATTGATGCTTGTTCATTCTTCATCGTTCATTCGTCATTGACCATCAATCCTTGTTCATTCTTCATCGTTCATTCGTCATTGACAATCAATCCTTGTTCATTCTTAATCGTTCATTCTTCATTGATTATTGATCCTTGTTCATTCTTCATCGTCCATTCGTCATTGATCATTGATCCTTGTTCATTCTTCATCGTTCATTCGTCATTGACCATTAATCCTTGTTCATTCTTCATCGTTCATTCTTCATTGATCATTGATCCTTGTTCATTCTTCATCGTTCATTCGTCATTGATCATTGATCCTTGTTCATTCTTCATCGTTCATTCTTCAATTATCATTGATCCTTATTCATTCATCATCGTTCATTCTTCATTGATCATTTATCATTGATCCTTGTTCATTCTTCATCGTTCATTCGTCATTGACCATTAAGCCTTGTTCATTCTTCATCATTCATTCTACATTGATCATTGATCCTTGTTCATTCTTCATCGTTCATTCTTCATTGATCATTGATCCTTGTTCATTCTTCATCGTTCATTCGTCATTGACCATTAATCCTTGTTCATTCTTCATCGTTCATTCTTCATTGATCATTGATCCTTGTTCATTCTTCATCGTTCATTCTTCATTGATCATTGATCCTTGTTCATTCTTCATCGTTCATTCTTCATTGATAATTGATCCTTGTTCATTCTTCATCGTTCATTCGTCATTGACCATTAATCCTTGTTCATTCTTCATCGTTCATTCTTCATTGATCATTGATCCTTGTTCATTCTTCATGGTTCATTCTTCATTGATTATTGATCCTTGTTCATTCTTCATCTTTCATTCTTCATTGATCATTGATCCTTGTTCATTCTTCATTGATCATTGATCCTTGTTCATTCTTCATCGTTCATTCGTCATTGATCATTGATCCTTGTTCATTCTTCATCGTTCATTCGTCATTGACCATTAATCCTTGTTCATTCTTCATCGTCCATTCTTCATTGATCATTGATCCTTGTTCATTCTTCATCGTTCATTCGTCATTGATCATTGATCCTTATTAATTCTTCATCATTCATTCTTCACTGATCATTGATCCTTGTTCATTCTTCATCGTTCATTCGTCATTGACCATTAATCCTTGTTCATTCTTCATCGTTCATTCTTCATTGATCATTGATCCTTGTTCATTCTTCATCGTTCATTTTTCATTGATCATTGATCCTTGTTAATTCTTTATTGTTCATTCGTCATTGACCATTAATCCTTGTTCATTCTTCATCGTTCATTCTTCATTGAGCATTGATCCTTGTTCATTCTTCATCGTTCATTCGTCATTGATCATTGATCCTTGTTCATTCTTCATCGTTCATTCGTCATTGACCATTAATCCTTGTTCATTCTTCATCGTTCATTCTTCATTGATCATTGATCCTTGTTCATTCTTCATCGTTCATTTTTCATTGATCATTGATCCTTGTTAATTCTTTATTGTTCATTCGTCATTGACCATTAATCCTTGTTCATTCTTCATCGTTCATTCTTCATTGAGCATTGATCCTTGTTCATTCTTCATCGTTCATTCGTCATTGATCATTGATCCTTGTTCATTCTTCATCGTTCATTCGTCATTGACCATTAATCCTTGTTCATTCTTCATCGTTCATTCGCCATTGATCATTGATGCTTGTTCATTCTTCATCGTTCATTCGTCATTGACCATCAATCCTTGTTCATTCTTCATCGTTCATTCGTCATTGACAATCAATCCTTGTTCATTCTTAATCGTTCATTCTTCATTGATCATTGATCCTTGTTCATTCTTCATCGTTCATTCGTCATTGATCATTGATCCTTGTTCATTCTTCAATTATCATTGATCCTTATTCATTCATCATCGTTCATTCTTAATTGATCATTGATCATTGATCCTTGTACTTCTTCATCGTTCATTCGTCATTGACCATTAAGCCTTGTTCATTCTTCATCATTCATTCTACATTGATCATTGATCCTTTTTCATTCTTCATCGTTCATTCTTCATTGATCATTGATCCTTGTTCATTCTTCATCGTTCATTCGTCATTGACCATTAATCCTTGTTCATTCTTCATCGTTCATTCTTCATTGATCATTGATCCTTGTTCATTCTTCATCGTTCATTTGTCAATGACCATTAATCCTTGTTCATTCTTCATCGTTCATTCTTCATTGATCATTGATCCTTGTTCATTCTTCATCGTTCATTCTTCATTGATCATTGATCCTTGTTCATTCTTCATCGTTCATTCGTCATTGATCATTGATCCTTGTTCATTCTTCATCGTTCATTCGTCATTGACCATTAATCCTTGTTCATTCTTCATCGTCCATTCTTCATTGATCATTGATCCTTGTTCCATCTTCATCGTTCATTCGTCATTGATCATTGATCCTTATTAATTCTTCATCGTTCATTCTTCATTGATCATTGATCCTTGTTCATTCTTCATCGTTCATTCGTCATTGACCATTAATCCTTGTTCATTCTTCATCGTTCATTCTTCATTGATCATTGATCCTTGTTCATTCTTCATCGTTCATTCTTCATAGGGTTCATTCTTCATCGTTCATTCTTCATTGATCATTGATCCTTGTTCATTCTTCATCGTTCATTCGTCAATGATCATTGAACCTTGTTCATTCTTCATCGTTCATTCGTCATTGACCATTAATCCTTGTTCATTCTTCATCGTTCATTCTTCATTGATCATTGATCCTTGTTCATTCTTCATCGTTCATTCTTCATTGATCATTGATCCTTGTTCATTCTTCATCGTTCATTCGTCATTGATCATTGATCCTTGTTAATTCTTTATTGTTCATTCGTCATTGACCATTAATCCTTGTTCATTCTTCATCGTTCATTCTTCATTGAGCATTGATCCTTGTTCATTCTTCATCGTTCATTCGTCATTGATCATTGATCCTTGTTCATTCTTCATCGTTCATTCGTCATTGACCATTAATCCTTGTTCATTCTTCATCGTTCATTCGCCATTGATCATTGATGCTTGTTCATTCTTCATCGTTCATTCGTCATTGACCATCAATCCTTGTTCATTCTTCATCGTTCATTCGTCATTGACAATCAATCCTTGTTCATTCTTAATCGTTCATTCTTCATTGATCATTGATCCTTGTTCATTCTTCATCGTTCATTCGTCATTGATCATTGATCCTTGTTCATTCTTCAATTATCATTGATCCTTATTCATTCATCATCGTTCATTCTTAATTGATCATTGATCATTGATCCTTGTACTTCTTCATCGTTCATTCGTCATTGACCATTAAGCCTTGTTCATTCTTCATCATTCATTCTACATTGATCATTGATCCTTTTTCATTCTTCATCGTTCATTCTTCATTGATCATTGATCCTTGTTCATTCTTCATCGTTCATTCGTCATTGACCATTAATCCTTGTTCATTCTTCATCGTTCATTCTTCATTGATCATTGATCCTTGTTCATTCTTCATCGTTCATTTGTCAATGACCATTAATCCTTGTTCATTCTTCATCGTTCATTCTTCATTGATCATTGATCCTTGTTCATTCTTCATCGTTCATTCTTCATTGATCATTGATCCTTGTTCATTCTTCATCGTTCATTCGTCATTGATCATTGATCCTTGTTCATTCTTCATCGTTCATTCGTCATTGACCATTAATCCTTGTTCATTCTTCATCGTCCATTCTTCATTGATCATTGATCCTTGTTCCATCTTCATCGTTCATTCGTCATTGATCATTGATCCTTATTAATTCTTCATCGTTCATTCTTCATTGATCATTGATCCTTGTTCATTCTTCATCGTTCATTCGTCATTGACCATTAATCCTTGTTCATTCTTCATCGTTCATTCTTCATTGATCATTGATCCTTGTTCATTCTTCATCGTTCATTCTTCATAGGGTTCATTCTTCATCGTTCATTCTTCATTGATCATTGATCCTTGTTCATTCTTCATCGTTCATTCGTCAATGATCATTGAACCTTGTTCATTCTTCATCGTTCATTCGTCATTGACCATTAATCCTTGTTCATTCTTCATCGTTCATTCTTCATTGATCATTGATCCTTGTTCATTCTTCATCGTTCATTCTTCATTGATCATTGATCCTTGTTCATTCTTCATCGTTCATTCGTCATTGATCATTGATCCTTGTTCATTCTTCATCGTTCATTCGTCATTGACCATTAATCCTTGTTCATTCTTCATCGTTCATTCTTCATTGATCATTGATCCTTGTTCATTCTTCATCGTTCATTCTTCATTGATCATTGATCCTTGTTCATTCTTCATCGTTCATTCTTCATTGATCATTGATCCTTGTTCATTCTTCATTGATCATTGATCCTTGTTCATTCTTCATCGTTCATTCGTCATTGATCATTGATCCTTGTTCATTCTTCATCGTTCATTCGTCATTGACCATTAATCCTTGTTCATTCTTCATCGTTCATTCTTCATTGATCATTGATCCTTGTTCATTCTTCATCGTTCATTCGTCATTGATCATTGAACCTTGTTCATTCTTCATCGTTCATTCGTCATTGACCATTAATCCTTGTTCATTCTTCATCGTCCATTCTTCATTGATCATTGATCCTTGTTCATTCTTCATCGTTCATTCGTCATTGATCATTGATCCTTATTCATTCTTTATCGTTCATTCTTCATTGATCATTGATCCTTGTTCATTCTTCATCGTTCATTCTTTATTGATCATTGATCCTTGTTCATTCTTCATCGTTCCATCTTCATTGATCATTGATCCTTGTTCATTCTTCATCGTTCATTCGTCATTGACCATTAATCCTTGTTCATTCTTCATTGATCATTGATCCTTGTTCATTCTTCATGGTTCATTCTTCATTGATTATTGATCCTTGTTCATTCTTCATCTTTCATTCTTCATTGATCATTGATCCTTGTTCATTCTTCATTGATCATTGATCCTTGTTCATTCTTCATCGTTCATTCGTCATTGATCATTGATCCTTGTTCATTCTTCATCGTTCATTCGTCATTGACCATTAATCCTTGTTCATTCTTCATCGTTCATTCTTCATTGATCATTGATCCTTGTTCATTCTTCATCGTTCATTCGTCATTGACCATTGATCCTTTTTCATTCTTCATCGTTCATTCTTCATTGATCATTGATCCTTGTTCATTCTTCATTGATCATTGATCCTTGTTCATTCTTCATCGTTCATTCGTCATTGACCATTAATCCTTGTTCATTCTTCATCGTTCATTCTTCATTGATCATTGATCCTTGTTCATTCTTCATCGTTCATTCTTCATTGATCATTGATCCTTGTTCATTCTTCATCGTTCATTCATCATTGACCATTAATCCTTGTTCATTCTTCATCGTTCATTCTTCATTGATCATTGATCCTTGTTCATTCTTCATCGTACATTCTTCATTGATCATTGATCCTTGTTCATTCTTCATCGTTCATTCGTCATTGACCATTAATGCTTGTTCATTCTTCATCGTTCATTCTTCATTGAGCATTGATCCTTGTTCATTCTTCATCGTTCATTCGTCATTGATCATGGATCCTTGTTCATTCTTCATCGTTCATTCGTCATTGACCATTAATCCTTGTTCATTCTTCATCGTTCATTCTTCATTGATCATTGATCCTTGTTCATTCTTCATCGTTCATTCGCCATTGATCATTGATGCTTGTTCATTCTTCATCGTTCATTCGTCAGTGACCATCAATCCTTGTTCATTCTTCATCGTTCATTCGTCATTGACAATCAATCCTTGTTCATTCTTAATCGTTCATTCTTCATTGATTATTGATCCTTGTTCATTCTTCATCGTCCATTCGTCATTGATCATTGATCCTTGTTCATTCTTCATCGTTCATTCGTCATTGACCATTAATCCTTGTTCATTCTTCATCGTTCATTCTTCATTGATCATTGATCCTTGTTCATTCTTCATCGTTCATTCGTCATTGATCATTGATCCTTGTTCATTCTTCATCGTTCATTCTTCAATTATCATTGATCCTTATTCATTCATCATCGTTCATTCTTCATTGATCATTGATCATTGATCCTTGTTCATTCTTCATCGTTCATTCGTCATTGACCATTAAGCCTTGTTCATTCTTCATCATTCATTCTACATTGATCATTGATCCTTTTTCATTCTTCATCGTTCATTCTTCATTGATCTTTGATCTTTGTTCATTCTTCATCGTTCATTCGTCATTGAACATTAATCCTTGTTCATTCTTCATCGTTCATTCTTCATTGATCATTGATCCTTGTTCATTCTTCATCGTTCATTCGTCATTGACCATTAATCCTTGTTCATTCTTCATCGTTCATTCGTCATTGATCATTGATCCTTATTCATTCTTTATCGTTCATTCTTCATTGATCATTGATCCTTGTTCATTCTTCATCGTTCATTCTTTATTGATCATTGATCCTTGTTCATTCTTCATCGTTCCATCTTCATTGATCATTGATCCTTGTTCATTCTTCATCGTTCATTCGTCATTGACCATTAATCCTTGTTCATTCTTCATTGATCATTGATCCTTGTTCATTCTTCATGGTTCATTCTTCATTGATTATTGATCCTTGTTCATTCTTCATCTTTCATTCTTCATTGATCATTGATCCTTGTTCATTCTTCATTGATCATTGATCCTTGTTCATTCTTCATCGTTCATTCGTCATTGATCATTGATCCTTGTTCATTCTTCATCGTTCATTCGTCATTGACCATTAATCCTTGTTCATTCTTCATCGTCCATTCTTCATTGATCATTGATCCTTGTTCATTCTTCATCGTTCATTCGTCATTGATCATTGATCCTTATTAATTCTTCATCATTCATTCTTCACTGATCATTGATCCTTGTTCATTCTTCATCGTTCATTCGTCATTGACCATTAATCCTTGTTCATTCTTCATCGTTCATTCTTCATTGATCATTGATCCTTGTTCATTCTTCATCGTTCATTCGTCATTGATCATTGATCCTTCTTCATTCTTCATCGTTCATTCTTCATTGATCATTGATCCTTGTTCATTCTTCATTGATCATTGATCCTTGTTCATTCTTCATCGTTCATTCGTCATTGACCATTAATCCTTGTTCATTCTTCATCGTTCATTCTTCATTGATCATTGATCCTTGTTCATTCTTCATGGTTCATTCTTCATTGATTATTGATCCTTGTTCATTCTTCATCTTTCATTCTTCATTGATCATTGATCCTTGTTCATTCTTCATTTATCATTGATCCTTGTTCATTCTTCATCGTTCATTCGTCATTAATCATTGATCCTTGTTCATTCTTCATCGTTCATTCGTCATTAAACATTAATCCTTGTTCATTCTTCATCGTTCATTCTTCATTGATCATTGATCCTTGTTCATTCTTCATCGTTCATTCTTCATTGATCATTGATCCTTGTTCATTCTTCATCATTCATTCGTCATTGACCATTAATCCTTGTTCATTCTTCATCGTTCATTCTTCATTGATCATTGATCCTTGTTCATTCTTCATTGATCATTGATCCTTGTTCATTCTTCATCGTTCATTCTTCATTGATCGTTGATCCTTGTTCATTCTTCATCGTTCATTCTTTATTGATCATTGATCCTTATTCATTCATCATCGTTCATTCTTCATTGATCATTGATCCTTGTTCATTCTTCATCATTCATTCTTCAATTATCATTGATCCTTGTTCATTCTTCATCGTTCATTCGTCATTGACCATTAGTCCTTGTTCATTCTTCATCGTTCATTCTTCATTGATCATTGATCCTTGTTCATTCTTCATCGTTCATTCGCCATTGATCATTGATGCTTGTTCATTCTTCATCGTTCATTCGTCATTGACCATCAATCCTTGTTCATTCTTCATCGTTCATTCGTCATTGACAATCAATCCTTGTTCATTCTTAATCGTTCATTCTTCATTGATTATTGATCCTTGTTCATTCTTCATCGTCCATTCGTCATTGATCATTGATCCTTGTTCATTCTTCATCGTTCATTCGTCATTGACCATTAATCCTTGTTCATTCTTCATCGTTCATTCTTCATTGATCATTGATCCTTGTTCATTCTTCATCGTTCATTCGTCATTGATCATTGATCCTTGTTCATTCTTCATCGTTCATTCTTCAATTATCATTGATCCTTATTCATTCATCATCGTTCATTCTTCATTGATCATTTATCATTGATCCTTGTTCATTCTTCATCGTTCATTCGTCATTGACCATTAAGCCTTGTTCATTCTTCATCATTCATTCTACATTGATCATTGATCCTTTTTCATTCTTCATCGTTCATTCTTCATTGATCTTTGATCTTTGTTCATTCTTCATCGTTCATTCGTCATTGACCATTAATCCTTGTTCATTCTTCATCGTTCATTTTTCATTGATCATTGATCCTTGTTCATTCTTCATCGTTCATTCGTCATTCACCATTAATCCTTGTTCATTCTTCATCGTTCATTCTTCATTGATCATTGATCCTTGTTCATTCTTCATGGTTCATTCTTCATTGATTATTGATCCTTGTTCATTCTTCATCTTTCATTCTTCATTGATCATTGATCCTTGTTCATTCTTCATTTATCATTGATCCTTGTTCATTCTTCATCGTTCATTCGTCATTAATCATTGATCCTTGTTCATTCTTCATCGTTCATTCGTCATTAAACATTAATCCTTGTTCATTCTTCATCGTTCATTCTTCATTGATCATTGATCCTTGTTCATTCTTCATCGTTCATTCTTCATTGATCATTGATCCTTGTTCATTCTTCATCATTCATTCGTCATTGACCATTAATCCTTGTTCATTCTTCATCGTTCATTCTTCATTGATCATTGATCCTTGTTCATTCTTCATTGATCATTGATCCTTGTTCATTCTTCATCGTTCATTCTTCATTGATCGTTGATCCTTGTTCATTCTTCATCGTTCATTCTTTATTGATCATTGATCCTTATTCATTCATCATCGTTCATTCTTCATTGATCATTGATCCTTGTTCATTCTTCATCGTTCATTCGCCATTGATCATTGATGCTTGTTCATTCTTCATCGTTCATTCGTCATTGACCATCAATCCTTGTTCATTCTTCATCGTTCATTCGTCATTGACAATCAATCCTTGTTCATTCTTAATCGTTCATTCTTCATTGATTATTGATCCTTGTTCATTCTTCATCGTCCATTCGTCATTGATCATTGATCCTTGTTCATTCTTCATCGTTCATTCGTCATTGACCATTAATCCTTGTTCATTCTTCATCGTTCATTCTTCATTGATCATTGATCCTTGTTCATTCTTCATCGTTCATTCGTCATTGATCATTGATCCTTGTTCATTCTTCATCGTTCATTCTTCAATTATCATTGATCCTTATTCATTCATCATCGTTCATTCTTCATTGATCATTTATCATTGATCCTTGTTCATTCTTCATCGTTCATTCGTCATTGACCATTAAGCCTTGTTCATTCTTCATCATTCATTCTACATTGATCATTGATCCTTGTTCATTCTTCATCGTTCATTCTTCATTGATCATTGATCCTTGTTCATTCTTCATCGTTCATTCGTCATTGACCATTAATCCTTGTTCATTCTTCATCGTTCATTCTTCATTGATCATTGATCCTTGTTCATTCTTCATCGTTCATTCTTCATTGATCATTGATCCTTGTTCATTCTTCATCGTTCATTCTTCATTGATAATTGATCCTTGTTCATTCTTCATCGTTCATTCGTCATTGACCATTAATCCTTGTTCATTCTTCATCGTTCATTCTTCATTGATCATTGATCCTTGTTCATTCTTCATGGTTCATTCTTCATTGATTATTGATCCTTGTTCATTCTTCATCTTTCATTCTTCATTGATCATTGATCCTTGTTCATTCTTCATTGATCATTGATCCTTGTTCATTCTTCATCGTTCATTCGTCATTGATCATTGATCCTTGTTCATTCTTCATCGTTCATTCGTCATTGACCATTAATCCTTGTTCATTCTTCATCGTCCATTCTTCATTGATCATTGATCCTTGTTCATTCTTCATCGTTCATTCGTCATTGATCATTGATCCTTATTAATTCTTCATCATTCATTCTTCACTGATCATTGATCCTTGTTCATTCTTCATCGTTCATTCGTCATTGACCATTAATCCTTGTTCATTCTTCATCGTTCATTCTTCATTGATCATTGATCCTTGTTCATTCTTCATCGTTCATTTTTCATTGATCATTGATCCTTGTTAATTCTTTATTGTTCATTCGTCATTGACCATTAATCCTTGTTCATTCTTCATCGTTCATTCTTCATTGAGCATTGATCCTTGTTCATTCTTCATCGTTCATTCGTCATTGATCATTGATCCTTGTTCATTCTTCATCGTTCATTCGTCATTGACCATTAATCCTTGTTCATTCTTCATCGTTCATTCTTCATTGATCATTGATCCTTGTTCATTCTTCATCGTTCATTTTTCATTGATCATTGATCCTTGTTAATTCTTTATTGTTCATTCGTCATTGACCATTAATCCTTGTTCATTCTTCATCGTTCATTCTTCATTGAGCATTGATCCTTGTTCATTCTTCATCGTTCATTCGTCATTGATCATTGATCCTTGTTCATTCTTCATCGTTCATTCGTCATTGACCATTAATCCTTGTTCATTCTTCATCGTTCATTCGCCATTGATCATTGATGCTTGTTCATTCTTCATCGTTCATTCGTCATTGACCATCAATCCTTGTTCATTCTTCATCGTTCATTCGTCATTGACAATCAATCCTTGTTCATTCTTAATCGTTCATTCTTCATTGATCATTGATCCTTGTTCATTCTTCATCGTTCATTCGTCATTGATCATTGATCCTTGTTCATTCTTCAATTATCATTGATCCTTATTCATTCATCATCGTTCATTCTTAATTGATCATTGATCATTGATCCTTGTACTTCTTCATCGTTCATTCGTCATTGACCATTAAGCCTTGTTCATTCTTCATCATTCATTCTACATTGATCATTGATCCTTTTTCATTCTTCATCGTTCATTCTTCATTGATCATTGATCCTTGTTCATTCTTCATCGTTCATTCGTCATTGACCATTAATCCTTGTTCATTCTTCATCGTTCATTCTTCATTGATCATTGATCCTTGTTCATTCTTCATCGTTCATTTGTCAATGACCATTAATCCTTGTTCATTCTTCATCGTTCATTCTTCATTGATCATTGATCCTTGTTCATTCTTCATCGTTCATTCTTCATTGATCATTGATCCTTGTTCATTCTTCATCGTTCATTCGTCATTGATCATTGATCCTTGTTCATTCTTCATCGTTCATTCGTCATTGACCATTAATCCTTGTTCATTCTTCATCGTCCATTCTTCATTGATCATTGATCCTTGTTCCATCTTCATCGTTCATTCGTCATTGATCATTGATCCTTATTAATTCTTCATCGTTCATTCTTCATTGATCATTGATCCTTGTTCATTCTTCATCGTTCATTCGTCATTGACCATTAATCCTTGTTCATTCTTCATCGTTCATTCTTCATTGATCATTGATCCTTGTTCATTCTTCATCGTTCATTCTTCATAGGGTTCATTCTTCATCGTTCATTCTTCATTGATCATTGATCCTTGTTCATTCTTCATCGTTCATTCGTCAATGATCATTGAACCTTGTTCATTCTTCATCGTTCATTCGTCATTGACCATTAATCCTTGTTCATTCTTCATCGTTCATTCTTCATTGATCATTGATCCTTGTTCATTCTTCATCGTTCATTCTTCATTGATCATTGATCCTTGTTCATTCTTCATCGTTCATTCGTCATTGATCATTGATCCTTGTTCATTCTTCATCGTTCATTCGTCATTGACCATTAATCCTTGTTCATTCTTCATCGTTCATTCTTCATTGATCATTGATCCTTGTTCATTCTTCATCGTTCATTCTTCATTGATCATTGATCCTTGTTCATTCTTCATCGTTCATTCTTCATTGATCATTGATCCTTGTTCATTCTTCATTGATCATTGATCCTTGTTCATTCTTCATCGTTCATTCGTCATTGATCATTGATCCTTGTTCATTCTTCATCGTTCATTCGTCATTGACCATTAATCCTTGTTCATTCTTCATCGTTCATTCTTCATTGATCATTGATCCTTGTTCATTCTTCATCGTTCATTCGTCATTGATCATTGAACCTTGTTCATTCTTCATCGTTCATTCGTCATTGACCATTAATCCTTGTTCATTCTTCATCGTCCATTCTTCATTGATCATTGATCCTTGTTCATTCTTCATCGTTCATTCGTCATTGATCATTGATCCTTATTCATTCTTTATCGTTCATTCTTCATTGATCATTGATCCTTGTTCATTCTTCATCGTTCATTCTTTATTGATCATTGATCCTTGTTCATTCTTCATCGTTCCATCTTCATTGATCATTGATCCTTGTTCATTCTTCATCGTTCATTCGTCATTGACCATTAATCCTTGTTCATTCTTCATTGATCATTGATCCTTGTTCATTCTTCATGGTTCATTCTTCATTGATTATTGATCCTTGTTCATTCTTCATCTTTCATTCTTCATTGATCATTGATCCTTGTTCATTCTTCATTGATCATTGATCCTTGTTCATTCTTCATCGTTCATTCGTCATTGATCATTGATCCTTGTTCATTCTTCATCGTTCATTCGTCATTGACCATTAATCCTTGTTCATTCTTCATCGTTCATTCTTCATTGATCATTGATCCTTGTTCATTCTTCATCGTTCATTCGTCATTGACCATTGATCCTTTTTCATTCTTCATCGTTCATTCTTCATTGATCATTGATCCTTGTTCATTCTTCATTGATCATTGATCCTTGTTCATTCTTCATCGTTCATTCGTCATTGACCATTAATCCTTGTTCATTCTTCATCGTTCATTCTTCATTGATCATTGATCCTTGTTCATTCTTCATCGTTCATTCTTCATTGATCATTGATCCTTGTTCATTCTTCATCGTTCATTCATCATTGACCATTAATCCTTGTTCATTCTTCATCGTTCATTCTTCATTGATCATTGATCCTTGTTCATTCTTCATCGTACATTCTTCATTGATCATTGATCCTTGTTCATTCTTCATCGTTCATTCGTCATTGACCATTAATGCTTGTTCATTCTTCATCGTTCATTCTTCATTGAGCATTGATCCTTGTTCATTCTTCATCGTTCATTCGTCATTGATCATGGATCCTTGTTCATTCTTCATCGTTCATTCGTCATTGACCATTAATCCTTGTTCATTCTTCATCGTTCATTCTTCATTGATCATTGATCCTTGTTCATTCTTCATCGTTCATTCGCCATTGATCATTGATGCTTGTTCATTCTTCATCGTTCATTCGTCAGTGACCATCAATCCTTGTTCATTCTTCATCGTTCATTCGTCATTGACAATCAATCCTTGTTCATTCTTAATCGTTCATTCTTCATTGATTATTGATCCTTGTTCATTCTTCATCGTCCATTCGTCATTGATCATTGATCCTTGTTCATTCTTCATCGTTCATTCGTCATTGACCATTAATCCTTGTTCATTCTTCATCGTTCATTCTTCATTGATCATTGATCCTTGTTCATTCTTCATCGTTCATTCGTCATTGATCATTGATCCTTGTTCATTCTTCATCGTTCATTCTTCAATTATCATTGATCCTTATTCATTCATCATCGTTCATTCTTCATTGATCATTGATCATTGATCCTTGTTCATTCTTCATCGTTCATTCGTCATTGACCATTAAGCCTTGTTCATTCTTCATCATTCATTCTACATTGATCATTGATCCTTTTTCATTCTTCATCGTTCATTCTTCATTGATCTTTGATCTTTGTTCATTCTTCATCGTTCATTCGTCATTGAACATTAATCCTTGTTCATTCTTCATCGTTCATTCTTCATTGATCATTGATCCTTGTTCATTCTTCATCGTTCATTCGTCATTGACCATTAATCCTTGTTCATTCTTCATCGTTCATTCGTCATTGATCATTGATCCTTATTCATTCTTTATCGTTCATTCTTCATTGATCATTGATCCTTGTTCATTCTTCATCGTTCATTCTTTATTGATCATTGATCCTTGTTCATTCTTCATCGTTCCATCTTCATTGATCATTGATCCTTGTTCATTCTTCATCGTTCATTCGTCATTGACCATTAATCCTTGTTCATTCTTCATTGATCATTGATCCTTGTTCATTCTTCATGGTTCATTCTTCATTGATTATTGATCCTTGTTCATTCTTCATCTTTCATTCTTCATTGATCATTGATCCTTGTTCATTCTTCATTGATCATTGATCCTTGTTCATTCTTCATCGTTCATTCGTCATTGATCATTGATCCTTGTTCATTCTTCATCGTTCATTCGTCATTGACCATTAATCCTTGTTCATTCTTCATCGTCCATTCTTCATTGATCATTGATCCTTGTTCATTCTTCATCGTTCATTCGTCATTGATCATTGATCCTTATTAATTCTTCATCATTCATTCTTCACTGATCATTGATCCTTGTTCATTCTTCATCGTTCATTCGTCATTGACCATTAATCCTTGTTCATTCTTCATCGTTCATTCTTCATTGATCATTGATCCTTGTTCATTCTTCATCGTTCATTCGTCATTGATCATTGATCCTTCTTCATTCTTCATCGTTCATTCTTCATTGATCATTGATCCTTGTTCATTCTTCATTGATCATTGATCCTTGTTCATTCTTCATCGTTCATTCGTCATTGACCATTAATCCTTGTTCATTCTTCATCGTTCATTCTTCATTGATCATTGATCCTTGTTCATTCTTCATGGTTCATTCTTCATTGATTATTGATCCTTGTTCATTCTTCATCTTTCATTCTTCATTGATCATTGATCCTTGTTCATTCTTCATTTATCATTGATCCTTGTTCATTCTTCATCGTTCATTCGTCATTAATCATTGATCCTTGTTCATTCTTCATCGTTCATTCGTCATTAAACATTAATCCTTGTTCATTCTTCATCGTTCATTCTTCATTGATCATTGATCCTTGTTCATTCTTCATCGTTCATTCTTCATTGATCATTGATCCTTGTTCATTCTTCATCATTCATTCGTCATTGACCATTAATCCTTGTTCATTCTTCATCGTTCATTCTTCATTGATCATTGATCCTTGTTCATTCTTCATTGATCATTGATCCTTGTTCATTCTTCATCGTTCATTCTTCATTGATCGTTGATCCTTGTTCATTCTTCATCGTTCATTCTTTATTGATCATTGATCCTTATTCATTCATCATCGTTCATTCTTCATTGATCATTGATCCTTGTTCATTCTTCATCATTCATTCTTCAATTATCATTGATCCTTGTTCATTCTTCATCGTTCATTCGTCATTGACCATTAGTCCTTGTTCATTCTTCATCGTTCATTCTTCATTGATCATTGATCCTTGTTCATTCTTCATCGTTCATTCGCCATTGATCATTGATGCTTGTTCATTCTTCATCGTTCATTCGTCATTGACCATCAATCCTTGTTCATTCTTCATCGTTCATTCGTCATTGACAATCAATCCTTGTTCATTCTTAATCGTTCATTCTTCATTGATTATTGATCCTTGTTCATTCTTCATCGTCCATTCGTCATTGATCATTGATCCTTGTTCATTCTTCATCGTTCATTCGTCATTGACCATTAATCCTTGTTCATTCTTCATCGTTCATTCTTCATTGATCATTGATCCTTGTTCATTCTTCATCGTTCATTCGTCATTGATCATTGATCCTTGTTCATTCTTCATCGTTCATTCTTCAATTATCATTGATCCTTATTCATTCATCATCGTTCATTCTTCATTGATCATTTATCATTGATCCTTGTTCATTCTTCATCGTTCATTCGTCATTGACCATTAAGCCTTGTTCATTCTTCATCATTCATTCTACATTGATCATTGATCCTTTTTCATTCTTCATCGTTCATTCTTCATTGATCTTTGATCTTTGTTCATTCTTCATCGTTCATTCGTCATTGACCATTAATCCTTGTTCATTCTTCATCGTTCATTTTTCATTGATCATTGATCCTTGTTCATTCTTCATCGTTCATTCGTCATTCACCATTAATCCTTGTTCATTCTTCATCGTTCATTCTTCATTGATCATTGATCCTTGTTCATTCTTCATGGTTCATTCTTCATTGATTATTGATCCTTGTTCATTCTTCATCTTTCATTCTTCATTGATCATTGATCCTTGTTCATTCTTCATTTATCATTGATCCTTGTTCATTCTTCATCGTTCATTCGTCATTAATCATTGATCCTTGTTCATTCTTCATCGTTCATTCGTCATTAAACATTAATCCTTGTTCATTCTTCATCGTTCATTCTTCATTGATCATTGATCCTTGTTCATTCTTCATCGTTCATTCTTCATTGATCATTGATCCTTGTTCATTCTTCATCATTCATTCGTCATTGACCATTAATCCTTGTTCATTCTTCATCGTTCATTCTTCATTGATCATTGATCCTTGTTCATTCTTCATTGATCATTGATCCTTGTTCATTCTTCATCGTTCATTCTTCATTGATCGTTGATCCTTGTTCATTCTTCATCGTTCATTCTTTATTGATCATTGATCCTTATTCATTCATCATCGTTCATTCTTCATTGATCATTGATCCTTGTTCATTCTTCATCATTCATTCTTCAATTATCATTGATCCTTGTTCATTCTTCATCGTTCATTCGTCATTGACCATTAGTCCTTGTTCATTCTTCATCGTTCATTCTTCATTGATCATTGATCCTTGTTCATTCTTCATCGTTCATTCGCCATTGATCATTGATGCTTGTTCATTCTTCATCGTTCATTCGTCATTGACCATCAATCCTTGTTCATTCTTCATCGTTCATTCGTCATTGACAATCAATCCTTGTTCATTCTTAATCGTTCATTCTTCATTGATTATTGATCCTTGTTCATTCTTCATCGTCCATTCGTCATTGATCATTGATCCTTGTTCATTCTTCATCGTTCATTCGTCATTGACCATTAATCCTTGTTCATTCTTCATCGTTCATTCTTCATTGATCATTGATCCTTGTTCATTCTTCATCGTTCATTCGTCATTGATCATTGATCCTTGTTCATTCTTCATCGTTCATTCTTCAATTATCATTGATCCTTATTCATTCATCATCGTTCATTCTTCATTGATCATTTATCATTGATCCTTGTTCATTCTTCATCGTTCATTCGTCATTGACCATTAATCCTTGTTCATTCTTCATCGTTCATTTTTCATTGATCATTGATCCTTGTTCATTCTTCATCGTTCATTCGTCATTCACCATTAATCCTTGTTCATTCTTCATCGTTCATTCTTCATTGATCATTGATCCTTGTTCATTCTTCATGGTTCATTCTTCATTGATTATTGATCCTTGTTCATTCTTCATCTTTCATTCTTCATTGATCATTGATCCTTGTTCATTCTTCATTTATCATTGATCCTTGTTCATTCTTCATCGTTCATTCGTCATTAATCATTGATCCTTGTTCATTCTTCATCGTTCATTCGTCATTAAACATTAATCCTTGTTCATTCTTCATCGTTCATTCTTCATTGATCATTGATCCTTGTTCATTCTTCATCGTTCATTCTTCATTGATCATTGATCCTTGTTCATTCTTCATCATTCATTCGTCATTGACCATTAATCCTTGTTCATTCTTCATCGTTCATTCTTCATTGATCATTGATCCTTGTTCATTCTTCATTGATCATTGATCCTTGTTCATTCTTCATCGTTCATTCTTCATTGATCGTTGATCCTTGTTCATTCTTCATCGTTCATTCTTTATTGATCATTGATCCTTATTCATTCATCATCGTTCATTCTTCATTGATCATTGATCCTTGTTCATTCTTCATCATTCATTCTTCAATTATCATTGATCCTTGTTCATTCTTCATCGTTCATTCGTCATTGACCATTAGTCCTTGTTCATTCTTCATCGTTCATTCTTCATTGATCATTGATCCTTGTTCATTCTTCATCGTTCATTCGCCATTGATCATTGATGCTTGTTCATTCTTCATCGTTCATTCGTCATTGACCATCAATCCTTGTTCATTCTTCATCGTTCATTCGTCATTGACAATCAATCCTTGTTCATTCTTAATCGTTCATTCTTCATTGATTATTGATCCTTGTTCATTCTTCATCGTCCATTCGTCATTGATCATTGATCCTTGTTCATTCTTCATCGTTCATTCGTCATTGACCATTAATCCTTGTTCATTCTTCATCGTTCATTCTTCATTGATCATTGATCCTTGTTCATTCTTCATCGTTCATTCGTCATTGATCATTGATCCTTGTTCATTCTTCATCGTTCATTCTTCAATTATCATTGATCCTTATTCATTCATCATCGTTCATTCTTCATTGATCATTTATCATTGATCCTTGTTCATTCTTCATCGTTCATTCGTCATTGACCATTAAGCCTTGTTCATTCTTCATCATTCATTCTACATTGATCATTGATCCTTTTTCATTCTTCATCGTTCATTCTTCATTGATCTTTGATCTTTGTTCATTCTTCATCGTTCATTCGTCATTGACCATTAATCCTTGTTCATTCTTCATCGTTCATTTTTCATTGATCATTGATCCTTGTTCATTCTTCATCGTTCATTCGTCATTCACCATTAATCCTTGTTCATTCTTCATCGTTGATTCTTCATTGATCATTGATCCTTGTTCATTCTTCATCGTTCATTCGTCATTGATCATTGATCCTTATTCATTCTTCATGGTTCATTCTTCATTGATTATTGATCCTTGTTCATTCTTCATCATTCATTCTTCATTGATCATTGATCCTTGTTCATTCTTCATTTATCATTGATCCTTGTTCATTCTTCATCGTTCATTCGTCATTAATCATTGATCCTTGTTCATTCTTCATCGTTCATTCGTCATTAAACATTAATCCTTGTTCATTCTTCATCGTTCATTCTTCATTGATCATTGATCCTTGTTCATTCTTCATCGTTCATTCTTCATTGATCATTGATCCTTGTTCATTCTTCATCATTCATTCGTCATTGACCATTAATCCTTGTTCATTCTTCATCGTTCATTCTTCATTGATCATTGATCCTTGTTCATTCTTCATTGATCATTGATCCTTGTTCATTCTTCATCGTTCATTCTTCATTGATCGTTGATCCTTGTTCATTCTTCATCGTTCATTCTTTATTGATCATTGATCCTTATTCATTCATCATCGTTCATTCTTCATTGATCATTGATCCTTGTTCATTCTTCATCATTCATTGTTCAATTATCATTGATCCTTGTTCATTCTTCATCGTTCATTCGTCATTGACCATTAATCCTTGTTCATTCTTCATCGTTCATTCTTCATTGATCATTGATCCTTGTTCATTCTTCATCGTTCATTCGTCATTGATCATTGATCCTTCTTCATTCTTCATCGTTCATTCTTCATTGATCATTGATCCTTGTTCATTCTTCATTGATCATTGATCCTTGTTCATTCTTCATCGTTCATTCGTCATTGACCATTAATCCTTGTTCATTCTTCATCGTTCATTCTTCATTGATCATTGATCCTTGTTCATTCTTCATGGTTCATTCTTCATTGATTATTGATCCTTGTTCATTCTTCATCTTTCATTCTTCATTGATCATTGATCCTTGTTCATTCTTCATTTATCATTGATCCTTGTTCATTCTTCATCGTTCATTCGTCATTAATCATTGATCCTTGTTCATTCTTCATCGTTCATTCGTCATTAAACATTAATCCTTGTTCATTCTTCATCGTTCATTCTTCACTGATCATTGATCCTTGTTCATTCTTCATCGTTCATTCTTCATTGATCATTGATCCTTGTTCATTCTTCATCATTCATTCGTCATTGACCATTAATCCTTGTTCATTCTTCATCGTTCATTCTTCATTGATCATTGATCCTTGTTCATTCTTCATTGATCATTGATCCTTGTTCATTCTTCATCGTTCATTCTTCATTGATCGTTGATCCTTGTTCATTCTTCATCGTTCATTCTTTATTGATCATTGATCCTTATTCATTCATCATCGTTCATTCTTCATTGATCATTGATCCTTGTTCATTCTTCATCATTCATTCTTCAATTATCATTGATCCTTGTTCATTCTTCATCGTTCATTCGTCATTGACCATTAGTCCTTGTTCATTCTTCATCGTTCATTCTTCATTGATCATTGATCCTTGTTCATTCTTCATCGTTCATTCGCCATTGATCATTGATGCTTGTTCATTCTTCATCGTTCATTCGTCATTGACCATCAATCCTTGTTCATTCTTCATCGTTCATTCGTCATTGACAATCAATCCTTGTTCATTCTTAATCGTTCATTCTTCATTGATTATTGATCCTTGTTCATTCTTCATCGTCCATTCGTCATTGATCATTGATCCTTGTTCATTCTTCATCGTTCATTCGTCATTGACCATTAATCCTTGTTCATTCTTCATCGTTCATTCTTCATTGATCATTGATCCTTGTTCATTCTTCATCGTTCATTCGTCATTGATCATTGATCCTTGTTCATTCTTCATCGTTCATTCTTCAATTATCATTGATCCTTATTCATTCATCATCGTTCATTCTTCATTGATCATTTATCATTGATCCTTGTTCATTCTTCATCGTTCATTCGTCATTGACCATTAAGCCTTGTTCATTCTTCATCATTCATTCTACATTGATCATTGATCCTTTTTCATTCTTCATCGTTCATTCTTCATTGATCTTTGATCTTTGTTCATTCTTCATCGTTCATTCGTCATTGACCATTAATCCTTGTTCATTCTTCATCGTTCATTTTTCATTGATCATTGATCCTTGTTCATTCTTCATCGTTCATTCGTCATTCACCATTAATCCTTGTTCATTCTTCATCGTTCATTCTTCATTGATCATTGATCCTTGTTCATTCTTCATGGTTCATTCTTCATTGATTATTGATCCTTGTTCATTCTTCATCTTTCATTCTTCATTGATCATTGATCCTTGTTCATTCTTCATTTATCATTGATCCTTGTTCATTCTTCATCGTTCATTCGTCATTAATCATTGATCCTTGTTCATTCTTCATCGTTCATTCGTCATTAAACATTAATCCTTGTTCATTCTTCATCGTTCATTCTTCATTGATCATTGATCCTTGTTCATTCTTCATCGTTCATTCTTCATTGATCATTGATCCTTGTTCATTCTTCATCATTCATTCGTCATTGACCATTAATCCTTGTTCATTCTTCATCGTTCATTCTTCATTGATCATTGATCCTTGTTCATTCTTCATTGATCATTGATCCTTGTTCATTCTTCATCGTTCATTCTTCATTGATCGTTGATCCTTGTTCATTCTTCATCGTTCATTCTTTATTGATCATTGATCCTTATTCATTCATCATCGTTCATTCTTCATTGATCATTGATCCTTGTTCATTCTTCATCATTCATTCTTCAATTATCATTGATCCTTGTTCATTCTTCATCGTTCATTCGTCATTGACCATTAGTCCTTGTTCATTCTTCATCGTTCATTCTTCATTGATCATTGATCCTTGTTCATTCTTCATCGTTCATTCGCCATTGATCATTGATGCTTGTTCATTCTTCATCGTTCATTCGTCATTGACCATCAATCCTTGTTCATTCTTCATCGTTCATTCGTCATTGACAATCAATCCTTGTTCATTCTTAATCGTTCATTCTTCATTGATTATTGATCCTTGTTCATTCTTCATCGTCCATTCGTCATTGATCATTGATCCTTGTTCATTCTTCATCGTTCATTCGTCATTGACCATTAATCCTTGTTCATTCTTCATCGTTCATTCTTCATTGATCATTGATCCTTGTTCATTCTTCATCGTTCATTCGTCATTGATCATTGATCCTTGTTCATTCTTCATCGTTCATTCTTCAATTATCATTGATCCTTATTCATTCATCATCGTTCATTCTTCATTGATCATTTATCATTGATCCTTGTTCATTCTTCATCGTTCATTCGTCATTGACCATTAAGCCTTGTTCATTCTTCATCATTCATTCTACATTGATCATTGATCCTTTTTCATTCTTCATCGTTCATTCTTCATTGATCTTTGATCTATGTTCATTCTTCATCGTTCATTCGTCATTGACCATTAATCCTTGTTCATTCTTCATCGTTCATTTTTCATTGATCATTGATCCTTGTTCATTCTTCATCGTTCATTCGTCATTCACCATTAATCCTTGTTCATTCTTCATCGTTGATTCTTCATTGATCATTGATCCTTGTTCATTCTTCATCGTTCATTCGTCATTGATCATTGATCCTTATTCATTCTTCATGGTTCATTCATCATTGATTATTGATCCTTGTTCATTCTTCATCATTCATTCTTCATTGATCATTGATCCTTGTTCATTCTTCATTTATCATTGATCCTTGTTCATTCTTCATCGTTCATTCGTCATTAATCATTGATCCTTGTTCATTCTTCATCGTTCATTCGTCATTAAACATTAATCCTTGTTCATTCTTCATCGTTCATTCTTCATTGATCATTGATCCTTGTTCATTCTTCATCGTTCATTCTTCATTGATCATTGATCCTTGTTCATTCTTCATCATTCATTCGTCATTGACCATTAATCCTTGTTCATTCTTCATCGTTCATTCTTCATTGATCATTGATCCTTGTTCATTCTTCATTGATCATTGATCCTTGTTCATTCTTCATCGTTCATTCTTCATTGATCGTTGATCCTTGTTCATTCTTCATCGTTCATTCTTTATTGATCATTGATCCTTATTCATTCATCATCGTTCATTCTTCATTGATCATTGATCCTTGTTCATTCTTCATCATTCATTCTTCAATTATCATTGATCCTTGTTCATTCTTCATCGTTCATTCGTCATTGACCATTAATCCTTGTTCATTCTTCATCGTTCATTCTTCATTGATCATTGATCCTTGTTCATTCTTCATCGTTCATTCGTCATTGATCATTGATCCTTCTTCATTCTTCATCGTTCATTCTTCATTGATCATTGATCCTTGTTCATTCTTCATTGATCATTGATCCTTGTTCATTCTTCATCGTTCATTCGTCATTGACCATTAATCCTTGTTCATTCTTCATCGTTCATTCTTCATTGATCATTGATCCTTGTTCATTCTTCATGGTTCATTCTTCATTGATTATTGATCCTTGTTCATTCTTCATCTTTCATTCTTCATTGATCATTGATCCTTGTTCATTCTTCATTTATCATTGATCCTTGTTCATTCTTCATCGTTCATTCGTCATTAATCATTGATCCTTGTTCATTCTTCATCGTTCATTCGTCATTAAACATTAATCCTTGTTCATTCTTCATCGTTCATCTTCATTGATCATTGATCCTTGTTCATTCTTCATCGTTCATTCTTCATTGATCATTGATCCTTGTTCATTCTTCATCATTCATTCGTCATTGACCATTAATCCTTGTTCATTCTTCATCGTTCATTCTTCATTGATCATTGATCCTTGTTCATTCTTCATTGATCATTGATCCTTGTTCATTCTTCATCGTTCATTCTTCATTGATCGTTGATCCTTGTTCATTCTTCATCGTTCATTCTTTATTGATCATTGATCCTTATTCATTCATCATCGTTCATTCTTCATTGATCATTGATCCTTGTTCATTCTTCATCATTCATTCTTCAATTATCATTGATCCTTGTTCATTCTTCATCGTTCATTCGTCATTGACCATTAATCCTTGTTCATTCTTCATCGTTCATTCTTCATTGATCATTGATCCTTGTTCATTCTTCATCGTTCATTCGTCATTGATCATTGATCCTTCTTCATTCTTCATCGTTCATTCTTCATTGATCATTGATCCTTGTTCATTCTTCATTGATCATTGATCCTTGTTCATTCTTCATCGTTCATTCGTCATTGACCATTAATCCTTGTTCATTCTTCATCGTTCATTCTTCATTGATCATTGATCCTTGTTCATTCTTCATGGTTCATTCTTCATTGATTATTGATCCTTGTTCATTCTTCATCTTTCATTCTTCATTGATCATTGATCCTTGTTCATTCTTCATTTATCATTGATCCTTGTTCATTCTTCATCGTTCATTCGTCATTAATCATTGATCCTTGTTCATTCTTCATCGTTCATTCGTCATTAAACATTAATCCTTGTTCATTCTTCATCGTTCATTCTTCATTGATCATTGATCCTTGTTCATTCTTCATCGTTCATTCTTCATTGATCATTGATCCTTGTTCATTCTTCATTGATCATTGATCCTTGTTCATTCTTCATCGTTCATTCTTCATTGATCGTTGATCCTTGTTCATTCTTCATCGTTCATTCTTTATTGATCATTGATCCTTATTCATTCATCATCGTTCATTCTTCATTGATCATTGATCCTTGTTCATTCTTCATCATTCATTCTTCAATTATCATTGATCCTTGTTCATTCTTCATCGTTCATTCGTCATTGACCATTAATCCTTGTTCATTCTTCATCGTTCATTCTTCATTGATCATTGATCCTTGTTCATTCTTCATCGTTCATTCGTCATTGATCATTGATCCTTCTTCATTCTTCATCGTTCATTCTTCATTGATCATTGATCCTTGTTCATTCTTCATCGTTCATTCTTCATTGATCATTGATCCTTGTTCATTCTTCATCGTTCATTCGTCATTGACCATTAATCCTTGTTCATTCTTCATCGTTCATTCTTCATTGATCATTGATCCTTGTTCATTCTTCATGGTTCATTCTTCATTGATTATTGATCCTTGTTCATTCTTCATCTTTCATTCTTTATTGATCATTGATCCTTGTTCATTCTTCATTGATCATTGATCCTTGTTCATTCTTCATCGTTCATTCGTCATTAATCATTGATCCTTGTTCATTCTTCATCGTTCATTCGTCATTGAACATTAATCCTTGTTCATTCTTCATCGTTCATTCTTCATTGATCATTGATCCTTGTTCATTCTTCATCGTTCATTCTTCATTCTTCATTGATCATTGATCCTTGTTCATTCTTCATCATTCATTCGTCATTGACCATTAATCCTTGTTCATTCTTCATCGTTCATTCTTCATTGATCATTGATCCTTGTTCATTCTTCATCGTTCATTCTTCATTGATCATTGATCCTTGTTCATTCTTCATCGTTCATTCGTCATTGACCATTAATCCTTGTTCATTCTTCATCGTTCATTCTTCATTGATCATTGATCCTTGTTCATTCTTCATCGTTCATTCGCCATTGATCATTGATGCTTGTTCATTCTTCATCGTTCATTCGTCATTGACCATCAATCCTTGTTCATTCTTCATCGTTCATTCGTCATTGACAATCAATCCTTGTTCATTCTTAATCGTTCATTCTTCATTGATCATTGATCCTTGTTCATTCTTCATCGTTCATTCGTCATTGATCATTGATCCTTGTTCATTATTCATCGTTCATTCTTCAATTATCATTGATCCTTATTCATTCATCATCGTTCATTCTTCATTCTTCATTGATCATTGATCATTGATCCTTGTTCATTCTTCATCGTTCATTCGTCATTGACCATTAAGCCTTGTTCATTCTTCATCATTCATTCTACATTGATCATTGATCCTTTTTCATTCTTCATCATTTATTCTTCATTGATCTTTGTTCATTCTTCATCGTTCATTCGTCATTGACCATTAATCCTTGTTCATTCTTCATCGTTCATTTTTCATTGATCATTGATCCTTGTTCATTCTTCATCGTTCATTCGTCATTGACCATTAATCCTTGTTCATTCTTCATCGTTGATTCTTCATTGATCATTGATCCTTATTCATTCATCATCGTTCATTCTTCATTGATCATTGATCCTTGTTCATTCTTCATCGTTCATTCTTCAATTATTATTGATCCTTGTTCATTCTTCATCGTTCATTCGTCATTGATCATTGATCCTTATTCAATTTTCATCGTTCATTTTTCATTGATCATTGATCCTTGTTCATTCTTCAATGATCATTGATCCTTTTTCATTCTTCATCGTTCATTCTTCAATTATTATTGACCCTTGTTCATTCTTCATCGTTCATTCGTCATTGATCATTGATCCTTATTCAATTTTCATCGTTCATTCTTCATTGATCATTGATCCTTGTTCATTCTTCATTGATCAGTGATACTTGTTCATTCATCATCGTTCATTCGTCATTGACCATTGATCCTTGTTCATTCTTCATCGTTCATTCTTTATTGATCATTGATCCTTATTCATTCATCATCGTTCATTCTTCATTGATCATTGATCCTTGTTCATTCTTCATCGTTCATTCTTCAATTATTATTGATCCTTGTTCATTCTTCATCGTTCATTCGTCATTGATCATTGATCCTTATTCAATTTTCATCGTTCATTCTTCATTGATCATTGATCCTTGTTCATTCTTCAATGATCGTTGATCCTTGTTCATTCTTCATCGTTCATTTGTCATTGACCATTAATCCTTGTTCATTCTTCATCGTTCATTCTTCATTGATCATTGATCCTTGTTCATTCTTCATCGTTTATTCTTCATTGATCATTGATCCTTGTTCATTCTTCATCGTTCATTCGTCATTGATCATTGATCCTTATTCATTCTTCATCGTTCATTCTTCATTGATCATTGATCCTTGTTCATTCTTCATGGTTCATTCTTCATTGATCATTGATCCTTGTTCATTCTTCATCGTTCATTCTTCATTGATCATTGATCCTTGTTCATTCTTCATCGTTCATTCTTCATTGATCATTGATCCTTGTTCATTCTTCATCGTTCATTCGTCATTGACCATTGATCCTTTTTCATTCTTCATCGTTCATTATTCATTGATCATTGATCCTTGTTCATTCTTCATCGTTCATTCTTCATTGATCATTTATCCTTGTTCATTCTTCATCGTTCATTCGTCATTGATCATTGATCCTTATTCATTCTTTATCGTTCATTCTTCATTGATCATTGATCCTTGTTCATTCTTCATCATTCATTCGTCATTGACCATTAATCCTTGTTCATTCTTCATCGTTCATTCTTCATTGATCATTGATCCTTGTTCATTCTTCATCGTTCATTCTTCATTCTTCATTGATCATTGATCCTTGTTCATTCTTCATCATTCATTCGTCATTGACCATTAATCCTTGTTCATTCTTCATCGTTCATTCTTCATTGATCATTGATCCTTGTTCATTCTTCATCGTTCATTCGTCATTGACCATTGATCCTTTTTCATTCTTCATCGTTCATTATTCATTGATCATTGATCCTTGTTCATTCTTCATCGTTCATTCTTCATTGATCATTTATCCTTGTTCATTCTTCATCGTTCATTCGTCATTGATCATTGATCCTTATTCATTCTTTATCGTTCATTCTTCATTGATCATTGATCCTTGTTCATTCTTCATCGTTCATTCTTCATTGATCATTGATCCTTGTTCATTGTTCATCATTCATTTTTCATTGATCATTGATCCTTGTTCATTCTTCATCGTTCTTTCGTCATTGACCATTAATCCTTGTTCATTCTTCATCGTTCATTCTTCATTGATCATTGATCCTTATTCATTCTTCTTCGTTCATTCGTCATTGATCATTGATCCTTGTTCATTCTTCATGGTTCATTCTTCATTAATCATTGATCCTTGTTCATTCTTCATCGTTCATTCGTCTTTGATCATTGATCCTTGTTCATTCTTCATCGTTCATTCGTCATTGACCATTAATCCTTGTTCATTCTTCATCGTTCATTCTTCATTGATCATTGATCCTTGTTCATTCTTCATCGTTCATTCGTCATTGAACATTGAACCTTGTTCATTCTTCATCGTTCATTCGTCATTGATCATTGATCCTTGTTCATTCTTCATCGTTCATTCGTCATTGACCATTAATCCTTGTTCATTCTTCATCGTTCATTCTTCATTGATCATTGATCCTTGTTCATTCTTCATCGTTCATTCGTCATTGATCATTGATCCTTGTTCATTCTTCATCGTTCATTCGTCATTGATCATTGATCCTTATTCATTTTTTATCGTTCATTCTTCATTGATCATTGATCCTTGTTCATTCTTCATCGTTCATTCTTCATTGATCATTGATCCTTGTTCATTCTTCATGGTTCATTCTTCATTGATTATTGATCCTTGTTCATTCTTCATCTTTCATTCTTCATTGATCATTGATCCTTGTTCATTCTTCATTGATCATTGATCCTTGTTCATTCTTCATTGTTCATTCGTCATTGATCATTGATCCTTGTTCATTCTTCATCGTTCATTCGTCATTGACCATTAATCCTTGTTCATTCTTCATCGTTCATTCTTCATTGATCATTGATCCTTGTTCATTCTTCATCGTTCATTCGTCATTGACCATTGATCCTTTTTCATTCTTCATCGTTCATTCGCCATTGATCATTGATCCTTGTTTATTCTTCATTGATCATTGATCCTTGTTCATTCTTCATCGTTCATTCGTCATTGTCCATTAATCCTTGTTCATTCTTCATCGTTCATTCTTCATTAATCATTGATCCTTGTTCATTCTTCATCGTTCATTCTTCATTGATCATTGATCCTTGTTCATTCTTCATCATTCATTCGTCATTGACCATTAATCCTTGTTCATTCTTCATCGTTCATTCTTCATTGATCATTGATCCTTGTTCATTCTTCATTGATCATTGATCCTTGTTCATTCTTCATCGTTCATTCTTCATTGATCGTTGATCCTTGTTCATTCTTCATCGTTCATTCTTTATTGATCATTGATCCTTATTCATTCATCATCGTTCATTCTTCATTGATCATTGATCCTTGTTCATTCTTCATCATTCATTCTTCAATTATCATTGATCCTTGTTCATTCTTCATCGTTCATTCGTCATTGACCATTAATCCTTGTTCATTCTTCATCGTTCATTCTTCATTGATCATTGATCCTTGTTCATTCTTCATCGTTCATTCGTCATTGCTCATTGATCCTTCTTCATTCTTCATCGTTCATTCTTCATTGATCATTGATCCTTGTTCATTCTTCATCGTTCATTCTTCATTGATCATTGATCCTTGTTCATTCTTCATTGATCATTGATCCTTGTTCATTCTTCATCGTTCATTCTTCATTGATCGTTGATCCTTGTTCATTCTTCATCGTTCATTCTTTATTGATCATTGATCCTTATTCATTCATCATCGTTCATTCTTCATTGATCATTGATCCTTGTTCATTCTTCATCATTCATTCTTCAATTATCATTGATCCTTGTTCATTCTTCATCGTTCATTCGTCATTGACCATTAATCCTTGTTCATTCTTCATCGTTCATTCTTCATTGATCATTGATCCTTGTTCATTCTTCATCGTTCATTCGTCATTGCTCATTGATCCTTCTTCATTCTTCATCGTTCATTCTTCATTGATCATTGATCCTTGTTCATTCTTCATCGTTCATTCTTCATTGATCATTGATCCTTGTTCATTCTTCATCGTTCATTCGTCATTGACCATTAATCCTTGTTCATTCTTCATCGTTCATTCTTCATTGATCATTGATCCTTGTTCATTCTTCATGGTTCATTCTTCATTGATTATTGATCCTTGTTCATTCTTCATCTTTCATTCTTTATTGATCATTGATCCTTGTTCATTCTTCATTGATCATTGATCCTTGTTCATTCTTCATCGTTCATTCGTCATTAATCATTGATCCTTGTTCATTCTTCATCGTTCATTCGTCATTGATCATTAATCCTTGTTCATCTTATTCATTTTTTATCGTTCATTCTTCATTGATCATTGATCCTTGTTCATTCTTCATCGTTCATTCTTCATTGATCATTGATCCTTGTTCATTCTTCATCGTTCATTCTTCATTGATCATTGATCCTTGTTCATTCTTCATCGTTCATTCGTCATTGACCATTAATCCTTGTTCATTCTTCATCGTTCATTCTTCATTGATCATTGATCCTTGTTCATTCTTCATGGTTCATTCTTCATTGATTATTGATCCTTGTTCATTCTTCATCTTTCATTCTTCATTGATCATTGATCCTTGTTCATTCTTCATTGATCATTGATCCTTGTTCATTCTTCATCGTTCATTCGTCATTGATCATTGATCCTTGTTCATTCTTCATCGTTCATTCGTCATTGACCATTAATCCTTGTTCATTCTTCATCGTTCATTCTTCATTGATCATTGATCCTTGTTCATTCTTCATCGTTCATTCGTCATTGACCATTGATCCTTTTTCATTCTTCATCGTTCATTCTTCATTGATCATTGATCCTTGTTCATTCTTCATTGATCATTGATCCTTGTTCATTCTTCATCGTTCATTCGTCATTGACCATTAATCCTTGTTCATTCTTCATCGTTCATTCTTCATTGATCATTGATCCTTGTTCATTCTTCATCGTTCATTCTTCATTGATCATTGATCCTTGTTCATTCTTCATCGTTCATTCATCATTGACCATTAATCCTTGTTCATTCTTCATCGTTCATTCTTCATTGATCATTGATCCTTGTTCATTCTTCATCGTACATTCTTCATTGATCATTGATCCTTGTTCATTCTTCATCGTTCATTCGTCATTGACCATTAATCCTTGTTCATTCTTCATCGTTCATTCTTCATTGAGCATTGATCCTTGTTCATTCTTCATCGTTCATTCGTCATTGATCATGGATCCTTGTTCATTCTTCATCGTTCATTCGTCATTGACCATTAATCCTTGTTCATTCTTCATCGTTCATTCTTCATTGATCATTGATCCTTGTTCATTCTTCATCGTTCATTCGCCATTGATCATTGATGCTTGTTCATTCTTCATCGTTCATTCGTCAGTGACCATCAATCCTTGTTCATTCTTCATCGTTCATTCGTCATTGACAATCAATCCTTGTTCATTCTTAATCGTTCATTCTTCATTGATTATTGATCCTTGTTCATTCTTCATCGTCCATTCGTCATTGATCATTGATCCTTGTTCATTCTTCATCGTTCATTCGTCATTGACCATTAATCCTTGTTCATTCTTCATCGTTCATTCTTCATTGATCATTGATCCTTGTTCATTCTTCATCGTTCATTCGTCATTGATCATTGATCCTTGTTCATTCTTCATCGTTCATTCTTCAATTATCATTGATCCTTATTCATTCATCATCGTTCATTCTTCATTGATCATTGATCATTGATCCTTGTTCATTCTTCATCGTTCATTCGTCATTGACCATTAAGCCTTGTTCATTCTTCATCATTCATTCTACATTGATCATTGATCCTTTTTCATTCTTCATCGTTCATTCTTCATTGATCTTTGATCTTTGTTCATTCTTCATCGTTCATTCGTCATTGACCATTAATCCTTGTTCATTCTTCATCGTTCATTTTTCATTGATCATTGATCCTTGTTCATTCTTCATCGTTCATTCGTCATTCACCATTAATCCTTGTTCATTCTTCATCGTTGATTCTTCATTGATCATTGATCCTTGTTCATTCTTCATCGTTCATTCGTCATTGATCATTGATCCTTATTCATTCTTCATGGTTCATTCTTCATTGATTATTGATCCTTGTTCATTCTTCATCATTCATTCTTCATTGATCATTGATCCTTGTTCATTCTTCATTTATCATTGATCCTTGTTCATTCTTCATCGTTCATTCGTCATTAATCATTGATCCTTGTTCATTCTTCATCGTTCATTCTTCATTAAACATTAATCCTTGTTCATTCTTCATCGTTCATTCTTCATTGATCATTGATCCTTGTTCATTCTTCATCGTTCATTCTTCATTGATCATTGATCCTTGTTCATTCTTCATCATTCATTCGTCATTGACCATTAATCCTTGTTCATTCTTCATCGTTCATTCTTCATTGATCATTGATCCTTGTTCATTCTTCATTGATCATTGATCCTTGTTCATTCTTCATCGTTCATTCTTCATTGATCGTTGATCCTTGTTCATTCTTCATCGTTCATTCTTTATTGATCATTGATCCTTATTCATTCATCATCGTTCATTCTTCATTGATCATTGATCCTTGTTCATTCTTCATCATTCATTCTTCAATTATCATTGATCCTTGTTCATTCTTCATCGTTCATTCGTCATTGACCATTAATCCTTGTTCATTCTTCATCGTTCATTCTTCATTGATCATTGATCCTTGTTCATTCTTCATCGTTCATTCGTCATTGATCATTGATCCTTCTTCATTCTTCATCGTTCATTCTTCATTGATCATTGATCCTTGTTCATTCTTCATTGATCATTGATCCTTGTTCATTCTTCATCGTTCATTCGTCATTGACCATTAATCCTTGTTCATTCTTCATCGTTCATTCTTCATTGATCATTGATCCTTGTTCATTCTTCATGGTTCATTCTTCATTGATTATTGATCCTTGTTCATTCTTCATCTTTCATTCTTCATTGATCATTGATCCTTGTTCATTCTTCATTTATCATTGATCCTTGTTCATTCTTCATCGTTCATTCGTCATTAATCATTGATCCTTGTTCATTCTTCATCGTTCATTCTTCATTGATCATTGATCCTTGTTCATTCTTCATTGATCATTGATCCTTGTTCATTCTTCATCGTTCATTCTTCATTGATCGTTGATCCTTGTTCATTCTTCATCGTTCATTCTTTATTGATCATTGATCCTTATTCATTCATCATCGTTCATTCTTCATTGATCATTGATCCTTGTTCATTCTTCATCATTCATTCTTCAATTATCATTGATCCTTGTTCATTCTTCATCGTTCATTCGTCATTGACCATTAATCCTTGTTCATTCTTCATCGTTCATTCTTCATTGATCATTGATCCTTGTTCATTCTTCATCGTTCATTCGTCATTGATCATTGATCCTTCTTCATTCTTCATCGTTCATTCTTCATTGATCATTGATCCTTGTTCATTCTTCATTGATCATTGATCCTTGTTCATTCTTCATCGTTCATTCGTCATTGACCATTAATCCTTGTTCATTCTTCATCGTTCATTCTTCATTGATCATTGATCCTTGTTCATTCTTCATGGTTCATTCTTCATTGATTATTGATCCTTGTTCATTCTTCATCTTTCATTCTTCATTGATCATTGATCCTTGTTCATTCTTCATTTATCATTGATCCTTGTTCATTCTTCATCGTTCATTCGTCATTAATCATTGATCCTTGTTCATTCTTCATCGTTCATTCGTCATTAAACATTAATCCTTGTTCATTCTTCATCGTTCATTCTTCATTGATCATTGATCCTTGTTCATTCTTCATCATTCATTCGTCATTGACCATTAATCCTTGTTCATTCTTCATCGTTCATTCTTCATTGATCATTGATCCTTGTTCATTCTTCATTGATCATTGATCCTTGTTCATTCTTCATCGTTCATTCTTCATTGATCGTTGATCCTTGTTCATTCTTCATCGTTCATTCTTTATTGATCATTGATCCTTATTCATTCATCATCGTTCATTCTTCATTGATCATTGATCCTTGTTCATTCTTCATCATTCATTCTTCAATTATCATTGATCCTTGTTCATTCTTCATCGTTCATTCGTCATTGACCATTAGTCCTTGTTCATTCTTCATCGTTCATTCTTCATTGATCATTGATCCTTGTTCATTCTTCATCGTTCATTCGCCATTGATCATTGATGCTTGTTCATTCTTCATCGTTCATTCGTCATTGACCATCAATCCTTGTTCATTCTTCATCGTTCATTCGTCATTGACAATCAATCCTTGTTCATTCTTAATCGTTCATTCTTCATTGATTATTGATCCTTGTTCATTCTTCATCGTCCATTCGTCATTGATCATTGATCCTTGTTCATTCTTCATCGTTCATTCGTCATTGACCATTAATCCTTGTTCATTCTTCATCGTTCATTCTTCATTGATCATTGATCCTTGTTCATTCTTCATCGTTCATTCGTCATTGATCATTGATCCTTGTTCATTCTTCATCGTTCATTCTTCAATTATCATTGATCCTTATTCATTCATCATCGTTCATTCTTCATTGATCATTTATAGTAAAGAATATAAAAATGGATGTTATCAGGACTAATTAAGTTGTGTATTATATCATCAATGAATTTATTAAATCTTCTTCTTCTTATTTATTTAGCGAATATAAAAATGTTATCATTCATCATATGAAGCAATTAGTCTAATTAAGTTGAGTATGAATATAAACTATAAATTTTAACCTTTGAGTTTTATCAGGACTAATTAAGTTGTGTAGAATAATTTTAAATGTTTTCATTTTTAGCAATTTTAAATGTTAATTTTAAACTATTGTTCAATTGGGAATTATAGATTTGTAATTGAAGATTGTTAGAGGTAGGGTTAATTTTGATTTGGGGCTTTTAGATGTGAAGTCAATTAGAAACTTATCAAGAGTACTCTAATGGTTTATTGGAGAATTAGTTGAGGTTTATGAAGATTATACTCAAGATGAAAGCTATCAAGTGAAGAAGGTTGTTCATTTACGTTTCTGAAATTCTTTATTTGTGTTTCAATGGTGTTATTTTCAATGGAAATTGAGATTCTGTTCTCTTTGTTCTTAGATGATTTTGAGTGTCTTATAGCCATTTCTGGGTTCTGATGTCTCTTAGAATTTGTAGAGCTCCGAGTCGTGGTCGCATGGCCACTTGAATCGCCCCAAAATGAGTTCGTATGAGAGAGTTATGTCTGTTTTAGTAATGATATGTCCTGAAATGGTACTAATACGGGATTTATAAAGTGGAACTAGAAGCTATGAAATAAATTGGGTAATTAATTCTAGTGTTGATGTTGGATTCATTTGGGTTCTCATTGTGTTGTAATTCATGTGGTAGTATTTGATTAGTGGTTGCAATTTGGAGTTTTGATTCATCTTCAAACTTTAAGAGCAAAGTTCATTTAGAGTTCTTAAAAAACAGATTCTGTCCTCACTGTTCTTGGCTGATTTAGAGCCCCTTCTAGCCATTTCTGGGTTCTGTTTTCTGCATATGATTTGTAGAGCTTCGAGTCGCGGTCACGTGGGCACTTGAATCGCCCCAAAATGAGTTTGTATGAAAGAGTTACGCCCAAAATACTAACAGGGTGTCCTGAAAATCCGAAAATAGCATTTTGGATTTGCTTGTTCATAATTAAAGTTGGGGTTCAAATTGAGTACTCCAAGTGTTTAGAGTTATTATTTATCATCCAATTGAGTTTTTATTGATTGATATTGTTGAGTTATGGGTTCTTATTTGATTAGTATGAGTAATTGGTTCTAGTATCAAATTTTGGGAGCATAAGTATCGATTGGGTATTTGATTAGTTGGTATTAGGCGGATATGATATAAGTTGGGTATTTGGGATTTAAAATTGGGTAAACTCTATTGATAGTAACTCAAGTTTTTACGTGTTGATGGTTGATGATGAATTGATTGGTATTTTAATTATTGATTGTTATTCATGGCGTAGAAAGGTAACCTACAAGCAAACTACTATCCTATCTTTTAAAATTTAATTCAAGTATTCCAAAGTTCAAGTTATGTTTTATAAGGTGTGGTATTACTAATATTGATATTTGAGTAAAATCGTATAATTTTTGGTGTTTGAAACTGTGGATTTTGACTTTGTTTGACCTTGCTTCTAGTCCTTAACTAAATTATGTTTTGAATGTTCATATGTTTTTATATATGAGCTTTTAAATATTGTATTTATTTAAAGAGATTACAAAAGCATGTTTTGTATGTTACTAACTTATAAAATACGAGTCTTGAAATATTGTATTATGAAGATGAGTATGATTGTTGATTTCAAAGAAAATCAATTGAATTATTGTTTTGTTTTATATTAAAATGTTCGACATTGAAAAATGTCCGTTTTTGGGAATTGGCAACGGATATTTATATCCGAATTATTGTGAAATCCTATAGCTTGATAATAGGTAATGGTTATTCGGATCGGTCTCGAGCCCCCGATCCCGTTTCGTTCTTGCAAGAACCGTATTTTCGGTGATGACGATCACCCGTGTTCTCAGGATTTTAATCAAGCCTACTTCCTGACGGTCCATATATTCCCACGTTTTAAAGTGTTGTTAAATTATTGATTTAATATGAGTTTTGAATAAATACGTTTGGTACATAAAGTTTTTGTTTGTTTCGCAAATGATTTCGTATTTGTCATTTGCCGTATTGTTTCGCTATTAACTTGTAAAGTTATAGCCGTGTTTTGATTCGTTATGAACTAAAGGTTCATAGCCGTATTTATGTCGATACCAAACGATCTTTTTAAAAGAGTTTTGATTTACGCTATTAACTTGTAAAGTTATAGCCGTGTTTTGATTCGTTATGAACTAAAGGTTCATAGCCGTATTTATGTCGATACCAAACGGTCTTTTAAAAGAGTTTTGATTTGGATAAAATAATGTTTATAAATGGTTACCAAGTGAGCAAGGAATTTGATTGGAGATGTTTGTTAATGACTTGTATACAAATGTTGTAGTTTGTTGGATTACTCAACAATGCAATTTTTGACAGTTTTTTTTTATATAGGGCTTATCTCTTACAGGGGATAGATACACTTTCAGGTTGCCATCTTTAGTGCGGATGGATGTGCTGCTCATTTATGTGTCATGTGTTGCGATAGCGAGGACATCATTTTCGGAAGGTTAACTTATAATGATATTTCGACAAATCATGTCTTTAAAAAAAAAGATATTTTATAATGTATTAACTTAGTTTATAACTGGGTTGTAAGTAATTATATTACAATTATGTAAAGTTTTTAAATACTCTGATATTGGTTGTTGTGGCTATCGAGCCACAGGTCGGATTCAACCCAGAGTTCTATAAGTCTTTCGCTGTGCTTTGTAGACAATTTTATTATATTGTTTACGCTGGTTTGGGTTGTTTCATACCATTACCTTTATATCTCATTGAAATTAAGTTCGTCAAAATTGCACCAATTTCAGCCTTTTCATTTTTGATAAACCTCTTTTCAATATTTGTAAGGAAAGCTTTAGCTGTAGTAATGTCATTAGGCATTGTAAAGCTGAATGCTTCAAGAATGGCCCTTTTGATAATCATCATACACATGTGATTTGATCTCTCCCACCTTTGAAATTCCCTCTTTTGATTAGAGGTACTCAAATCAGTAACTGGTACGGGAGAGTCAACCCTTAACGCAAGGTCGAGATCCATAACTCTTAGAACAATCGAAAGATTTTCTTTCTATTCTTTAAAATTTGAGCCATTCAACATAGGAAGTGAATTGATGTTCGAAGTAATTTTAGCAAGATTAGACATAGCTGACAGAGAACAAGAAAAATAAACATAATAAGCTCACATACTTTAATTCTTTAATCAATAATAATAAGTTTAATTTAGTAACATCCCATTACAAGACGTCAATTTTCCATTAATATTCTATCTTTGGATGAAAATACTAACTTCTTAGTGACATCATGTTTCAGTAATTAAACATTGATAATAAATAGCACGCCAACTATAAAACCTTCCTTTGGGACGATTAAATAATCATATGTAATCCTTATAATTATCACATGTTTATCACAACCCGAAAAATTCACACAAGTATAATATTAGGGACCTTCTTTTGAGCCGATTGATAATAATATAATTTATATGTATCATCCTTTTATATTGTTAATAATTTAAATTTTTCACAAAAGAGGTCACTTTGGCGACTTATTCTGTCAATGAAATTACCTCCGGTATATATAACAATACTATAATTAAACTTAAATTATTCCGATTATCGTATTTTAAAATAACACTAAAATTATTGTAATACGAGAGCAATTAATAATTCATAATTCCAAAAAAGAAACGTGTTTCTCATAACTTAAAAAAAGGAAATTCTCGCGATCTTGATATTAAATAAAACTGATTTTCCTAAAAATTAGGAAACTAATTAAAAGCAATACTGTAAAATACACAATTAATTTAATAAATGCACAATTAATCAATTTAATAACTTACTGGCTCTGATACCAATAGGGAGTACAGGATCGATAGAGAAAATAATTTAATAATTTTGTGGATATAAATCTTATTATATAATTGATAATAATAAGATAAGTAAAGAAAGTTAGATTTATTTGAGATAAGACTTAAACAAAAGAAAATTACAGGATGCTCTCATCTTAGAGCTAGACACTTTATTTATACACAAAGGAAGAGATAAGGTGCAATCTGCTCTTCCAATAAGAAATTAAAGAGAAATAGTACAAACATAATTATTAAAGTTACACTATAATACTGTAGAAGATGCTTTGAATTACTATTGAAGATGCTTTACTGTTGAAGATGCTTTGAATCACTGTTGGAGATGCTTTACTGTTGAAGATGCTTTGAATTACTGTTGGAGATGCTTTTGATTTCGTCATTGCTTACGTTTGTGCTTCCGGATGAATTAATTTGAGTTGTTGAACATTTGAATGATACTTTTGATTTCGTCATTGCTTACGTTTGTGCTTCCGGATGAATTAATTTGAGTCGTTGAACATTTGAATTGAACTTTTGTGAACTCAATATTAAAAGTCGTATGGATCTTGAGCAAATGGGCCACCAAATGTTGGATCATAAGACTCATTTGAAAACTCCGATAAAATCTCATCAGAGGATTCTTCTGATAATATTTTCTTTGCATATTGTGGATCTTCAAGAATCTTTTTGAGAATAGCTTTCTGGACTTTAGATAATGATTCTGAATTTGGACTTTCTACTTTGGGATTTTTATTGTGTTGAGGAGAGTTTGAATTTGATGTTGCTTTTGAGGGTGAAGGTTTGTTGGTGGTTGATGGAGATTGGTATTCCATTTTTATACCGGTTTGAAAAAAGGAGATAACATTTTTTGTTGAACAAATTTCTAAGGTAAATTTGTCCCACCATTTAATTTTGAATTCTCTTATTAATGAATATGGATATGGACGTGGAAGGTGTTGTTTGAGACAGTAACTCCAACATAGAATCCATGGAATTTTAAATTCTGCATGAAACATGACTGGAGTTTCATAAGCTTGATAATTTGAATTGGCAACAAAAGTTGTGAAACCCTCATTGCATTCTTTTGGATAAATTTGAGGAGTTGGTCCAAATAAATACCACCAATGATAAAACCACATAGGATATTTCTTTGGACAATATTTGTCAAATATAAAAAACCATGAATGATCAAATGGTCTGAATAAAAATGCTCTATACCAGGCCATTTTGTAATCATAGTATGAGTAATTTTGAGGGAAAAATCTTTTTGAAAAAATTCGTTCTGCATAAGGGTCTCCCCATTCTACAGACGAAATAATTTTCTTAAAAATACATTTTGAATAAATTATTTTTTCTGAAGAATCCTTGATATGTTGGATTTCAACAGAGTTTGAATCTACTAAAATAAATTCATAAAACCTTTGAGTTTTAAAACGATTTTCTGGTATCCATTCGCAACCTTTTGGAAAAGTTTTTTGATTGATTGAATTAATAATTTGTGGGCTTTGAGGAATTGTAAAATTAGTGAGATATACATTTTCTATTTCGGTTTTTGTAATGTATGCAGATTTGGTAAAGCTTTGTGTTGGTATTTTTGTAGTTGGTTCTTTTTGTTTTGAATTTGAAATAATATTTTGTGAAGTAGGCTCTTGAACAATTTGTGAATATGGAAGTGGGGGAAAATCATTTAGTTGAGTAAATTTGTTTGAAATGGATAGGGTAGTTTGAAGATTTTTGGAGGATGAAAATTTATTTTGTTCTGTTTTGTTTGGTTTTGGATCTGGTTCCATTTCGTAATCATCTGAACTCTGGAACCCTTTGAGTTTTTCTTGCTGATTCTTCTTCCTTGGCATTATGATGTCCCTGTAGAAATTCTCTGGTTAAGAAATCAGGGAGAGAGTTACTTTCGCCTCTTATATGCTCTATTTGAAAATCAAATACTGATAAAATTGCTTGCCATCTTGCAAAAATTTGTTTAGAAACAATGTTTTTGACATCTTTTTCTAGAACCTCTTTTGCAGATTTGCAGTCGATCCTTATCAAAAATTTTTTGTTGTAAAGATCATCTTGAAATTTTGAAACGCATAGTACTATAGATAAAATTTCCTTTTTAATGGTAGAATAATTTTTTTGAGGTCCGAGCCAGAGACCTGAATGAAATCTAACTAATTGTTCTTTTGTATCTATTCTTTGTTTTAATATGCCACCATATCCTATTTCTGATGCATCTGTTTCTACTATCATGAATGCAGATGGATCTGGAATGCCTAGACATGGAAGTGATTTGATTTTTTGTTTTAATTCAATAATAGTCTTAGTATGAATTTCTGACCAGGGAGGCGGATTTTTTTGAAGTCTTTGAAAGAGGGGCATGCAAATTTGTCTGAGCTTTGGGAAAAAATCTGATATATAATTTAGACATCCCAAAAATCTTTGTAACTGGGTTTTGTCTTTAATTTCGTTAGGGAATTTTTCTGCAAATTCTAAAGACCTTGTAATTGGCTTGATTGTTCCTTTATAAATGTCATGTCCCAAAAATCTAATTTTTGTTTGAAATAATTTCATTTTAGTGGCAGAAACTACTAAACCATTTTTTTCAACAGTGTTTAGAAATATATGTAAATGTTTGAAATGTTGATCAATATCATGAGAAAAAATTAAAACATCATCTATATAAACAATTATGAATGAAGAAAATTGATTGAAAATATCATTCATTATATGTTGAAATTCAGAAGGAGCATTTTTAAGTCCAAAAGGCATTACATTCCACTCATAATGTCCAAATGGTACCGTGAATGCAGTTTTATACCTATCTTCTTTAGCAATTTGTATTTGCCAGAAACCAGATTTCATATCAAATTTTGAAAATATTTTGGCTTTATATAAGCGATTAATTAAATCTCTTTTATTTGGGATTGGATATCTTATCCATTGAAGAACTTTGTTTAAAGGTTTGTAATTAATAACTAATCTAGGAACTCCTCTTTCTTTTTCTGCTGCATTCATAACATAAAATGCTGCACAGCTCCAAGGAGATTTGGATGGAGTTATTAATTTTTTATCTAAAAGAGTTTGAATTTCTTTCTTGCAGAATTCAAGATGCTCAGAATTCATTTGGATGGGTCTAGCTTTTGTAGGAATATTTTTTTCAGAGAAATCTTTTTCATATGGCAATGTGACAATATGCCTTTTTCTATCCCAAAAGGCATTTGGAATATCAGCACAAACTTTTGATTTAAAAATATTTTCTAAATTAAAAATTTTTTGTTGCAATTTTGATTGTTGTAATTGTTCTTCAATCCTTTGAAAAGAAATTTCTTCTTTTAAAGAAGAAATTTGAAATTCTTTTTGTTTTATTAAATTTATACTTTGTATTACTGAAGAATTTTGTAATAAATTAATATCTTTTTGTAACATGGGACTTAAAAAAGGAAATGATAATTGTTTCCCTAAAATTTTTGTATGAACACCTTTGTCATCAACCCAAAAAGGATAAATTTGTGTTAAAAAGGGAGTGCCTAATATTATTTCTTCCTTAATATCATTAATAATAATGAAAGTATTAGTAAAACTATAATTTTCATTTATGATCTTTCCTTTTGAAATTTTATATTTAATATCCATGGGTGAACTATTTGCACTATATAACCGAGTTTTTGTTTTTTCATAAAATTTAGTTGGGACTAATCCTTCCCTTAAGCAATTTTGATCCGCTCCACTATCAATTAAAGCAATATAGGTTTTTTGAAAATCTCCAATTTGAAAAGTAACTGGTGCATACCATTTTTGAAAATTAATTTTATTAATAACAGTGATAAAATCATCATCATCCCCATTAACTTTCTCTTTTCCCAAAGAAAGATTTTCTTTATAGATGGGGTTTTCTAAAATAGATAATTTTGTTTCAAGTTCGAAATCTTTGATTTCTAAATGCTTCAAACTATTTTTGATAGAAATGATGTCTTCTTTGATTTTATTTATTTCAAGTTGAAGATCTTTGACCGAAAGAGTTTGATTCTTAATAGGAATTAATTTAGAAGTCATTTCTTTGGAAGAGTATTTTTCTAATAATTTTGAAATATTGAAAGGTTCAATTTGAGGAATTGGAATACTTTCTTTGTTTTTAGAGGTAGAGGTTTCACCCAAAACCATAGTTTTGAGTTTCAAAAGGGTTTCTCTTTTGATCTCTTTATCTTGGATTTTGTCAACGAGATCAAAAAGAAATTCCACATTTTTCTCTTTATCTGTTAAAACATTAATGCATTTGATAGGAGAGGAAGAAATCGAAGATTCAGAATCAGAAGTTTGATCATTAATTTGTAAAATTTCGTCATCTTCCTTTTCTGAAGAAGAAGAAGAAGTAGACTCAGGGGTTTGTAATAATATTTTGGATATTTTATCTCCTAGCTCAGAGTCGTTAATAAATAATTCTTGAATCTTTTTCTTTGTGGTACAAGCATTTGCTTTATGTCCAGGTTTTCCACACGAATAACAAAAGATTTTGAAAGCTTTGTTTGATTTTCGGAAATTTCCGAAATTTTTCTTTCCTCGTTTCTTTCGATAATAAGAAGGATAAGAATTTTTATTTTTATCTTTTGAAAATTTAGAAAATTGTTTTTTAATTTTCTTTTTTGTAGAGGGAGCTCTAATAGCTTCCATACCAAATGCTTCACAGAAACATCCAATTTCTTTCCTAGATTGTTTCTTTTCAGAGGTATATTTGGCTTGGAGTTTGAGTTCTTCACATAAAGAAAGACCTTCCTTTTTAATGAAAGCGAAAAGTCCTCCATAAGTAGTATTATTAAGAGCTTGTTCTTTATCTGTATCATGTTCAGCTATTTTTCTAAAAATTCTTTGAGCAAATAATTTTGGTAGTCCTGATATAAATTTTTCTTTCCAAAAACTTTGATTGCAATCTTGTCTTTGTAAAACATAACTAAAGAAGGTATCTTTATACCATCTATAGTCACTTAATGTTGGGCAACGTAAATTTTGTAAAATCGTTTCTCCAGAAGAAAGAGTTTGAGTAGGGTTACCGACAAAATGAAAGGCAATAACTATGATTAAGAAATCACAGCAGTCAGATTTTTGAAATACATTTCCTTGATCATCCATGATGTCAGTAACGTGATTCAAAATTTCTAATCTGTCTTGTAAAGTGAGAAGATTATCCCACCAGTTTTTTAATTGCCCAGTAAAACCTGATATAATAAAACCAAAAATTATTTGTTCATCCAAAGGTTTTGCCTTGTAAGCTACAATAGCCATTCCCATATTTTGAAGAGTATTAAGAATTTCATAATCAGATTTTCCATCTATGTTCCATTCATGGATCATATCTGGGGAAAAGGATTTGGAGGTAAATGTAGACCTTTCTTCATATTGAAGATCAACAGGAGTAGGCCTAGGATAATAGTTTTTTGTAGGGATATTCTTCCAAGATGATCGTATTTTATTAATTTGATGAGGATCATTATCAGATTCTTGAAATTGCTTTGCAACTTTTGAAATGATTAAAGACTCAGAATTTTCTTCATCAGAAGATATCTCTGAACTTTGATATTTACTCAAAACCTTAATATGACTTGGACTATCTGCTAATTTTTGTAAAGATTTTTGAATTTTATCTAACACTGCAGAATTAGAGTTAGAAGAAGTAAAACCATTTTTTGGAAACATTTGAGTCATAGGTATAGTTAATCCTGGTGGTTTGAAATGCGGTGCAGAAACCTTATTAGATCCTAATGATGCAATCGTATTAGGGGCTATGGATCTAGAGGTTTCTTTTTGTAAATTATCAACCTTATTTGAAAGTTGATCTACTTGTGTAGCAACGGTATGAAGGATTTGATTTGTAAAATTATTTTGATGATAAATTTTAATGATGTCTTCTACATTTGGAGTTTTATCTGTTTGATCTACTCTTCCTTCTTTAAAAGGACTAGCCTTTATTTCACGGTCATAATAGGGAAAAGTAATATTTTGTAATGGTGGATGAACTGAACTAATTGTTTGTCCATCCTTCAAAACCCAATTTTTTTGAAGTTTGGTTTGTACAAATATGTGATTTTGAGAATATGGATTAGCAATACCTTGTTTTTCACAAAACAATAAAAACCATGTAAAAAACGGGATATTAATTTGAATAGTATTCATATCTTTATACCATACATCTCTTATTGAGTCTTTAAAGGAGCGAGAAAAAGATCTAAACCAATCTCGATGTTCAGCATTGTGAGAGGAATTAAATTCATTTCTTAGATAGTTTTTATCTATTTCAAAATCTTTAGTAATTGTATTGATAGAGTCAAAATTTTGCATATCAGACATTGTGGGAGATGCAGGTCTAGATGAAGAGATTTGAGAAGTTTGAGAAGCATTTGCTTCATATTCAGGAATAGGAGATTTATATCTGACTTTGATTGGTTCAGAAATGACTGAAGTTGTTTTTTGAGGAAAAGAAAAAGATCTTCGTGGATAGTTGGAAGAAGAAGTACAAGGAGAACTAGATAATTCTCTCATAGACCCAAACCTTATAAGAACTTTATTTTCGTCTTCCTCAATGCATTCTATTTCTTGTCTTATGTTTCTAGGAGGCATTGGATTTGAGAATTGAAATGTCTCAGGAATAGAAATTTGATCCCATCTCAAGGTTTTTGCTGTAGAAACTATTGATTTAGTATTCTCAGCATGAACCTCTATAAAAATAGTTTCTTCTTTTGAAGAAGCCTCATGTATGAATTTTGGATTAACTGTGGAATTCATTAATCTAAAATAAACACGGAAAACAATTGCAAAATTTCTAGCAAACTCTTTAAATTTATTATTTAAAATTTGAATATCTAAAATTAATGAAGATAAGATTAATGGGTCTTGAAGATCTACTGTAAAGTTTGGAAAACAATTGAAATATATTGGGCCATTACAGATATTAGTTTGAATCATAGCCAAAACAGAATCTTTATAATTATTAAGTCGATCGTCTCTGAGAGCTAGGAAAATTGGACAATCAACTCCTTTATGAACTAATGGTTTTATTCCTATTTGAACAAGGCCAAAATGAATGAATCTAAATCTGTGTTTGAGATAAGCTTTAATGCTGGATTCTGAAAGTAAATGCATAGTTTCAGATTCTTTTTGAATGCTTCTAGTCTCTTCATGAGTTTTGATGCTAAATGCAGTCTTAAAATCAGTAATGCCTATATGATAAATTTTTGTAAGATTTTCTTTTGGAATTTCCCAATTTGAAAAGTTCTTTTCTATATGAACTTCACTACTTTGAATTATATTATTAGGTGATCCTAAACTAATAGCTTTCCTTAACCAGTTTGCCATTAATAAATTAAATGTTGCATAAACTAAATATGACTGAATTGAATGGGAACAGTGGGACCACCTAACCGAGAACACCAAGACTTAAAATGGCTTACCAACAACTTAATTAGGCTGACCAAGCACTTTACCAACACTCAATACAAATGCAATTTAATAAATGCACAATTAATCAATTTAATAACTTACTGGCTCTGATACCAATAGGGAGTACAGGATCGATAGAGAAAATAATTTAATAATTTTGTGGATATAAATCTTATTATATAATTGATAATAATAAGATAAGTAAAGAAAGTTAGATTTATTTGAGATAAGACTTAAACAAAAGAAAATTACAGGATGCTCTCATCTTAGAGCTAGACACTTTATTTATACACAAAGGAAGAGATAAGGTGCAATCTGCTCTTCCAATAAGAAATTAAAGAGAAATAGTACAAACATAATTATTAAAGTTACACTATAATACTGTAGAAGATGCTTTGAATTACTATTGAAGATGCTTTACTGTTGAAGATGCTTTGAATCACTGTTGGAGATGCTTTACTGTTGAAGATGCTTTGAATTACTGTTGGAGATGCTTTTGATTTCGTCATTGCTTACGTTTGTGCTTCCGGATGAATTAATTTGAGTTGTTGAACATTTGAATGATACTTTTGATTTCGTCATTGCTTACGTTTGTGCTTCCGGATGAATTAATTTGAGTCGTTGAACATTTGAATTGAACTTTTGTGAACTCAATATTAAAAGTCGTATGGATCTTGAGCAAATGGGCCACCAAATGTTGGATCATAAGACTCATTTGAAAACTCCGATAAAATCTCATCAGAGGATTCTTCTGATAATATTTTCTTTGCATATTGTGGATCTTCAAGAATCTTTTTGAGAATAGCTTTCTGGACTTTAGATAATGATTCTGAATTTGGACTTTCTACTTTGGGATTTTTATTGTGTTGAGGAGAGTTTGAATTTGATGTTGCTTTTGAGGGTGAAGGTTTGTTGGTGGTTGATGGAGATTGGTATTCCATTTTTATACCGGTTTGAAAAAAGGAGATAACATTTTTTGTTGAACAAATTTCTAAGGTAAATTTGTCCCACCATTTAATTTTGAATTCTCTTATTAATGAATATGGATATGGACGTGGAAGGTGTTGTTTGAGACAGTAACTCCAACATAGAATCCATGGAATTTTAAATTCTGCATGAAACATGACTGGAGTTTCATAAGCTTGATAATTTGAATTGGCAACAAAAGTTGTGAAACCCTCATTGCATTCTTTTGGATAAATTTGAGGAGTTGGTCCAAATAAATACCACCAATGATAAAACCACATAGGATATTTCTTTGGACAATATTTGTCAAATATAAAAAACCATGAATGATCAAATGGTCTGAATAAAAATGCTCTATACCAGGCCATTTTGTAATCATAGTATGAGTAATTTTGAGGGAAAAATCTTTTTGAAAAAATTCGTTCTGCATAAGGGTCTCCCCATTCTACAGACGAAATAATTTTCTTAAAAATACATTTTGAATAAATTATTTTTTCTGAAGAATCCTTGATATGTTGGATTTCAACAGAGTTTGAATCTACTAAAATAAATTCATAAAACCTTTGAGTTTTAAAACGATTTTCTGGTATCCATTCGCAACCTTTTGGAAAAGTTTTTTGATTGATTGAATTAATAATTTGTGGGCTTTGAGGAATTGTAAAATTAGTGAGATATACATTTTCTATTTCGGTTTTTGTAATGTATGCAGATTTGGTAAAGCTTTGTGTTGGTATTTTTGTAGTTGGTTCTTTTTGTTTTGAATTTGAAATAATATTTTGTGAAGTAGGCTCTTGAACAATTTGTGAATATGGAAGTGGGGGAAAATCATTTAGTTGAGTAAATTTGTTTGAAATGGATAGGGTAGTTTGAAGATTTTTGGAGGATGAAAATTTATTTTGTTCTGTTTTGTTTGGTTTTGGATCTGGTTCCATTTCGTAATCATCTGAACTCTGGAACCCTTTGAGTTTTTCTTGCTGATTCTTCTTCCTTGGCATTATGATGTCCCTGTAGAAATTCTCTGGTTAAGAAATCAGGGAGAGAGTTACTTTCGCCTCTTATATGCTCTATTTGAAAATCAAATACTGATAAAATTGCTTGCCATCTTGCAAAAATTTGTTTAGAAACAATGTTTTTGACATCTTTTTCTAGAACCTCTTTTGCAGATTTGCAGTCGATCCTTATCAAAAATTTTTTGTTGTAAAGATCATCTTGAAATTTTGAAACGCATAGTACTATAGATAAAATTTCCTTTTTAATGGTAGAATAATTTTTTTGAGGTCCGAGCCAGAGACCTGAATGAAATCTAACTAATTGTTCTTTTGTATCTATTCTTTGTTTTAATATGCCACCATATCCTATTTCTGATGCATCTGTTTCTACTATCATGAATGCAGATGGATCTGGAATGCCTAGACATGGAAGTGATTTGATTTTTTGTTTTAATTCAATAATAGTCTTAGTATGAATTTCTGACCAGGGAGGCGGATTTTTTTGAAGTCTTTGAAAGAGGGGCATGCAAATTTGTCTGAGCTTTGGGAAAAAATCTGATATATAATTTAGACATCCCAAAAATCTTTGTAACTGGGTTTTGTCTTTAATTTCGTTAGGGAATTTTTCTGCAAATTCTAAAGACCTTGTAATTGGCTTGATTGTTCCTTTATAAATGTCATGTCCCAAAAATCTAATTTTTGTTTGAAATAATTTCATTTTAGTGGCAGAAACTACTAAACCATTTTTTTCAACAGTGTTTAGAAATATATGTAAATGTTTGAAATGTTGATCAATATCATGAGAAAAAATTAAAACATCATCTATATAAACAATTATGAATGAAGAAAATTGATTGAAAATATCATTCATTATATGTTGAAATTCAGAAGGAGCATTTTTAAGTCCAAAAGGCATTACATTCCACTCATAATGTCCAAATGGTACCGTGAATGCAGTTTTATACCTATCTTCTTTAGCAATTTGTATTTGCCAGAAACCAGATTTCATATCAAATTTTGAAAATATTTTGGCTTTATATAAGCGATTAATTAAATCTCTTTTATTTGGGATTGGATATCTTATCCATTGAAGAACTTTGTTTAAAGGTTTGTAATTAATAACTAATCTAGGAACTCCTCTTTCTTTTTCTGCTGCATTCATAACATAAAATGCTGCACAGCTCCAAGGAGATTTGGATGGAGTTATTAATTTTTTATCTAAAAGAGTTTGAATTTCTTTCTTGCAGAATTCAAGATGCTCAGAATTCATTTGGATGGGTCTAGCTTTTGTAGGAATATTTTTTTCAGAGAAATCTTTTTCATATGGCAATGTGACAATATGCCTTTTTCTATCCCAAAAGGCATTTGGAATATCAGCACAAACTTTTGATTTAAAAATATTTTCTAAATTAAAAATTTTTTGTTGCAATTTTGATTGTTGTAATTGTTCTTCAATCCTTTGAAAAGAAATTTCTTCTTTTAAAGAAGAAATTTGAAATTCTTTTTGTTTTATTAAATTTATACTTTGTATTACTGAAGAATTTTGTAATAAATTAATATCTTTTTGTAACATGGGACTTAAAAAAGGAAATGATAATTGTTTCCCTAAAATTTTTGTATGAACACCTTTGTCATCAACCCAAAAAGGATAAATTTGTGTTAAAAAGGGAGTGCCTAATATTATTTCTTCCTTAATATCATTAATAATAATGAAAGTATTAGTAAAACTATAATTTTCATTTATGATCTTTCCTTTTGAAATTTTATATTTAATATCCATGGGTGAACTATTTGCACTATATAACCGAGTTTTTGTTTTTTCATAAAATTTAGTTGGGACTAATCCTTCCCTTAAGCAATTTTGATCCGCTCCACTATCAATTAAAGCAATATAGGTTTTTTGAAAATCTCCAATTTGAAAAGTAACTGGTGCATACCATTTTTGAAAATTAATTTTATTAATAACAGTGATAAAATCATCATCATCCCCATTAACTTTCTCTTTTCCCAAAGAAAGATTTTCTTTATAGATGGGGTTTTCTAAAATAGATAATTTTGTTTCAAGTTCGAAATCTTTGATTTCTAAATGCTTCAAACTATTTTTGATAGAAATGATGTCTTCTTTGATTTTATTTATTTCAAGTTGAAGATCTTTGACCGAAAGAGTTTGATTCTTAATAGGAATTAATTTAGAAGTCATTTCTTTGGAAGAGTATTTTTCTAATAATTTTGAAATATTGAAAGGTTCAATTTGAGGAATTGGAATACTTTCTTTGTTTTTAGAGGTAGAGGTTTCACCCAAAACCATAGTTTTGAGTTTCAAAAGGGTTTCTCTTTTGATCTCTTTATCTTGGATTTTGTCAACGAGATCAAAAAGAAATTCCACATTTTTCTCTTTATCTGTTAAAACATTAATGCATTTGATAGGAGAGGAAGAAATCGAAGATTCAGAATCAGAAGTTTGATCATTAATTTGTAAAATTTCGTCATCTTCCTTTTCTGAAGAAGAAGAAGAAGTAGACTCAGGGATTTGTAATAATATTTTGGATATTTTATCTCCTAGCTCAGAGTCGTTAATAAATAATTCTTGAATCTTTTTCTTTGTGGTACAAGCATTTGCTTTATGTCCAGGTTTTCCACACGAATAACAAAAGATTTTGAAAGCTTTGTTTGATTTTCGGAAATTTCCGAAATTTTTCTTTCCTCGTTTCTTTCGATAATAAGAAGGATAAGAATTTTTATTTTTATCTTTTGAAAATTTAGAAAATTGTTTTTTAATTTTCTTTTTTGTAGAGGGAGCTCTAATAGCTTCCATACCAAATGCTTCACAGAAACATCCAATTTCTTTCCTAGATTGTTTCTTTTCAGAGGTATATTTGGCTTGGAGTTTGAGTTCTTCACATAAAGAAAGACCTTCCTTTTTAATGAAAGCGAAAAGTCCTCCATAAGTAGTATTATTAAGAGCTTGTTCTTTATCTGTATCATGTTCAGCTATTTTTCTAAAAATTCTTTGAGCAAATAATTTTGGTAGTCCTGATATAAAATTTTCTTTCCAAAAACTTTGATTGCAATCTTGTCTTTGTAAAACATAACTAAAGAAGGTATCTTTATACCATCTATAGTCACTTAATGTTGGGCAACGTAAATTTTGTAAAATCGTTTCTCCAGAAGAAAGAGTTTGAGTAGGGTTACCGACAAAATGAAAGGCAATAACTATGATTAAGAAATCACAGCAGTCAGATTTTTGAAATACATTTCCTTGATCATCCATGATGTCAGTAACGTGATTCAAAATTTCTAATCTGTCTTGTAAAGTGAGAAGATTATCCCACCAGTTTTTTAATTGCCCAGTAAAACCTGATATAATAAAACCAAAAATTATTTGTTCATCCAAAGGTTTTGCCTTGTAAGCTACAATAGCCATTCCCATATTTTGAAGAGTATTAAGAATTTCATAATCAGATTTTCCATCTATGTTCCATTCATGGATCATATCTGGGGAAAAGGATTTGGAGGTAAATGTAGACCTTTCTTCATATTGAAGATCAACAGGAGTAGGCCTAGGATAATAGTTTTTTGTAGGGATATTCTTCCAAGATGATCGTATTTTATTAATTTGATGAGGATCATTATCAGATTCTTGAAATTGCTTTGCAACTTTTGAAATGATTAAAGACTCAGAATTTTCTTCATCAGAAGATATCTCTGAACTTTGATATTTACTCAAAACCTTAATATGACTTGGACTATCTGCTAATTTTTGTAAAGATTTTTGAATTTTATCTAACACTGCAGAATTAGAGTTAGAAGAAGTAAAACCATTTTTTGGAAACATTTGAGTCATAGGTATAGTTAATCCTGGTGGTTTGAAATGCGGTGCAGAAACCTTATTAGATCCTAATGATGCAATCGTATTAGGGGCTATGGATCTAGAGGTTTCTTTTTGTAAATTATCAACCTTATTTGAAAGTTGATCTACTTGTGTAGCAACGGTATGAAGGATTTGATTTGTAAAATTATTTTGATGATAAATTTTAATGATGTCTTCTACATTTGGAGTTTTATCTGTTTGATCTACTCTTCCTTCTTTAAAAGGACTAGCCTTTATTTCACGGTCATAATAGGGAAAAGTAATATTTTGTAATGGTGGATGAACTGAACTAATTGTTTGTCCATCCTTCAAAACCCAATTTTTTTGAAGTTTGGTTTGTACAAATATGTGATTTTGAGAATATGGATTAGCAATACCTTGTTTTTCACAAAACAATAAAAACCATGTAAAAAACGGGATATTAATTTGAATAGTATTCATATCTTTATACCATACATCTCTTATTGAGTCTTTAAAGGAGCGAGAAAAAGATCTAAACCAATCTCGATGTTCAGCATTGTGAGAGGAATTAAATTCATTTCTTAGATAGTTTTTATCTATTTCAAAATCTTTAGTAATTGTATTGATAGAGTCAAAATTTTGCATATCAGACATTGTGGGAGATGCAGGTCTAGATGAAGAGATTTGAGAAGTTTGAGAAGCATTTGCTTCATATTCAGGAATAGGAGATTTATATCTGACTTTGATTGGTTCAGAAATGACTGAAGTTGTTTTTTGAGGAAAAGAAAAAGATCTTCGTGGATAGTTGGAAGAAGAAGTACAAGGAGAACTAGATAATTCTCTCATAGACCCAAACCTTATAAGAACTTTATTTTCGTCTTCCTCAATGCATTCTATTTCTTGTCTTATGTTTCTAGGAGGCATTGGATTTGAGAATTGAAATGTCTCAGGAATAGAAATTTGATCCCATCTCAAGGTTTTTGCTGTAGAAACTATTGATTTAGTATTCTCAGCATGAACCTCTATAAAAATAGTTTCTTCTTTTGAAGAAGCCTCATGTATGAATTTTGGATTAACTGTGGAATTCATTAATCTAAAATAAACACGGAAAACAATTGCAAAATTTCTAGCAAACTCTTTAAATTTATTATTTAAAATTTGAATATCTAAAATTAATGAAGATAAGATTAATGGGTCTTGAAGATCTACTGTAAAGTTTGGAAAACAATTGAAATATATTGGGCCATTACAGATATTAGTTTGAATCATAGCCAAAACAGAATCTTTATAATTATTAAGTCGATCGTCTCTGAGAGCTAGGAAAATTGGACAATCAACTCCTTTATGAACTAATGGTTTTATTCCTATTTGAACAAGGCCAAAATGAATGAGTCTAAATCTGTGTTTGAGATAAGCTTTAATGCTGGATTCTGAAAGTAAATGCATAGTTTCAGATTCTTTTTGAATGCTTCTAGTCTCTTCATGAGTTTTGATGCTAAATGCAGTCTTAAAATCAGTAATGCCTATATGATAAATTTTTGTAAGATTTTCTTTTGGAATTTCCCAATTTGAAAAGTTCTTTTCTATATGAACTTCACTACTTTGAATTATATTATTAGGTGATCCTAAACTAATAGCTTTCCTTAACCAGTTTGCCATTAATAAATTAAATGTTGCATAAACTAAATATGACTGAATTGAATGGGAACAGTGGGACCACCTAACCGAGAACACCAAGACTTAAAATGGCTTACCAACAACTTAATTAGGCTGACCAAGCACTTTACCAACACTCAATACAAATGCAATTTAATAAATGCACAATTAATCAATTTAATAACTTACTGGCTCTGATACCAATAGGGAGTACAGGATCGATAGAGAAAATAATTTAATAATTTTGTGGATATAAATCTTATTATATAATTGATAATAATAAGATAAGTAAAGAAAGTTAGATTTATTTGAGATAAGACTTAAACAAAAGAAAATTACAGGATGCTCTCATCTTAGAGCTAGACACTTTATTTATACACAAAGGAAGAGATAAGGTGCAATCTGCTCTTCCAATAAGAAATTAAAGAGAAATAGTACAAACATAATTATTAAAGTTACACTATAATACTGTAGAAGATGCTTTGAATTACTATTGAAGATGCTTTACTGTTGAAGATGCTTTGAATCACAACTTTTGTTGCCAATTCAAATTATCAAGCTTATGAAACTCCAGTCATGTTTCATGCAGAATTTAAAATTCCATGGATTCTATGTTGGAGTTACTGTCTCAAACAACACCTTCCACGTCCATATCCATATTCATTAATAAGAGAATTCAAAATTAAATGGTGGGACAAATTTACCTTAGAAATTTGTTCAACAAAAAATGTTATCTCCTTTTTTCAAACCGGTATAAAAATGGAATACCAATCTCCATCAACCACCAACAAACCTTCACCCTCAAAAGCAACATCAAATTCAAACTCTCCTCAACACAATAAAAATCCCAAAGTAGAAAGTCCAAATTCAGAATCATTATCTAAAGTCCAGAAAGCTATTCTCAAAAAGATTCTTGAAGATCCACAATATGCAAAGAAAATATTATCAGAAGAATCCTCTGATGAGATTTTATCGGAGTTTTCAAATGAGTCTTATGATCCAACATTTGGTGGCCCATTTGCTCAAGATCCATACGACTTTTAATATTGAGTTCACAAAAGTTCAATTCAAATGTTCAACGACTCAAATTAATTCATCCGGAAGCACAAACGTAAGCAATGACGAAATCAAAAGTATCATTCAAATGTTCAACAACTCAAATTAATTCATCCGGAAGCACAAACGTAAGCAATGACGAAATCAAAAGCATCTCCAACAGTAATTCAAAGCATCTTCAACAGTAAAGCATCTCCAACAGTGATTCAAAGCATCTTCAACAGTAAAGCATCTTCAATAGTAATTCAAAGCATCTTCTACAGTATTATAGTGTAACTTTAATAATTATGTTTGTACTATTTCTCTTTAATTTCTTATTGGAAGAGCAGATTGCACCTTATCTCTTCCTTTGTGTATAAATAAAGTGTCTAGCTCTAAGATGAGAGCATCCTGTAATTTTCTTTTGTTTAAGTCTTATCTCAAATAAATCTAACTTTCTTTACTTATCTTATTATTATCAATTATATAATAAGATTTATATCCACAAAATTATTAAATTATTTTCTCTATCGATCCTGTACTCCCTATTGGTATCAGAGCCAGTAAGTTATTAAATTGATCTACTTGTGTAGCAACTTAATTAGTCGCTAAATAGTTTAATAATTTTGTGAATATGAAGCAAATGGATAGGGTAGTTTGAAGATTTTTGGAGGTTGTTATTGTAGAATATAAACTATTGTAGAATATTGTAGAATATTGTAGAACATTTTTAGCAATAGTTCTACACAATTAACATTTACCAAAAACATTTAAAATTTATATTCTACAATATAAATCTACTTGGGTACCTCAAAAAACAACTTCAGTCATTTCTGAACCAATCAAAGTCAGATATAAATCTCCTATTCCTGAATATGAAGCAAATGCTTCTCAAACTTCTCAAATCTCTTCATCTAGACCTGCATCTCCCACAATGTCTGATATGCAAAATTTTGACTCTATCAATACAATTACTAAAGATTTTGAAATAGATAAAAACTATCTAAGAAATGAATTTAATTCCTCTCACAATGCTGAACATCGAGATTGGTTTAGATCTTTTTCTCGCTCCTTTAAAGACTCAATAAGAGATGTATGGTATAAAGATATGAATACTATTCAAATTAATATCCCGTTTTTTACATGGTTTTTATTGTTTTGTGAAAAACAAGGTATTGCTAATCCATATTCTCAAAATCACATATTTGTACAAACCAAACTTCAAAAAAATTGGGTTTTGAAGGATGGACAAACAATTAGTTCAGTTCATCCACCATTACAAAATATTACTTTTCCCTATTATGACCGTGAAATAAAGGCTAGTCCTTTTAAAGAAGGAAGAGTAGATCAAACAGATAAAACTCCAAATGTAGAAGACATCATTAAAATTTATCATCAAAATAATTTTACAAATCAAATCCTTCATACCGTTGCTACACAAGTAGATCAACTTTCAAATAAGGTTGATAATTTACAAAAAGAAACCTCTAGATCCATAGCCCCTAATACGATTGCATCATTAGGATCTAATAAGGTTTCTGCACCGCATTTCAAACCACCAGGATTAACTATACCTATGACTCAAATGTTTCCAAAAAATGGTTTTACTTCTTCTAACTCTAATTCTGCAGTGTTAGATAAAATTCAAAAATCTTTACAAAAATTAGCAGATAGTCCAAGTCATATTAAGGTTTTGAGTAAATATCAAAGTTCAGAGATATCTTCTGATGAAGAAAATTCTGAGTCTTTAATCATTTCAAAAGTTGCAAAGCAATTTCAAGAATCTGATAATGATCCTCATCAAATTAATAAAATACGATCATCTTGGAAGAATATCCCTACAAAAAACTATTATCCTAGGCCTACTCCTGTTGATCTTCAATATGAAGAAAGGTCTACATTTACCTCCAAATCCTTTTCCCCAGATATGATCCATGAATGGAACATAGATGGAAAATCTGATTATGAAATTCTTAATACTCTTCAAAATATGGGAATGGCTATTGTAGCTTACAAGGCAAAACCTTTGGATGAACAAATAATTTTTGGTTTTATTATATCAGGTTTTACTGGGCAATTAAAAAACTGGTGGGATAATCTTCTCACTTTACAAGACAGATTAGAAATTTTGAATCACGTTACTGACATCATGGATGATCAAGGAAATGTATTTCAAAAATCTGACTGCTGTGATTTCTTAATCATAGTTATTGCCTTTCATTTTGTCGGTAACCCTACTCAAACTCTTTCTTCTGGAGAAACGATTTTACAAAATTTACGTTGCCCAACATTAAGTGACTATAGATGGTATAAAGATACCTTCTTTAGTTATGTTTTACAAAGACAAGATTGCAATCAAAGTTTTTGGAAAGAAAAATTTATATCAGGACTACCAAAATTATTTGCTCAAAGAATTTTTAGAAAAATAGCTGAACATGATACAGATAAAGAACAAGCTCTTAATAATACTACTTATGGAGGACTTTTCGCTTTCATTAAAAAGGAAGGTCTTTCTTTATGTGAAGAACTCAAACTCCAAGCCAAATATACCTCTGAAAAGAAACAATCTAGGAAAGAAATTGGATGTTTCTGTGAAGCATTTGGTATGGAAGCTATTAGAGCTCCCTCTACAAAAAAGAAAATTAAAAAACAATTTTCTAAATTTTCAAAAGATAAAAATAAAAATTCTTATCCTTCTTATTATCGAAAGAAACGAGGAAAGAAAAATTTCGGAAATTTCCGAAAATCAAACAAAGCTTTCAAAATCTTTTGTTATTCGTGTGGAAAACCTGGACATAAAGCAAATGCTTGTACCACAAAGAAAAAGATTCAAGAATTATTTATTAACGACTCTGAGCTAGGAGATAAAATATCCAAAATATTATTACAAACCCCTGAGTCTACTTCTTCTTCTTCTTCAGAAAAGGAAGATGACGAAATTTTACAAATTAATGATCAAACTTCTGATTCTGAATCTTCGATTTCTTCCTCTCCTATCAAATGCATTAATGTTTTAACAGATAAAGAGAAAAATGTGGAATTTCTTTTTGATCTCGTTGACAAAATCCAAGATAAAGAGATCAAAAGAGAAACCCTTTTGAAACTCAAAACTATGGTTTTGGGTGAAACCTCTACCTCTAAAAACAAAGAAAGTATTCCAATTCCTCAAATTGAACCTTTCAATATTTCAAAATTATTAGAAAAATACTCTTCCAAAGAAATGACTTCTAAATTAATTCCTATTAAGAATCAAACTCTTTCGGTCAAAGATCTTCAACTTGAAATAAATAAAATCAAAGAAGACATCATTTCTATCAAAAATAGTTTGAAGCATTTAGAAATCAAAGATTTCGAACTTGAAACAAAATTATCTATTTTAGAAAACCCCATCTATAAAGAAAATCTTTCTTTGGGAAAAGAGAAAGTTAATGGGGATGATGATGATTTTATCACTGTTATTAATAAAATTAATTTTCAAAAATGGTATGCACCAGTTACTTTTCAAATTGGAGATTTTCAAAAAACCTATATTGCTTTAATTGATAGTGGAGCGGATCAAAATTGCTTAAGGGAAGGATTAGTCCCAACTAAATTTTATGAAAAAACAAAAACTCGGTTATATAGTGCAAATAGTTCACCCATGGATATTAAATATAAAATTTCAAAAGGAAAGATCATAAATGAAAATTATAGTTTTACTAATACTTTCATTATTATTAATGATATTAAGGAAGAAATAATATTAGGCACTCCCTTTTTAACACAAATTTATCCTTTTTGGGTTGATGACAAAGGTGTTCATACAAAAATTTTAGGGAAACAATTATCATTTCCTTTTTTAAGTCCCATGTTACAAAAAGATATTAATTTATTACAAAATTCTTCAGTAATACAAAGTATAAATTTAATAAAACAAAAAGAATTTCAAATTTCTTCTTTAAAAGAAGAAATTTCTTTTCAAAGGATTGAAGAACAATTACAACAATCAAAATTGCAACAAAAAATTTTTAATTTAGAAAATATTTTTAAATCAAAAGTTTGTGCTGATATTCCAAATGCCTTTTGGGATAGAAAAAGGCATATTGTCACATTGCCATATGAAAAAGATTTCTCTGAAAAAAATATTCCTACAAAAGCTAGACCCATCCAAATGAATTCTGAGCATCTTGAATTCTGCAAGAAAGAAATTCAAACTCTTTTAGATAAAAAATTAATAACTCCATCCAAATCTCCTTGGAGCTGTGCAGCATTTTATGTTATGAATGCAGCAGAAAAAGAAAGAGGAGTTCCTAGATTAGTTATTAATTACAAACCTTTAAACAAAGTTCTTCAATGGATAAGATATCCAATCCCAAATAAAAGAGATTTAATTAATCGCTTATATAAAGCCAAAATATTTTCAAAATTTGATATGAAATCTGGTTTCTGGCAAATACAAATTGCTAAAGAAGATAGGTATAAAACTGCATTCACGGTACCATTTGGACATTATGAGTGGAATGTAATGCCTTTTGGACTTAAAAATGCTCCTTCTGAATTTCAACATATAATGAATGATATTTTCAATCAATTTTCTTCATTCATAATTGTTTATATAGATGATGTTTTAATTTTTTCTCATGATATTGATCAACATTTCAAACATTTACATATATTTCTAAACACTGTTGAAAAAAATGGTTTAGTAGTTTCTGCCACTAAAATGAAATTATTTCAAACAAAAATTAGATTTTTGGGACATGACATTTATAAAGGAACAATCAAGCCAATTACAAGGTCTTTAGAATTTGCAGAAAAATTCCCTAACGAAATTAAAGACAAAACCCAGTTACAAAGATTTTTGGGATGTCTAAATTATATATCAGATTTTTTCCCAAAGCTCAGACAAATTTGCATGCCCCTCTTTCAAAGACTTCAAAAAAATCCGCCTCCCTGGTCAGAAATTCATACTAAGACTATTATTGAATTAAAACAAAAAATCAAATCACTTCCATGTCTAGGCATTCCAGATCCATCTGCATTCATGATAGTAGAAACAGATGCATCAGAAATAGGATATGGTGGCATATTAAAACAAAGAATAGATACAAAAGAACAATTAGTTAGATTTCATTCAGGTCTCTGGCTCGGACCTCAAAAAAATTATTCTACCATTAAAAAGGAAATTTTATCTATAGTACTATGCGTTTCAAAATTTCAAGATGATCTTTACAACAAAAAATTTTTGATAAGGATCGACTGCAAATCTGCAAAAGAGGTTCTAGAAAAAGATGTCAAAAACATTGTTTCTAAACAAATTTTTGCAAGATGGCAAGCAATTTTATCAGTATTTGATTTTCAAATAGAGCATATAAGAGGCGAAAGTAACTCTCTCCCTGATTTCTTAACCAGAGAATTTCTACAGGGACATCATAATGCCAAGGAAGAAGAATCAGCAAGAAAAACTCAAAGGGTTCCAGAGTTCAGATGATTACGAAATGGAACCAGATCCAAAACCAAACAAAACAGAACAAAATAAATTTTCATCCTCCAAAAATCTTCAAACTACCCTATCCATTTCAAACAAATTTACTCAACTAAATGATTTTCCCCCACTTCCATATTCACAAATTGTTCAAGAGCCTACTTCACAAAATATTATTTCAAATTCAAAACAAAAAGAACCAACTACAAAAATACCAACACAAAGCTTTACCAAATCTGCATACATTACAAAAACCGAAATAGAAAATGTATATCTCACTAATTTTACAATTCCTCAAAGCCCACAAATTATTAATTCAATCAATCAAAAAACTTTTCCAAAAGGTTGCGAATGGATACCAGAAAATCGTTTTAAAACTCAAAGGTTTTATGAATTTATTTTAGTAGATTCAAACTCTGTTGAAATCCAACATATCAAGGATTCTTCAGAAAAAATAATTTATTCAAAATGTATTTTTAAGAAAATTATTTCGTCTGTAGAATGGGGAGACCCTTATGCAGAACGAATTTTTTCAAAAAGATTTTTCCCTCAAAATTACTCATACTATGATTACAAAATGGCCTGGTATAGAGCATTTTTATTCAGACCATTTGATCATTCATGGTTTTTTATATTTGACAAATATTGTCCAAAGAAATATCCTATGTGGTTTTATCATTGGTGGTATTTATTTGGACCAACTCCTCAAATTTATCCAAAAGAATGCAATGAGGGTTTCACAACTTTTGTTGCCAATTCAAATTATCAAGCTTATGAAACTCCAGTCATGTTTCATGCAGAATTTAAAATTCCATGGATTCTATGTTGGAGTTACTGTCTCAAACAACACCTTCCACGTCCATATCCATATTCATTAATAAGAGAATTCAAAATTAAATGGTGGGACAAATTTACCTTAGAAATTTGTTCAACAAAAAATGTTATCTCCTTTTTTCAAACCGGTATAAAAATGGAATACCAATCTCCATCAACCACCAACAAACCTTCACCCTCAAAAGCAACATCAAATTCAAACTCTCCTCAACACAATAAAAATCCCAAAGTAGAAAGTCCAAATTCAGAATCATTATCTAAAGTCCAGAAAGCTATTCTCAAAAAGATTCTTGAAGATCCACAATATGCAAAGAAAATATTATCAGAAGAATCCTCTGATGAGATTTTATCGGAGTTTTCAAATGAGTCTTATGATCCAACATTTGGTGGCCCATTTGCTCAAGATCCATACGACTTTTAATATTGAGTTCACAAAAGTTCAATTCAAATGTTCAACGACTCAAATTAATTCATCCGGAAGCACAAACGTAAGCAATGACGAAATCAAAAGTATCATTCAAATGTTCAACAACTCAAATTAATTCATCCGGAAGCACAAACGTAAGCAATGACGAAATCAAAAGCATCTCCAACAGTAATTCAAAGCATCTTCAACAGTAAAGCATCTCCAACAGTGATTCAAAGCATCTTCAACAGTAAAGCATCTTCAATAGTAATTCAAAGCATCTTCTACAGTATTATAGTGTAACTTTAATAATTATGTTTGTACTATTTCTCTTTAATTTCTTATTGGAAGAGCAGATTGCACCTTATCTCTTCCTTTGTGTATAAATAAAGTGTCTAGCTCTAAGATGAGAGCATCCTGTAATTTTCTTTTGTTTAAGTCTTATCTCAAATAAATCTAACTTTCTTTACTTATCTTATTATTATCAATTATATAATAAGATTTATATCCACAAAATTATTAAATTATTTTCTCTATCGATCCTGCCAATTTCTATTCCTGAGACATTTCAATTCTCAAATCCAATGCCTCCTAGAAACATAAGACAAGAAATAGAATGCATTGAGGAAGACGAAAATAAAGTTCTTATAAGGTTTGGGTCTATGAGAGAATTATCTAGTTCTCCTTGTACTTCTTCTTCCAACTATCCACGAAGATCTTTTTCTTTTCCTCAAAAAACAACTTCAGTCATTTCTGAACCAATCAAAGTCAGATATAAATCTCCTATTCCTGAATATGAAGCAAATGCTTCTCAAACTTCTCAAATCTCTTCATCTAGACCTGCATCTCCCACCATGTCTGATATGCAAAATTTTGACTCTATCAATACAATTACTAAAGATTTTGAAATAGATAAAAACTATCTAAGAAATGAATTTAATTCCTCTCACAATGCTGAACATCGAGATTGGTTTAGATCTTTTTCTCGCTCCTTTAAAGACTCAATAAGAGATGTATGGTATAAAGATATGAATACTATTCAAATTAATATCCCGTTTTTTACATGGTTTTTATTGTTTTGTGAAAAACAAGGTATTGCTAATCCATATTCTCAAAATCACATATTTGTACAAACCAAACTTCAAAAAAATTGGGTTTTGAAGGATGGACAAACAATTAGTTCAGTTCATCCACCATTACAAAATATTACTTTTCCCTATTATGACCGTGAAATAAAGGCTAGTCCTTTTAAAGAAGGAAGAGTAGATCAAACAGATAAAACTCCAAATGTAGAAGACATCATTAAAATTTATCATCAAAATAATTTTACAAATCAAATCCTTCATACCGTTGCTACACAAGTAGATCAACTTTCAAATAAGGTTGATAATTTACAAAAAGAAACCTCTAGATCCATAGCCCCTAATACGATTGCATCATTAGGATCTAATAAGGTTTCTGCACCGCATTTCAAACCACCAGGATTAACTATACCTATGACTCAAATGTTTCCAAAAAATGGTTTTACTTCTTCTAACTCTAATTCTGCAGTGTTAGATAAAATTCAAAAATCTTTACAAAAATTAGCAGATAGTCCAAGTCATATTAAGGTTTTGAGTAAATATCAAAGTTCAGAGATATCTTCTGATGAAGAAAATTCTGAGTCTTTAATCATTTCAAAAGTTGCAAAGCAATTTCAAGAATCTGATAATGATCCTCATCAAATTAATAAAATACGATCATCTTGGAAGAATATCCCTACAAAAAACTATTATCCTAGGCCTACTCCTGTTGATCTTCAATATGAAGAAAGGTCTACATTTACCTCCAAATCCTTTTCCCCAGATATGATCCATGAATGGAACATAGATGGAAAATCTGATTATGAAATTCTTAATACTCTTCAAAATATGGGAATGGCTATTGTAGCTTACAAGGCAAAACCTTAGGTTTTTTGAAAATCTCCAATTTGAAAAGTAACTGGTGCATACCATTTTTGAAAATTAATTTTATTAATAACAGTGATAAAATCATCATCATCCCCATTAACTTTCTCTTTTCCCAAAGAAAGATTTTCTTTATAGATGGGGTTTTCTAAAATAGATAATTTTGTTTCAAGTTCGAAATCTTTGATTTCTAAATGCTTCAAACTATTTTTGATAGAAATGATGTCTTCTTTGATTTTATTTATTTCAAGTTGAAGATCTTTGACCGAAAGAGTTTGATTCTTAATAGGAATTAATTTAGAAGTCATTTCTTTGGAAGAGTATTTTTCTAATAATTTTGAAATATTGAAAGGTTCAATTTGAGGAATTGGAATACTTTCTTTGTTTTTAGAGGTAGAGGTTTCACCCAAAACCATAGTTTTGAGTTTCAAAAGGGTTTCTCTTTTGATCTCTTTATCTTGGATTTTGTCAACGAGATCAAAAAGAAATTCCACATTTTTCTCTTTATCTGTTAAAACATTAATGCATTTGATAGGAGAGGAAGAAATCGAAGATTCAGAATCAGAAGTTTGATCATTAATTTGTAAAATTTCGTCATCTTCCTTTTCTGAAGAAGAAGAAGAAGTAGACTCAGGGGTTTGTAATAATATTTTGGATATTTTATCTCCTAGCTCAGAGTCGTTAATAAATAATTCTTGAATCTTTTTCTTTGTGGTACAAGCATTTGCTTTATGTCCAGGTTTTCCACACGAATAACAAAAGATTTTGAAAGCTTTGTTTGATTTTCGGAAATTTCCGAAATTTTTCTTTCCTCGTTTCTTTCGATAATAAGAAGGATAAGAATTTTTATTTTTATCTTTTGAAAATTTAGAAAATTGTTTTTTAATTTTCTTTTTTGTAGAGGGAGCTCTAATAGCTTCCATACCAAATGCTTCACAGAAACATCCAATTTCTTTCCTAGATTGTTTCTTTTCAGAGGTATATTTGGCTTGGAGTTTGAGTTCTTCACATAAAGAAAGACCTTCCTTTTTAATGAAAGCGAAAAGTCCTCCATAAGTAGTATTATTAAGAGCTTGTTCTTTATCTGTATCATGTTCAGCTATTTTTCTAAAAATTCTTTGAGCAAATAATTTTGGTAGTCCTGATATAAATTTTTCTTTCCAAAAACTTTGATTGCAATCTTGTCTTTGTAAAACATAACTAAAGAAGGTATCTTTATACCATCTATAGTCACTTAATGTTGGGCAACGTAAATTTTGTAAAATCGTTTCTCCAGAAGAAAGAGTTTGAGTAGGGTTACCGACAAAATGAAAGGCAATAACTATGATTAAGAAATCACAGCAGTCAGATTTTTGAAATACATTTCCTTGATCATCCATGATGTCAGTAACGTGATTCAAAATTTCTAATCTGTCTTGTAAAGTGAGAAGATTATCCCACCAGTTTTTTAATTGCCCAGTAAAACCTGATATAATAAAACCAAAAAATAGGGAGTACAGGATCGATAGAGAAAATAATTTAATAATTTTGTGGATATAAATCTTATTATATAATTGATAATAATAAGATAAGTAAAGAAAGTTAGATTTATTTGAGATAAGACTTAAACAAAAGAAAATTACAGGATGCTCTCATCTTAGAGCTAGACACTTTATTTATACACAAAGGAAGAGATAAGGTGCAATCTGCTCTTCCAATAAGAAATTAAAGAGAAATAGTACAAACATAATTATTAAAGTTACACTATAATACTGTAGAAGATGCTTTGAATTACTATTGAAGATGCTTTACTGTTGAAGATGCTTTGAATCACTGTTGGAGATGCTTTACTGTTGAAGATGCTTTGAATTACTGTTGGAGATGCTTTTGATTTCGTCATTGCTTACGTTTGTGCTTCCGGATGAATTAATTTGAGTTGTTGAACATTTGAATGATACTTTTGATTTCGTCATTGCTTACGTTTGTGCTTCCGGATGAATTAATTTGAGTCGTTGAACATTTGAATTGAACTTTTGTGAACTCAATATTAAAAGTCGTATGGATCTTGAGCAAATGGGCCACCAAATGTTGGATCATAAGACTCATTTGAAAACTCCGATAAAATCTCATCAGAGGATTCTTCTGATAATATTTTCTTTGCATATTGTGGATCTTCAAGAATCTTTTTGAGAATAGCTTTCTGGACTTTAGATAATGATTCTGAATTTGGACTTTCTACTTTGGGATTTTTATTGTGTTGAGGAGAGTTTGAATTTGATGTTGCTTTTGAGGGTGAAGGTTTGTTGGTGGTTGATGGAGGTTGGTATTCCATTTTTATACCGGTTTGAAAAAAGGAGATAACATTTTTTGTTGAACAAATTTCTAAGGTAAATTTGTCCCACCATTTAATTTTGAATTCTCTTATTAATGAATATGGATATGGACGTGGAAGGTGTTGTTTGAGACAGTAACTCCAACATAGAATCCATGGAATTTTAAATTCTGCATGAAACATGACTGGAGTTTCATAAGCTTGATAATTTGAATTGGCAACAAAAGTTGTGAAACCCTCATTGCATTCTTTTGGATAAATTTGAGGAGTTGGTCCAAATAAATACCACCAATGATAAAACCACATAGGATATTTCTTTGGACAATATTTGTCAAATATAAAAAACCATGAATGATCAAATGGTCTGAATAAAAATGCTCTATACCAGGCCATTTTGTAATCATAGTATGAGTAATTTTGAGGGAAAAATCTTTTTGAAAAAATTCGTTCTGCATAAGGGTCTCCCCATTCTACAGACGAAATAATTTTCTTAAAAATACATTTTGAATAAATTATTTTTTCTGAAGAATCCTTGATATGTTGGATTTCAACAGAGTTTGAATCTACTAAAATAAATTCATAAAACCTTTGAGTTTTAAAACGATTTTCTGGTATCCATTCGCAACCTTTTGGAAAAGTTTTTTGATTGATTGAATTAATAATTTGTGGGCTTTGAGGAATTGTAAAATTAGTGAGATATACATTTTCTATTTCGGTTTTTGTAATGTATGCAGATTTGGTAAAGCTTTGTGTTGGTATTTTTGTAGTTGGTTCTTTTTGTTTTGAATTTGAAATAATATTTTGTGAAGTAGGCTCTTGAACAATTTGTGAATATGGAAGTGGGGGAAAATCATTTAGTTGAGTAAATTTGTTTGAAATGGATAGGGTAGTTTGAAGATTTTTGGAGGATGAAAATTTATTTTGTTCTGTTTTGTTTGGTTTTGGATCTGGTTCCATTTCGTAATCATCTGAACTCTGGAACCCTTTGAGTTTTTCTTGCTGATTCTTCTTCCTTGGCATTATGATGTCCCTGTAGAAATTCTCTGGTTAAGAAATCAGGGAGAGAGTTACTTTCGCCTCTTATATGCTCTATTTGAAAATCAAATACTGATAAAATTGCTTGCCATCTTGCAAAAATTTGTTTAGAAACAATGTTTTTGACATCTTTTTCTAGAACCTCTTTTGCAGATTTGCAGTCGATCCTTATCAAAAATTTTTTGTTGTAAAGATCATCTTGAAATTTTGAAACGCATAGTACTATAGATAAAATTTCCTTTTTAATGGTAGAATAATTTTTTTGAGGTCCGAGCCAGAGACCTGAATGAAATCTAACTAATTGTTCTTTTGTATCTATTCTTTGTTTTAATATGCCACCATATCCTATTTCTGATGCATCTGTTTCTACTATCATGAATGCAGATGGATCTGGAATGCCTAGACATGGAAGTGATTTGATTTTTTGTTTTAATTCAATAATAGTCTTAGTATGAATTTCTGACCAGGGAGGCGGATTTTTTTGAAGTCTTTGAAAGAGGGGCATGCAAATTTGTCTGAGCTTTGGGAAAAAATCTGATATATAATTTAGACATCCCAAAAATCTTTGTAACTGGGTTTTGTCTTTAATTTCGTTAGGGAATTTTTCTGCAAATTCTAAAGACCTTGTAATTGGCTTGATTGTTCCTTTATAAATGTCATGTCCCAAAAATCTAATTTTTGTTTGAAATAATTTCATTTTAGTGGCAGAAACTACTAAACCATTTTTTTCAACAGTGTTTAGAAATATATGTAAATGTTTGAAATGTTGATCAATATCATGAGAAAAAATTAAAACATCATCTATATAAACAATTATGAATGAAGAAAATTGATTGAAAATATCATTCATTATATGTTGAAATTCAGAAGGAGCATTTTTAAGTCCAAAAGGCATTACATTCCACTCATAATGTCCAAATGGTACCGTGAATGCAGTTTTATACCTATCTTCTTTAGCAATTTGTATTTGCCAGAAACCAGATTTCATATCAAATTTTGAAAATATTTTGGCTTTATATAAGCGATTAATTAAATCTCTTTTATTTGGGATTGGATATCTTATCCATTGAAGAACTTTGTTTAAAGGTTTGTAATTAATAACTAATTTAGGAACTCCTCTTTCTTTTTCTGCTGCATTCATAACATAAAATGCTGCACAGCTCCAAGGAGATTTGGATGGAGTTATTAATTTTTTATCTAAAAGAATTTGAATTTCTTTCTTGCAGAATTCAAGATGCTCAGAATTCATTTGGATGGGTCTAGCTTTTGTAGGAATATTTTTTTCAGAGAAATCTTTTTCATATGGCAATGTGACAATATGCCTTTTTCTATCCCAAAAGGCATTTGGAATATCAGCACAAACTTTTGATTTAAAAATATTTTCTAAATTAAAAATTTTTTGTTGCAATTTTGATTGTTGTAATTGTTCTTCAATCCTTTGAAAAGAAATTTCTTCTTTTAAAGAAGAAATTTGAAATTCTTTTTGTTTTATTAAATTTATACTTTGTATTATTGAAGAATTTTGTAATAAATTAATATCTTTTTGTAACATGGGACTTAAAAAAGGAAATGATAATTGTTTCCCTAAAATTTTTGTATGAACACCTTTGTCATCAACCCAAAAAGGATAAATTTGTGTTAAAAAGGGAGTGCCTAATATTATTTCTTCCTTAATATCATTAATAATAATGAAAGTATTAGTAAAACTATAATTTTCATTTATGATCTTTCCTTTTGAAATTTTATATTTAATATCCATGGGTGAACTATTTGCACTATATAACCGAGTTTTTGTTTTTTCATAAAATTTAGTTGGGACTAATCCTTCCCTTAAGCAATTTTGATCCGCTCCACTATCAATTAAAGCAATATAGGTTTTTTGAAAATCTCCAATTTGAAAAGTAACTGGTGCATACCATTTTTGAAAATTAATTTTATTAATAACAGTGATAAAATCATCATCATCCCCATTAACTTTCTCTTTTCCCAAAGAAAGATTTTCTTTATAGATGGGGTTTTCTAAAATAGATAATTTTGTTTCAAGTTCGAAATCTTTGATTTCTAAATGCTTCAAACTATTTTTGATAGAAATGATGTCTTCTTTGATTTTATTTATTTCAAGTTGAAGATCTTTGACCGAAAGAGTTTGATTCTTAATAGGAATTAATTTAGAAGTCATTTCTTTGGAAGAGTATTTTTCTAATAATTTTGAAATATTGAAAGGTTCAATTTGAGGAATTGGAATACTTTCTTTGTTTTTAGAGGTAGAGGTTTCACCCAAAACCATAGTTTTGAGTTTCAAAAGGGTTTCTCTTTTGATCTCTTTATCTTGGATTTTGTCAACGAGATCAAAAAGAAATTCCACATTTTTCTCTTTATCTGTTAAAACATTAATGCATTTGATAGGAGAGGAAGAAATCGAAGATTCAGAATCAGAAGTTTGATCATTAATTTGTAAAATTTCGTCATCTTCCTTTTCTGAAGAAGAAGAAGAAGTAGACTCAGGGGTTTGTAATAATATTTTGGATATTTTATCTCCTAGCTCAGAGTCGTTAATAAATAATTCTTGAATCTTTTTCTTTGTGGTACAAGCATTTGCTTTATGTCCAGGTTTTCCACACGAATAACAAAAGATTTTGAAAGCTTTGTTTGATTTTCGGAAATTTCCGAAATTTTTCTTTCCTCGTTTCTTTCGATAATAAGAAGGATAAGAATTTTTATTTTTATCTTTTGAAAATTTAGAAAATTGTTTTTTAATTTTCTTTTTTGTAGAGGGAGCTCTAATAGCTTCCATACCAAATGCTTCACAGAAACATCCAATTTCTTTCCTAGATTGTTTCTTTTCAGAGGTATATTTGGCTTGGAGTTTGAGTTCTTCACATAAAGAAAGACCTTCCTTTTTAATGAAAGCGAAAAGTCCTCCATAAGTAGTATTATTAAGAGCTTGTTCTTTATCTGTATCATGTTCAGCTATTTTTCTAAAAATTCTTTGAGCAAATAATTTTGGTAGTCCTGATATAAATTTTTCTTTCCAAAAACTTTGATTGCAATCTTGTCTTTGTAAAACATAACTAAAGAAGGTATCTTTATACCATCTATAGTCACTTAATGTTGGGCAACGTAAATTTTGTAAAATCGTTTCTCCAGAAGAAAGAGTTTGAGTAGGGTTACCGACAAAATGAAAGGCAATAACTATGATTAAGAAATCACAGCAGTCAGATTTTTGAAATACATTTCCTTGATCATCCATGATGTCAGTAACGTGATTCAAAATTTCTAATCTGTCTTGTAAAGTGAGAAGATTATCCCACCAGTTTTTTAATTGCCCAGTAAAACCTGATATAATAAAACCAAAAAATAGGGAGTACAGGATCGATAGAGAAAATAATTTAATAATTTTGTGGATATAAATCTTATTATATAATTGATAATAATAAGATAAGTAAAGAAAGTTAGATTTATTTGAGATAAGACTTAAACAAAAGAAAATTACAGGATGCTCTCATCTTAGAGCTAGACACTTTATTTATACACAAAGGAAGAGATAAGGTGCAATCTGCTCTTCCAATAAGAAATTAAAGAGAAATAGTACAAACATAATTATTAAAGTTACACTATAATACTGTAGAAGATGCTTTGAATTACTATTGAAGATGCTTTACTGTTGAAGATGCTTTGAATCACTGTTGGAGATGCTTTACTGTTGAAGATGCTTTGAATTACTGTTGGAGATGCTTTTGATTTCGTCATTGCTTACGTTTGTGCTTCCGGATGAATTAATTTGAGTTGTTGAACATTTGAATGATACTTTTGATTTCGTCATTGCTTACGTTTGTGCTTCCGGATGAATTAATTTGAGTCGTTGAACATTTGAATTGAACTTTTGTGAACTCAATATTAAAAGTCGTATGGATCTTGAGCAAATGGGCCACCAAATGTTGGATCATAAGACTCATTTGAAAACTCCGATAAAATCTCATCAGAGGATTCTTCTGATAATATTTTCTTTGCATATTGTGGATCTTCAAGAATCTTTTTGAGAATAGCTTTCTGGACTTTAGATAATGATTCTGAATTTGGACTTTCTACTTTGGGATTTTTATTGTGTTGAGGAGAGTTTGAATTTGATGTTGCTTTTGAGGGTGAAGGTTTGTTGGTGGTTGATGGAGGTTGGTATTCCATTTTTATACCGGTTTGAAAAAAGGAGATAACATTTTTTGTTGAACAAATTTCTAAGGTAAATTTGTCCCACCATTTAATTTTGAATTCTCTTATTAATGAATATGGATATGGACGTGGAAGGTGTTGTTTGAGACAGTAACTCCAACATAGAATCCATGGAATTTTAAATTCTGCATGAAACATGACTGGAGTTTCATAAGCTTGATAATTTGAATTGGCAACAAAAGTTGTGAAACCCTCATTGCATTCTTTTGGATAAATTTGAGGAGTTGGTCCAAATAAATACCACCAATGATAAAACCACATAGGATATTTCTTTGGACAATATTTGTCAAATATAAAAAACCATGAATGATCAAATGGTCTGAATAAAAATGCTCTATACCAGGCCATTTTGTAATCATAGTATGAGTAATTTTGAGGGAAAAATCTTTTTGAAAAAATTCGTTCTGCATAAGGGTCTCCCCATTCTACAGACGAAATAATTTTCTTAAAAATACATTTTGAATAAATTATTTTTTCTGAAGAATCCTTGATATGTTGGATTTCAACAGAGTTTGAATCTACTAAAATAAATTCATAAAACCTTTGAGTTTTAAAACGATTTTCTGGTATCCATTCGCAACCTTTTGGAAAAGTTTTTTGATTGATTGAATTAATAATTTGTGGGCTTTGAGGAATTGTAAAATTAGTGAGATATACATTTTCTATTTCGGTTTTTGTAATGTATGCAGATTTGGTAAAGCTTTGTGTTGGTATTTTTGTAGTTGGTTCTTTTTGTTTTGAATTTGAAATAATATTTTGTGAAGTAGGCTCTTGAACAATTTGTGAATATGGAAGTGGGGGAAAATCATTTAGTTGAGTAAATTTGTTTGAAATGGATAGGGTAGTTTGAAGATTTTTGGAGGATGAAAATTTATTTTGTTCTGTTTTGTTTGGTTTTGGATCTGGTTCCATTTCGTAATCATCTGAACTCTGGAACCCTTTGAGTTTTTCTTGCTGATTCTTCTTCCTTGGCATTATGATGTCCCTGTAGAAATTCTCTGGTTAAGAAATCAGGGAGAGAGTTACTTTCGCCTCTTATATGCTCTATTTGAAAATCAAATACTGATAAAATTGCTTGCCATCTTGCAAAAATTTGTTTAGAAACAATGTTTTTGACATCTTTTTCTAGAACCTCTTTTGCAGATTTGCAGTCGATCCTTATCAAAAATTTTTTGTTGTAAAGATCATCTTGAAATTTTGAAACGCATAGTACTATAGATAAAATTTCCTTTTTAATGGTAGAATAATTTTTTTGAGGTCCGAGCCAGAGACCTGAATGAAATCTAACTAATTGTTCTTTTGTATCTATTCTTTGTTTTAATATGCCACCATATCCTATTTCTGATGCATCTGTTTCTACTATCATGAATGCAGATGGATCTGGAATGCCTAGACATGGAAGTGATTTGATTTTTTGTTTTAATTCAATAATAGTCTTAGTATGAATTTCTGACCAGGGAGGCGGATTTTTTTGAAGTCTTTGAAAGAGGGGCATGCAAATTTGTCTGAGCTTTGGGAAAAAATCTGATATATAATTTAGACATCCCAAAAATCTTTGTAACTGGGTTTTGTCTTTAATTTCGTTAGGGAATTTTTCTGCAAATTCTAAAGACCTTGTAATTGGCTTGATTGTTCCTTTATAAATGTCATGTCCCAAAAATCTAATTTTTGTTTGAAATAATTTCATTTTAGTGGCAGAAACTACTAAACCATTTTTTTCAACAGTGTTTAGAAATATATGTAAATGTTTGAAATGTTGATCAATATCATGAGAAAAAATTAAAACATCATCTATATAAACAATTATGAATGAAGAAAATTGATTGAAAATATCATTCATTATATGTTGAAATTCAGAAGGAGCATTTTTAAGTCCAAAAGGCATTACATTCCACTCATAATGTCCAAATGGTACCGTGAATGCAGTTTTATACCTATCTTCTTTAGCAATTTGTATTTGCCAGAAACCAGATTTCATATCAAATTTTGAAAATATTTTGGCTTTATATAAGCGATTAATTAAATCTCTTTTATTTGGGATTGGATATCTTATCCATTGAAGAACTTTGTTTAAAGGTTTGTAATTAATAACTAATTTAGGAACTCCTCTTTCTTTTTCTGCTGCATTCATAACATAAAATGCTGCACAGCTCCAAGGAGATTTGGATGGAGTTATTAATTTTTTATCTAAAAGAGTTTGAATTTCTTTCTTGCAGAATTCAAGATGCTCAGAATTCATTTGGATGGGTCTAGCTTTTGTAGGAATATTTTTTTCAGAGAAATCTTTTTCATATGGCAATGTGACAATATGCCTTTTTCTATCCCAAAAGGCATTTGGAATATCAGCACAAACTTTTGATTTAAAAATATTTTCTAAATTAAAAATTTTTTGTTGCAATTTTGATTGTTGTAATTGTTCTTCAATCCTTTGAAAAGAAATTTCTTCTTTTAAAGAAGAAATTTGAAATTCTTTTTGTTTTATTAAATTTATACTTTGTATTACTGAAGAATTTTGTAATAAATTAATATCTTTTTGTAACATGGGACTTAAAAAAGGAAATGATAATTGTTTCCCTAAAATTTTTGTATGAACACCTTTGTCATCAACCCAAAAAGGATAAATTTGTGTTAAAAAGGGAGTGCCTAATATTATTTCTTCCTTAATATCATTAATAATAATGAAAGTATTAGTAAAACTATAATTTTCATTTATGATCTTTCCTTTTGAAATTTTATATTTAATATCCATGGGTGAACTATTTGCACTATATAACCGAGTTTTTGTTTTTTCATAAAATTTAGTTGGGACTAATCCTTCCCTTAAGCAATTTTGATCCGCTCCACTATCAATTAAAGCAATATAGGTTTTTTGAAAATCTCCAATTTGAAAAGTAACTGGTGCATACCATTTTTGAAAATTAATTTTATTAATAACAGTGATAAAATCATCATCATCCCCATTAACTTTCTCTTTTCCCAAAGAAAGATTTTCTTTATAGATGGGGTTTTCTAAAATAGATAATTTTGTTTCAAGTTCGAAATCTTTGATTTCTAAATGCTTCAAACTATTTTTGATAGAAATGATGTCTTCTTTGATTTTATTTATTTCAAGTTGAAGATCTTTGACCGAAAGAGTTTGATTCTTAATAGGAATTAATTTAGAAGTCATTTCTTTGGAAGAGTATTTTTCTAATAATTTTGAAATATTGAAAGGTTCAATTTGAGGAATTGGAATACTTTCTTTGTTTTTAGAGGTAGAGGTTTCACCCAAAACCATAGTTTTGAGTTTCAAAAGGGTTTCTCTTTTGATCTCTTTATCTTGGATTTTGTCAACGAGATCAAAAAGAAATTCCACATTTTTCTCTTTATCTGTTAAAACATTAATGCATTTGATAGGAGAGGAAGAAATCGAAGATTCAGAATCAGAAGTTTGATCATTAATTTGTAAAATTTCGTCATCTTCCTTTTCTGAAGAAGAAGAAGAAGTAGACTCAGGGGTTTGTAATAATATTTTGGATATTTTATCTCCTAGCTCAGAGTCGTTAATAAATAATTCTTGAATCTTTTTCTTTGTGGTACAAGCATTTGCTTTATGTCCAGGTTTTCCACACGAATAACAAAAGATTTTGAAAGCTTTGTTTGATTTTCGGAAATTTCCGAAATTTTTCTTTCCTCGTTTCTTTCGATAATAAGAAGGATAAGAATTTTTATTTTTATCTTTTGAAAATTTAGAAAATTGTTTTTTAATTTTCTTTTTTGTAGAGGGAGCTCTAATAGCTTCCATACCAAATGCTTCACAGAAACATCCAATTTCTTTCCTAGATTGTTTCTTTTCAGAGGTATATTTGGCTTGGAGTTTGAGTTCTTCACATAAAGAAAGACCTTCCTTTTTAATGAAAGCGAAAAGTCCTCCATAAGTAGTATTATTAAGAGCTTGTTCTTTATCTGTATCATGTTCAGCTATTTTTCTAAAAATTCTTTGAGCAAATAATTTTGGTAGTCCTGATATAAATTTTTCTTTCCAAAAACTTTGATTGCAATCTTGTCTTTGTAAAACATAACTAAAGAAGGTATCTTTATACCATCTATAGTCACTTAATGTTGGGCAACGTAAATTTTGTAAAATCGTTTCTCCAGAAGAAAGAGTTTGAGTAGGGTTACCGACAAAATGAAAGGCAATAACTATGATTAAGAAATCACAGCAGTCAGATTTTTGAAATACATTTCCTTGATCATCCATGATGTCAGTAACGTGATTCAAAATTTCTAATCTGTCTTGTAAAGTGAGAAGATTATCCCACCAGTTTTTTAATTGCCCAGTAAAACCTGATATAATAAAACCAAAAATTATTTGTTCATCCAAAGGTTTTGCCTTGTAAGCTACAATAGCCATTCCCATATTTTGAAGAGTATTAAGAATTTCATAATCAGATTTTCCATCTATGTTCCATTCATGGATCATATCTGGGGAAAAGGATTTGGAGGTAAATGTAGACCTTTCTTCATATTGAAGATCAACAGGAGTAGGCCTAGGATAATAGTTTTTTGTAGGGATATTCTTCCAAGATGATCGTATTTTATTAATTTGATGAGGATCATTATCAGATTCTTGAAATTGCTTTGCAACTTTTGAAATGATTAAAGACTCAGAATTTTCTTCATCAGAAGATATCTCTGAACTTTGATATTTACTCAAAACCTTAATATGACTTGGACTATCTGCTAATTTTTGTAAAGATTTTTGAATTTTATCTAACACTGCAGAATTAGAGTTAGAAGAAGTAAAACCATTTTTTGGAAACATTTGAGTCATAGGTATAGTTAATCCTGGTGGTTTGAAATGCGGTGCAGAAACCTTATTAGATCCTAATGATGCAATCGTATTAGGGGCTATGGATCTAGAGGTTTCTTTTTGTAAATTATCAACCTTATTTGAAAGTTGATCTACTTGTGTAGCAACGGTATGAAGGATTTGATTTGTAAAATTATTTTGATGATAAATTTTAATGATGTCTTCTACATTTGGAGTTTTATCTGTTTGATCTACTCTTCCTTCTTTAAAAGGACTAGCCTTTATTTCACGGTCATAATAGGGAAAAGTAATATTTTGTAATGGTGGATGAACTGAACTAATTGTTTGTCCATCCTTCAAAACCCAATTTTTTTGAAGTTTGGTTTGTACAAATATGTGATTTTGAGAATATGGATTAGCAATACCTTGTTTTTCACAAAACAATAAAAACCATGTAAAAAACGGGATATTAATTTGAATAGTATTCATATCTTTATACCATACATCTCTTATTGAGTCTTTAAAGGAGCGAGAAAAAGATCTAAACCAATCTCGATGTTCAGCATTGTGAGAGGAATTAAATTCATTTCTTAGATAGTTTTTATCTATTTCAAAATCTTTAGTAATTGTATTGATAGAGTCAAAATTTTGCATATCAGACATTGTGGGAGATGCAGGTCTAGATGAAGAGATTTGAGAAGTTTGAGAAGCATTTGCTTCATATTCAGGAATAGGAGATTTATATCTGACTTTGATTGGTTCAGAAATGACTGAAGTTGTTTTTTGAGGAAAAGAAAAAGATCTTCGTGGATAGTTGGAAGAAGAAGTACAAGGAGAACTAGATAATTCTCTCATAGACCCAAACCTTATAAGAACTTTATTTTCGTCTTCCTCAATGCATTCTATTTCTTGTCTTATGTTTCTAGGAGGCATTGGATTTGAGAATTGAAATGTCTCAGGAATAGAAATTTGATCCCATCTCAAGGTTTTTGCTGTAGAAACTATTGATTTAGTATTCTCAGCATGAACCTCTATAAAAATAGTTTCTTCTTTTGAAGAAGCCTCATGTATGAATTTTGGATTAACTGTGGAATTCATTAATCTAAAATAAACACGGAAAACAATTGCAAAATTTCTAGCAAACTCTTTAAATTTATTATTTAAAATTTGAATATCTAAAATTAATGAAGATAAGATTAATGGGTCTTGAAGATCTACTGTAAAGTTTGGAAAACAATTGAAATATATTGGGCCATTACAGATATTAGTTTGAATCATAGCCAAAACAGAATCTTTATAATTATTAAGTCGATCGTCTCTGAGAGCTAGGAAAATTGGACAATCAACTCCTTTATGAACTAATGGTTTTATTCCTATTTGAACAAGGCCAAAATGAATGAATCTAAATCTGTGTTTGAGATAAGCTTTAATGCTGGATTCTGAAAGTAAATGCATAGTTTCAGATTCTTTTTGAATGCTTCTAGTCTCTTCATGAGTTTTGATGCTAAATGCAGTCTTAAAATCAGTAATGCCTATATGATAAATTTTTGTAAGATTTTCTTTTGGAATTTCCCAATTTGAAAAGTTCTTTTCTATATGAACTTCACTACTTTGAATTATATTATTAGGTGTCAAAATGTATTTTTGAGAAAATTATTTCGTCTGTAGAATGGGGAGACCCTTATGCAGAACGAATTTTTTCAAAAAGATTTTTCCCTCAAAATTACTCATACTATGATTACAAAATGGCCTGGTATAGAGCATTTTTATTCAGACCATTTGATCATTCATGGTTTTTTATATTTGACAAATATTGTCCAAAGAAATATCCTATGTGGTTTTATCATTGGTGGTATTTATTTGGACCAACTCCTCAAATTTATCCAAAAGAATGCAATGAGGGTTTCACAACTTTTGTTGCCAATTCAAATTATCAAGCTTATGAAACTCCAGTCATGTTTCATGCAGAATTTAAAATTCCATGGATTCTATGTTGGAGTTACTGTCTCAAACAACACCTTCCACGTCCATATCCATATTCATTAATAAGAGAATTCAAAATTAAATGGTGGGACAAATTTACCTTAGAAATTTGTTCAACAAAAAATGTTATCTCCTTTTTTCAAACCGGTATAAAAATGGAATACCAATCTCCATCAACCACCAACAAACCTTCACCCTCAAAAGCAACATCAAATTCAAACTCTCCTCAACACAATAAAAATCCCAAAGTAGAAAGTCCAAATTCAGAATCATTATCTAAAGTCCAGAAAGCTATTCTCAAAAAGATTCTTGAAGATCCACAATATGCAAAGAAAATATTATCAGAAGAATCCTCTGATGAGATTTTATCGGAGTTTTCAAATGAGTCTTATGATCCAACATTTGGTGGCCCATTTGCTCAAGATCCATACGACTTTTAATATTGAGTTCACAAAAGTTCAATTCAAATGTTCAACGACTCAAATTAATTCATCCGGAAGCACAAACGTAAGCAATGACGAAATCAAAAGTATCATTCAAATGTTCAACAACTCAAATTAATTCATCCGGAAGCACAAACGTAAGCAATGACGAAATCAAAAGCATCTCCAACAGTAATTCAAAGCATCTTCAACAGTAAAGCATCTCCAACAGTGATTCAAAGCATCTTCAACAGTAAAGCATCTTCAATAGTAATTCAAAGCATCTTCTACAGTATTATAGTGTAACTTTAATAATTATGTTTGTACTATTTCTCTTTAATTTCTTATTGGAAGAGCAGATTGCACCTTATCTCTTCCTTTGTGTATAAATAAAGTGTCTAGCTCTAAGATGAGAGCATCCTGTAATTTTCTTTTGTTTAAGTCTTATCTCAAATAAATCTAACTTTCTTTACTTATCTTATTATTATCAATTATATAATAAGATTTATATCCACAAAATTATTAAATTATTTTCTCTATCGATCCTGTACTCCCTATTGGTATCAGAGCCAGTAAGTTATTAAATTGATTAATTGTGCATTTATTAAATTGCATTTGTATTGAGTGTTGGTAAAGTGCTTGGTCAGCCTAATTAAGTTGTTGGTAAGCCATTTTAAGTCTTGGTGTTCTCGGTTAGGTGGTCCCACTGTTCCCATTCAATTCAGTCATATTTAGTTTATGCAACATTTAATTTATTAATGGCAAACTGGTTAAGGAAAGCTATTAGTTTAGGATCACCTAATAATATAATTCAAAGTAGTGAAGTTCATATAGAAAAGAACTTTTCAAATTGGGAAATTCCAAAAGAAAATCTTACAAAAATTTATCATATAGGCATTACTGATTTTAAGACTGCATTTAGCATCAAAACTCATGAAGAGACTAGAAGCATTCAAAAAGAATCTGAAACTATGCATTTACTTTCAGAATCCAGCATTAAAGCTTATCTCAAACACAGATTTAGATTCATTCATTTTGGCCTTGTTCAAATAGGAATAAAACCATTAGTTCATAAAGGAGTTGATTGTCCAATTTTCCTAGCTCTCAGAGACGATCGACTTAATAATTATAAAGATTCTGTTTTGGCTATGATTCAAACTAATATCTGTAATGGCCCAATATATTTCAATTGTTTTCCAAACTTTACAGTAGATCTTCAAGACCCATTAATCTTATCTTCATTAATTTTAGATATTCAAATTTTAAATAATAAATTTAAAGAGTTTGCTAGAAATTTTGCAATTGTTTTCCGTGTTTATTTTAGATTAATGAATTCCACAGTTAATCCAAAATTCATACATGAGGCTTCTTCAAAAGAAGAAACTATTTTTATAGAGGTTCATGCTGAGAATACTAAATCAATAGTTTCTACAGCAAAAACCTTGAGATGAGATCAAATTTCTATTCCTGAGACATTTCAATTCTCAAATCCAATGCCTCCTAGAAACATAAGACAAGAAATAGAATGCATTGAGGAAGACGAAAATAAAGTTCTTATAAGGTTTGGGTCTATGAGAGAATTATCTAGTTCTCCTTGTACTTCTTCTTCCAACTATCCACGAAGATCTTTTTCTTTTCCTCAAAAAACAACTTCAGTCATTTCTGAACCAATCAAAGTCAGATATAAATCTCCTATTCCTGAATATGAAGCAAATGCTTCTCAAACTTCTCAAATCTCTTCATCTAGACCTGCATCTCCCACAATGTCTGATATGCAAAATTTTGACTCTATCAATACAATTACTAAAGATTTTGAAATAGATAAAAACTATCTAAGAAATGAATTTAATTCCTCTCACAATGCTGAACATCGAGATTGGTTTAGATCTTTTTCTCGCTCCTTTAAAGACTCAATAAGAGATGTATGGTATAAAGATATGAATACTATTCAAATTAATATCCCGTTTTTTACATGGTTTTTATTGTTTTGTGAAAAACAAGGTATTGCTAATCCATATTCTCAAAATCACATATTTGTACAAACCAAACTTCAAAAAAATTGGGTTTTGAAGGATGGACAAACAATTAGTTCAGTTCATCCACCATTACAAAATATTACTTTTCCCTATTATGACCGTGAAATAAAGGCTAGTCCTTTTAAAGAAGGAAGAGTAGATCAAACAGATAAAACTCCAAATGTAGAAGACATCATTAAAATTTATCATCAAAATAATTTTACAAATCAAATCCTTCATACCGTTGCTACACAAGTAGATCAACTTTCAAATAAGGTTGATAATTTACAAAAAGAAACCTCTAGATCCATAGCCCCTAATACGATTGCATCATTAGGATCTAATAAGGTTTCTGCACCGCATTTCAAACCACCAGGATTAACTATACCTATGACTCAAATGTTTCCAAAAAATGGTTTTACTTCTTCTAACTCTAATTCTGCAGTGTTAGATAAAATTCAAAAATCTTTACAAAAATTAGCAGATAGTCCAAGTCATATTAAGGTTTTGAGTAAATATCAAAGTTCAGAGATATCTTCTGATGAAGAAAATTCTGAGTCTTTAATCATTTCAAAAGTTGCAAAGCAATTTCAAGAATCTGATAATGATCCTCATCAAATTAATAAAATACGATCATCTTGGAAGAATATCCCTACAAAAAACTATTATCCTAGGCCTACTCCTGTTGATCTTCAATATGAAGAAAGGTCTACATTTACCTCCAAATCCTTTTCCCCAGATATGATCCATGAATGGAACATAGATGGAAAATCTGATTATGAAATTCTTAATACTCTTCAAAATATGGGAATGGCTATTGTAGCTTACAAGGCAAAACCTTTGGATGAACAAATAATTTTTGGTTTTATTATATCAGGTTTTACTGGGCAATTAAAAAACTGGTGGGATAATCTTCTCACTTTACAAGACAGATTAGAAATTTTGAATCACGTTACTGACATCATGGATGATCAAGGAAATGTATTTCAAAAATCTGACTGCTGTGATTTCTTAATCATAGTTATTGCCTTTCATTTTGTCGGTAACCCTACTCAAACTCTTTCTTCTGGAGAAACAATTTTACAAAATTTACGTTGCCCAACATTAAGTGACTATAGATGGTATAAAGATACCTTCTTTAGTTATGTTTTACAAAGACAAGATTGCAATCAAAGTTTTTGGAAAGAAAAATTTATATCAGGACTACCAAAATTATTTGCTCAAAGAATTTTTAGAAAAATAGCTGAACATGATACAGATAAAGAACAAGCTCTTAATAATACTACTTATGGAGGACTTTTCGCTTTCATTAAAAAGGAAGGTCTTTCTTTATGTGAAGAACTCAAACTCCAAGCCAAATATACCTCTGAAAAGAAACAATCTAGGAAAGAAATTGGATGTTTCTGTGAAGCATTTGGTATGGAAGCTATTAGAGCTCCCTCTACAAAAAAGAAAATTAAAAAACAATTTTCTAAATTTTCAAAAGATAAAAATAAAAATTCTTATCCTTCTTATTATCGAAAGAAACGAGGAAAGAAAAATTTCGGAAATTTCCGAAAATCAAACAAAGCTTTCAAAATCTTTTGTTATTCGTGTGGAAAACCTGGACATAAAGCAAATGCTTGTACCACAAAGAAAAAGATTCAAGAATTATTTATTAACGACTCTGAGCTAGGAGATAAAATATCCAAAATATTATTACAAACCCCTGAGTCTACTTCTTCTTCTTCTTCAGAAAAGGAAGATGACGAAATTTTACAAATTAATGATCAAACTTCTGATTCTGAATCTTCGATTTCTTCCTCTCCTATCAAATGCATTAATGTTTTAACAGATAAAGAGAAAAATGTGGAATTTCTTTTTGATCTCGTTGACAAAATCCAAGATAAAGAGATCAAAAGAGAAACCCTTTTGAAACTCAAAACTATGGTTTTGGGTGAAACCTCTACCTCTAAAAACAAAGAAAGTATTCCAATTCCTCAAATTGAACCTTTCAATATTTCAAAATTATTAGAAAAATACTCTTCCAAAGAAATGACTTCTAAATTAATTCCTATTAAGAATCAAACTCTTTCGGTCAAAGATCTTCAACTTGAAATAAATAAAATCAAAGAAGACATCATTTCTATCAAAAATAGTTTGAAGCATTTAGAAATCAAAGATTTCGAACTTGAAACAAAATTATCTATTTTAGAAAACCCCATCTATAAAGAAAATCTTTCTTTGGGAAAAGAGAAAGTTAATGGGGATGATGATGATTTTATCACTGTTATTAATAAAATTAATTTTCAAAAATGGTATGCACCAGTTACTTTTCAAATTGGAGATTTTCAAAAAACCTATATTGCTTTAATTGATAGTGGAGCGGATCAAAATTGCTTAAGGGAAGGATTAGTCCCAACTAAATTTTATGAAAAAACAAAAACTCGGTTATATAGTGCAAATAGTTCACCCATGGATATTAAATATAAAATTTCAAAAGGAAAGATCATAAATGAAAATTATAGTTTTACTAATACTTTCATTATTATTAATGATATTAAGGAAGAAATAATATTAGGCACTCCCTTTTTAACACAAATTTATCCTTTTTGGGTTGATGACAAAGGTGTTCATACAAAAATTTTAGGGAAACAATTATCATTTCCTTTTTTAAGTCCCATGTTACAAAAAGATATTAATTTATTACAAAATTCTTCAGTAATACAAAGTATAAATTTAATAAAACAAAAAGAATTTCAAATTTCTTCTTTAAAAGAAGAAATTTCTTTTCAAAGGATTGAAGAACAATTACAACAATCAAAATTGCAACAAAAAATTTTTAATTTAGAAAATATTTTTAAATCAAAAGTTTGTGCTGATATTCCAAATGCCTTTTGGGATAGAAAAAGGCATATTGTCACATTGCCATATGAAAAAGATTTCTCTGAAAAAAAATATTCCTACAAAAGCTAGACCCATCCAAATGAATTCTGAGCATCTTGAATTCTGCAAGAAAGAAATTCAAACTCTTTTAGATAAAAAATTAATAACTCCATCCAAATCTCCTTGGAGCTGTGCAGCATTTTATGTTATGAATGCAGCAGAAAAAGAAAGAGGAGTTCCTAGATTAGTTATTAATTACAAACCTTTAAACAAAGTTCTTCAATGGATAAGATATCCAATCCCAAATAAAAGAGATTTAATTAATCGCTTATATAAAGCCAAAATATTTTCAAAATTTGATATGAAATCTGGTTTCTGGCAAATACAAATTGCTAAAGAAGATAGGTATAAAACTGCATTCACGGTACCATTTGGACATTATGAGTGGAATGTAATGCCTTTTGGACTTAAAAATGCTCCTTCTGAATTTCAACATATAATGAATGATATTTTCAATCAATTTTCTTCATTCATAATTGTTTATATAGATGATGTTTTAATTTTTTCTCATGATATTGATCAACATTTCAAACATTTACATATATTTCTAAACACTGTTGAAAAAAATGGTTTAGTAGTTTCTGCCACTAAAATGAAATTATTTCAAACAAAAATTAGATTTTTGGGACATGACATTTATAAAGGAACAATCAAGCCAATTACAAGGTCTTTAGAATTTGCAGAAAAATTCCCTAACGAAATTAAAGACAAAACCCAGTTACAAAGATTTTTGGGATGTCTAAATTATATATCAGATTTTTTCCCAAAGCTCAGACAAATTTGCATGCCCCTCTTTCAAAGACTTCAAAAAAATCCGCCTCCCTGGTCAGAAATTCATACTAAGACTATTATTGAATTAAAACAAAAAATCAAATCACTTCCATGTCTAGGCATTCCAGATCCATCTGCATTCATGATAGTAGAAACAGATGCATCAGAAATAGGATATGGTGGCATATTAAAACAAAGAATAGATACAAAAGAACAATTAGTTAGATTTCATTCAGGTCTCTGGCTCGGACCTCAAAAAAATTATTCTACCATTAAAAAGGAAATTTTATCTATAGTACTATGCGTTTCAAAATTTCAAGATGATCTTTACAACAAAAAATTTTTGATAAGGATCGACTGCAAATCTGCAAAAGAGGTTCTAGAAAAAGATGTCAAAAACATTGTTTCTAAACAAATTTTTGCAAGATGGCAAGCAATTTTATCAGTATTTGATTTTCAAATAGAGCATATAAGAGGCGAAAGTAACTCTCTCCCTGATTTCTTAACCAGAGAATTTCTACAGGGACATCATAATGCCAAGGAAGAAGAATCAGCAAGAAAAACTCAAAGGGTTCCAGAGTTCAGATGATTACGAAATGGAACCAGATCCAAAACCAAACAAAACAGAACAAAATAAATTTTCATCCTCCAAAAATCTTCAAACTACCCTATCCATTTCAAACAAATTTACTCAACTAAATGATTTTCCCCCACTTCCATATTCACAAATTGTTCAAGAGCCTACTTCACAAAATATTATTTCAAATTCAAAACAAAAAGAACCAACTACAAAAATACCAACACAAAGCTTTACCAAATCTGCATACATTACAAAAACCGAAATAGAAAATGTATATCTCACTAATTTTACAATTCCTCAAAGCCCACAAATTATTAATTCAATCAATCAAAAAACTTTTCCAAAAGGTTGCGAATGGATACCAGAAAATCGTTTTAAAACTCAAAGGTTTTATGAATTTATTTTAGTAGATTCAAACTCTGTTGAAATCCAACATATCAAGGATTCTTCAGAAAAAATAATTTATTCAAAATGTATTTTTAAGAAAATTATTTCGTCTGTAGAATGGGGAGACCCTTATGCAGAACGAATTTTTTCAAAAAGATTTTTCCCTCAAAATTACTCATACTATGATTACAAAATGGCCTGGTATAGAGCATTTTTATTCAGACCATTTGATCATTCATGGTTTTTTATATTTGACAAATATTGTCCAAAGAAATATCCTATGTGGTTTTATCATTGGTGGTATTTATTTGGACCAACTCCTCAAATTTATCCAAAAGAATGCAATGAGGGTTTCACAACTTTTGTTGCCAATTCAAATTATCAAGCTTATGAAACTCCAGTCATGTTTCATGCAGAATTTAAAATTCCATGGATTCTATGTTGGAGTTACTGTCTCAAACAACACCTTCCACGTCCATATCCATATTCATTAATAAGAGAATTTAATTTTATAATAAGATTTATATCCACAAAATTATTAAATTATTTTCTCTATCGATCCTGTACTCCCTATTGGTATCAGAGCCAGTAAGTTATTAAATTGATTAATTGTGCATTTATTAAATTGCATTTGTATTGAGTGTTGGTAAAGTGCTTGGTCAGCCTAATTAAGTTGTTGGTAAGCCATTTTAAGTCTTGGTGTTCTCGGTTAGGTGGTCCCACTGTTCCCATTCAATTCAGTCATATTTAGTTTATGCAACATTTAATTTATTAATGGCAAACTGGTTAAGGAAAGCTATTAGTTTAGGATCACCTAATAATATAATTCAAAGTAGTGAAGTTCATATAGAAAAGAACTTTTCAAATTGGGAAATTCCAAAAGAAAATCTTACAAAAATTTATCATATAGGCATTACTGATTTTAAGACTGCATTTAGCATCAAAACTCATGAAGAGACTAGAAGCATTCAAAAAGAATCTGAAACTATGCATTTACTTTCAGAATCCAGCATTAAAGCTTATCTCAAACACAGATTTAGATTCATTCATTTTGGCCTTGTTCAAATAGGAATAAAACCATTAGTTCATAAAGGAGTTGATTGTCCAATTTTCCTAGCTCTCAGAGACGATCGACTTAATAATTATAAAGATTCTGTTTTGGCTATGATTCAAACTAATATCTGTAATGGCCCAATATATTTCAATTGTTTTCCAAACTTTACAGTAGATCTTCAAGACCCATTAATCTTATCTTCATTAATTTTAGATATTCAAATTTTAAATAATAAATTTAAAGAGTTTGCTAGAAATTTTGCAATTGTTTTCCGTGTTTATTTTAGATTAATGAATTCCACAGTTAATCCAAAATTCATACATGAGGCTTCTTCAAAAGAAGAAACTATTTTTATAGAGGTTCATGCTGAGAATACTAAATCAATAGTTTCTACAGCAAAAACCTTGAGATGGGATCAAATTTCTATTCCTGAGACATTTCAATTCTCAAATCCAATGCCTCCTAGAAACATAAGACAAGAAATAGAATGCATTGAGGAAGACGAAAATAAAGTTCTTATAAGGTTTGGGTCTATGAGAGAATTATCTAGTTCTCCTTGTACTTCTTCTTCCAACTATCCACGAAGATCTTTTTCTTTTCCTCAAAAAACAACTTCAGTCATTTCTGAACCAATCAAAGTCAGATATAAATCTCCTATTCCTGAATATGAAGCAAATGCTTCTCAAACTTCTCAAATCTCTTCATCTAGACCTGCATCTCCCACAATGTCTGATATGCAAAATTTTGACTCTATCAATACAATTACTAAAGATTTTGAAATAGATAAAAACTATCTAAGAAATGAATTTAATTCCTCTCACAATGCTGAACATCGAGATTGGTTTAGATCTTTTTCTCGCTCCTTTAAAGACTCAATAAGAGATGTATGGTATAAAGATATGAATACTATTCAAATTAATATCCCGTTTTTTACATGGTTTTTATTGTTTTGTGAAAAACAAGGTATTGCTAATCCATATTCTCAAAATCACATATTTGTACAAACCAAACTTCAAAAAAATTGGGTTTTGAAGGATGGACAAACAATTAGTTCAGTTCATCCACCATTACAAAATATTACTTTTCCCTATTATGACCGTGAAATAAAGGCTAGTCCTTTTAAAGAAGGAAGAGTAGATCAAACAGATAAAACTCCAAATGTAGAAGACATCATTAAAATTTATCATCAAAATAATTTTACAAATCAAATCCTTCATACCGTTGCTACACAAGTAGATCAACTTTCAAATAAGGTTGATAATTTACAAAAAGAAACCTCTAGATCCATAGCCCCTAATACGATTGCATCATTAGGATCTAATAAGGTTTCTGCACCGCATTTCAAACCACCAGGATTAACTATACCTATGACTCAAATGTTTCCAAAAAATGGTTTTACTTCTTCTAACTCTAATTCTGCAGTGTTAGATAAAATTCAAAAATCTTTACAAAAATTAGCAGATAGTCCAAGTCATATTAAGGTTTTGAGTAAATATCAAAGTTCAGAGATATCTTCTGATGAAGAAAATTCTGAGTCTTTAATCATTTCAAAAGTTGCAAAGCAATTTCAAGAATCTGATAATGATCCTCATCAAATTAATAAAATACGATCATCTTGGAAGAATATCCCTACAAAAAACTATTATCCTAGGCCTACTCCTGTTGATCTTCAATATGAAGAAAGGTCTACATTTACCTCCAAATCCTTTTCCCCAGATATGATCCATGAATGGAACATAGATGGAAAATCTGATTATGAAATTCTTAATACTCTTCAAAATATGGGAATGGCTATTGTAGCTTACAAGGCAAAACCTTTGGATGAACAAATAATTTTTGGTTTTATTATATCAGGTTTTACTGGGCAATTAAAAAACTGGTGGGATAATCTTCTCACTTTACAAGACAGATTAGAAATTTTGAATCACGTTACTGACATCATGGATGATCAAGGAAATGTATTTCAAAAATCTGACTGCTGTGATTTCTTAATCATAGTTATTGCCTTTCATTTTGTCGGTAACCCTACTCAAACTCTTTCTTCTGGAGAAACGATTTTACAAAATTTACGTTGCCCAACATTAAGTGACTATAGATGGTATAAAGATACCTTCTTTAGTTATGTTTTACAAAGACAAGATTGCAATCAAAGTTTTTGGAAAGAAAAATTTATATCAGGACTACCAAAATTATTTGCTCAAAGAATTTTTAGAAAAATAGCTGAACATGATACAGATAAAGAACAAGCTCTTAATAATACTACTTATGGAGGACTTTTCGCTTTCATTAAAAAGGAAGGTCTTTCTTTATGTGAAGAACTCAAACTCCAAGCCAAATATACCTCTGAAAAGAAACAATCTAGGAAAGAAATTGGATGTTTCTGTGAAGCATTTGGTATGGAAGCTATTAGAGCTCCCTCTACAAAAAAGAAAATTAAAAAACAATTTTCTAAATTTTCAAAAGATAAAAATAAAAATTCTTATCCTTCTTATTATCGAAAGAAACGAGGAAAGAAAAATTTCGGAAATTTCCGAAAATCAAACAAAGCTTTCAAAATCTTTTGTTATTCGTGTGGAAAACCTGGACATAAAGCAAATGCTTGTACCACAAAGAAAAAGATTCAAGAATTATTTATTAACGACTCTGAGCTAGGAGATAAAATATCCAAAATATTATTACAAACCCCTGAGTCTACTTCTTCTTCTTCTTCAGAAAAGGAAGATGACGAAATTTTACAAATTAATGATCAAACTTCTGATTCTGAATCTTCGATTTCTTCCTCTCCTATCAAATGCATTAATGTTTTAACAGATAAAGAGAAAAATGTGGAATTTCTTTTTGATCTCGTTGACAAAATCCAAGATAAAGAGATCAAAAGAGAAACCCTTTTGAAACTCAAAACTATGGTTTTGGGTGAAACCTCTACCTCTAAAAACAAAGAAAGTATTCCAATTCCTCAAATTGAACCTTTCAATATTTCAAAATTATTAGAAAAATACTCTTCCAAAGAAATGACTTCTAAATTAATTCCTATTAAGAATCAAACTCTTTCGGTCAAAGATCTTCAACTTGAAATAAATAAAATCAAAGAAGACATCATTTCTATCAAAAATAGTTTGAAGCATTTAGAAATCAAAGATTTCGAACTTGAAACAAAATTATCTATTTTAGAAAACCCCATCTATAAAGAAAATCTTTCTTTGGGAAAAGAGAAAGTTAATGGGGATGATGATGATTTTATCACTGTTATTAATAAAATTAATTTTCAAAAATGGTATGCACCAGTTACTTTTCAAATTGGAGATTTTCAAAAAACCTATATTGCTTTAATTGATAGTGGAGCGGATCAAAATTGCTTAAGGGAAGGATTAGTCCCAACTAAATTTTATGAAAAAACAAAAACTCGGTTATATAGTGCAAATAGTTCACCCATGGATATTAAATATAAAATTTCAAAAGGAAAGATCATAAATGAAAATTATAGTTTTACTAATACTTTCATTATTATTAATGATATTAAGGAAGAAATAATATTAGGCACTCCCTTTTTAACACAAATTTATCCTTTTTGGGTTGATGACAAAGGTGTTCATACAAAAATTTTAGGGAAACAATTATCATTTCCTTTTTTAAGTCCCATGTTACAAAAAGATATTAATTTATTACAAAATTCTTCAGTAATACAAAGTATAAATTTAATAAAACAAAAAGAATTTCAAATTTCTTCTTTAAAAGAAGAAATTTCTTTTCAAAGGATTGAAGAACAATTACAACAATCAAAATTGCAACAAAAAATTTTTAATTTAGAAAATATTTTTAAATCAAAAGTTTGTGCTGATATTCCAAATGCCTTTTGGGATAGAAAAAGGCATATTGTCACATTGCCATATGAAAAAGATTTCTCTGAAAAAAATATTCCTACAAAAGCTAGACCCATCCAAATGAATTCTGAGCATCTTGAATTCTGCAAGAAAGAAATTCAAACTCTTTTAGATAAAAAATTAATAACTCCATCCAAATCTCCTTGGAGCTGTGCAGCATTTTATGTTATGAATGCAGCAGAAAAAGAAAGAGGAGTTCCTAGATTAGTTATTAATTACAAACCTTTAAACAAAGTTCTTCAATGGATAAGATATCCAATCCCAAATAAAAGAGATTTAATTAATCGCTTATATAAAGCCAAAATATTTTCAAAATTTGATATGAAATCTGGTTTCTGGCAAATACAAATTGCTAAAGAAGATAGGTATAAAACTGCATTCACGGTACCATTTGGACATTATGAGTGGAATGTAATGCCTTTTGGACTTAAAAATGCTCCTTCTGAATTTCAACATATAATGAATGATATTTTCAATCAATTTTCTTCATTCATAATTGTTTATATAGATGATGTTTTAATTTTTTCTCATGATATTGATCAACATTTCAAACATTTACATATATTTCTAAACACTGTTGAAAAAAAATGGTTTAGTAGTTTCTGCCACTAAAATGAAATTATTTCAAACAAAAATTAGATTTTTGGGACATGACATTTATAAAGGAACAATCAAGCCAATTACAAGGTCTTTAGAATTTGCAGAAAAATTCCCTAACGAAATTAAAGACAAAACCCAGTTACAAAGATTTTTGGGATGTCTAAATTATATATCAGATTTTTTCCCAAAGCTCAGACAAATTTGCATGCCCCTCTTTCAAAGACTTCAAAAAAATCCGCCTCCCTGGTCAGAAATTCATACTAAGACTATTATTGAATTAAAACAAAAAATCAAATCACTTCCATGTCTAGGCATTCCAGATCCATCTGCATTCATGATAGTAGAAACAGATGCATCAGAAATAGGATATGGTGGCATATTAAAACAAAGAATAGATACAAAAGAACAATTAGTTAGATTTCATTCAGGTCTCTGGCTCGGACCTCAAAAAAATTATTCTACCATTAAAAAGGAAATTTTATCTATAGTACTATGCGTTTCAAAATTTCAAGATGATCTTTACAACAAAAAATTTTTGATAAGGATCGACTGCAAATCTGCAAAAGAGGTTCTAGAAAAAGATGTCAAAAACATTGTTTCTAAACAAATTTTTGCAAGATGGCAAGCAATTTTATCAGTATTTGATTTTCAAATAGAGCATATAAGAGGCGAAAGTAACTCTCTCCCTGATTTCTTAACCAGAGAATTTCTACAGGGACATCATAATGCCAAGGAAGAAGAATCAGCAAGAAAAACTCAAAGGGTTCCAGAGTTCAGATGATTACGAAATGGAACCAGATCCAAAACCAAACAAAACAGAACAAAATAAATTTTCATCCTCCAAAAATCTTCAAACTACCCTATCCATTTCAAACAAATTTACTCAACTAAATGATTTTCCCCCACTTCCATATTCACAAATTGTTCAAGAGCCTACTTCACAAAATATTATTTCAAATTCAAAACAAAAAGAACCAACTACAAAAATACCAACACAAAGCTTTACCAAATCTGCATACATTACAAAAACCGAAATAGAAAATGTATATCTCACTAATTTTACAATTCCTCAAAGCCCACAAATTATTAATTCAATCAATCAAAAAACTTTTCCAAAAGGTTGCGAATGGATACCAGAAAATCGTTTTAAAACTCAAAGGTTTTATGAATTTATTTTAGTAGATTCAAACTCTGTTGAAATCCAACATATCAAGGATTCTTCAGAAAAAATAATTTATTCAAAATGTATTTTTAAGAAAATTATTTCGTCTGTAGAATGGGGAGACCCTTATGCAGAACGAATTTTTTCAAAAAGATTTTTCCCTCAAAATTACTCATACTATGATTACAAAATGGCCTGGTATAGAGCATTTTTATTCAGACCATTTGATCATTCATGGTTTTTTATATTTGACAAATATTGTCCAAAGAAATATCCTATGTGGTTTTATCATTGGTGGTATTTATTTGGACCAACTCCTCAAATTTATCCAAAAGAATGCAATGAGGGTTTCACAACTTTTGTTGCCAATTCAAATTATCAAGCTTATGAAACTCCAGTCATGTTTCATGCAGAATTTAAAATTCCATGGATTCTATGTTGGAGTTACTGTCTCAAACAACACCTTCCACGTCCATATCCATATTCATTAATAAGAGAATTCAAAATTAAATGGTGGGACAAATTTACCTTAGAAATTTGTTCAACAAAAAATGTTATCTCCTTTTTTCAAACCGGTATAAAAATGGAATACCAATCTCCATCAACCACCAACAAACCTTCACCCTCAAAAGCAACATCAAATTCAAACTCTCCTCAACACAATAAAAATCCCAAAGTAGAAAGTCCAAATTCAGAATCATTATCTAAAGTCCAGAAAGCTATTCTCAAAAAGATTCTTGAAGATCCACAATATGCAAAGAAAATATTATCAGAAGAATCCTCTGATGAGATTTTATCGGAGTTTTCAAATGAGTCTTATGATCCAACATTTGGTGGCCCATTTGCTCAAGATCCATACGACTTTTAATATTGAGTTCACAAAAGTTCAATTCAAATGTTCAACGACTCAAATTAATTCATCCGGAAGCACAAACGTAAGCAATGACGAAATCAAAAGTATCATTCAAATGTTCAACAACTCAAATTAATTCATCCGGAAGCACAAACGTAAGCAATGACGAAATCAAAAGCATCTCCAACAGTAATTCAAAGCATCTTCAACAGTAAAGCATCTCCAACAGTGATTCAAAGCATCTTCAACAGTAAAGCATCTTCAATAGTAATTCAAAGCATCTTCTACAGTATTATAGTGTAACTTTAATAATTATGTTTGTACTATTTCTCTTTAATTTCTTATTGGAAGAGCAGATTGCACCTTATCTCTTCCTTTGTGTATAAATAAAGTGTCTAGCTCTAAGATGAGAGCATCCTGTAATTTTCTTTTGTTTAAGTCTTATCTCAAATAAATCTAACTTTCTTTACTTATCTTATTATTATCAATTATATAATAAGATTTATATCCACAAAATTATTAAATTATTTTCTCTATCGATCCTGTACTCCCTATTGGTATCAGAGCCAGTAAGTTATTAAATTGATTAATTGTGCATTTATTAAATTGCATTTGTATTGAGTGTTGGTAAAGTGCTTGGTCAGCCTAATTAAGTTGTTGGTAAGCCATTTTAAGTCTTGGTGTTCTCGGTTAGGTGGTCCCACTGTTCCCATTCAATTCAGTCATATTTAGTTTATGCAACATTTAATTTATTAATGGCAAACTGGTTAAGGAAAGCTATTAGTTTAGGATCACCTAATAATATAATTCAAAGTAGTGAAGTTCATATAGAAAAGAACTTTTCAAATTGGGAAATTCCAAAAGAAAATCTTACAAAAATTTATCATATAGGCATTACTGATTTTAAGACTGCATTTAGCATCAAAACTCATGAAGAGACTAGAAGCATTCAAAAAGAATCTGAAACTATGCATTTACTTTCAGAATCCAGCATTAAAGCTTATCTCAAACACAGATTTAGATTCATTCATTTTGGCCTTGTTCAAATAGGAATAAAACCATTAGTTCATAAAGGAGTTGATTGTCCAATTTTCCTAGCTCTCAGAGACGATCGACTTAATAATTATAAAGATTCTGTTTTGGCTATGATTCAAACTAATATCTGTAATGGCCCAATATATTTCAATTGTTTTCCAAACTTTACAGTAGATCTTCAAGACCCATTAATCTTATCTTCATTAATTTTAGATATTCAAATTTTAAATAATAAATTTAAAGAGTTTGCTAGAAATTTTGCAATTGTTTTCCGTGTTTATTTTAGATTAATGAATTCCACAGTTAATCCAAAATTCATACATGAGGCTTCTTCAAAAGAAGAAACTATTTTTATAGAGGTTCATGCTGAGAATACTAAATCAATAGTTTCTACAGCAAAAACCTTGAGATGGGATCAAATTTCTATTCCTGAGACATTTCAATTCTCAAATCCAATGCCTCCTAGAAACATAAGACAAGAAATAGAATGCATTGAGGAAGACGAAAATAAAGTTCTTATAAGGTTTGGGTCTATGAGAGAATTATCTAGTTCTCCTTGTACTTCTTCTTCCAACTATCCACGAAGATCTTTTTCTTTTCCTCAAAAAACAACTTCAGTCATTTCTGAACCAATCAAAGTCAGATATAAATCTCCTATTCCTGAATATGAAGCAAATGCTTCTCAAACTTCTCAAATCTCTTCATCTAGACCTGCATCTCCCACAATGTCTGATATGCAAAATTTTGACTCTATCAATACAATTACTAAAGATTTTGAAATAGATAAAAACTATCTAAGAAATGAATTTAATTCCTCTCACAATGCTGAACATCGAGATTGGTTTAGATCTTTTTCTCGCTCCTTTAAAGACTCAATAAGAGATGTATGGTATAAAGATATGAATACTATTCAAATTAATATCCCGTTTTTTACATGGTTTTTATTGTTTTGTGAAAAACAAGGTATTGCTAATCCATATTCTCAAAATCACATATTTGTACAAACCAAACTTCAAAAAAATTGGGTTTTGAAGGATGGACAAACAATTAGTTCAGTTCATCCACCATTACAAAATATTACTTTTCCCTATTATGACCGTGAAATAAAGGCTAGTCCTTTTAAAGAAGGAAGAGTAGATCAAACAGATAAAACTCCAAATGTAGAAGACATCATTAAAATTTATCATCAAAATAATTTTACAAATCAAATCCTTCATACCGTTGCTACACAAGTAGATCAACTTTCAAATAAGGTTGATAATTTACAAAAAGAAACCTCTAGATCCATAGCCCCTAATACGATTGCATCATTAGGATCTAATAAGGTTTCTGCACCGCATTTCAAACCACCAGGATTAACTATACCTATGACTCAAATGTTTCCAAAAAATGGTTTTACTTCTTCTAACTCTAATTCTGCAGTGTTAGATAAAATTCAAAAATCTTTACAAAAATTAGCAGATAGTCCAAGTCATATTAAGGTTTTGAGTAAATATCAAAGTTCAGAGATATCTTCTGATGAAGAAAATTCTGAGTCTTTAATCATTTCAAAAGTTGCAAAGCAATTTCAAGAATCTGATAATGATCCTCATCAAATTAATAAAATACGATCATCTTGGAAGAATATCCCTACAAAAAACTATTATCCTAGGCCTACTCCTGTTGATCTTCAATATGAAGAAAGGTCTACATTTACCTCCAAATCCTTTTCCCCAGATATGATCCATGAATGGAACATAGATGGAAAATCTGATTATGAAATTCTTAATACTCTTCAAAATATGGGAATGGCTATTGTAGCTTACAAGGCAAAACCTTTGGATGAACAAATAATTTTTGGTTTTATTATATCAGGTTTTACTGGGCAATTAAAAAACTGGTGGGATAATCTTCTCACTTTACAAGACAGATTAAAAATTTTGAATCACGTTACTGACATCATGGATGATCAAGGAAATGTATTTCAAAAATCTGACTGCTGTGATTTCTTAATCATAGTTATTGCCTTTCATTTTGTCGGTAACCCTACTCAAACTCTTTCTTCTGGAGAAACGATTTTACAAAATTTACGTTGCCCAACATTAAGTGACTATAGATGGTATAAAGATACCTTCTTTAGTTATGTTTTACAAAGACAAGATTGCAATCAAAGTTTTTGGAAAGAAAAATTTATATCAGGACTACCAAAATTATTTGCTCAAAGAATTTTTAGAAAAATAGCTGAACATGATACAGATAAAGAACAAGCTCTTAATAATACTACTTATGGAGGACTTTTCGCTTTCATTAAAAAGGAAGGTCTTTCTTTATGTGAAGAACTCAAACTCCAAGCCAAATATACCTCTGAAAAGAAACAATCTAGGAAAGAAATTGGATGTTTCTGTGAAGCATTTGGTATGGAAGCTATTAGAGCTCCCTCTACAAAAAAGAAAATTAAAAAACAATTTTCTAAATTTTCAAAAGATAAAAATAAAAATTCTTATCCTTCTTATTATCGAAAGAAACGAGGAAAGAAAAATTTCGGAAATTTCCGAAAATCAAACAAAGCTTTCAAAATCTTTTGTTATTCGTGTGGAAAACCTGGACATAAAGCAAATGCTTGTACCACAAAGAAAAAGATTCAAGAATTATTTATTAACGACTCTGAGCTAGGAGATAAAATATCCAAAATATTATTACAAACCCCTGAGTCTACTTCTTCTTCTTCTTCAGAAAAGGAAGATGACGAAATTTTACAAATTAATGATCAAACTTCTGATTCTGAATCTTCGATTTCTTCCTCTCCTATCAAATGCATTAATGTTTTAACAGATAAAGAGAAAAATGTGGAATTTCTTTTTGATCTCGTTGACAAAATCCAAGATAAAGAGATCAAAAGAGAAACCCTTTTGAAACTCAAAACTATGGTTTTGGGTGAAACCTCTACCTCTAAAAACAAAGAAAGTATTCCAATTCCTCAAATTGAACCTTTCAATATTTCAAAATTATTAGAAAAATACTCTTCCAAAGAAATGACTTCTAAATTAATTCCTATTAAGAATCAAACTCTTTCGGTCAAAGATCTTCAACTTGAAATAAATAAAATCAAAGAAGACATCATTTCTATCAAAAATAGTTTGAAGCATTTAGAAATCAAAGATTTCGAACTTGAAACAAAATTATCTATTTTAGAAAACCCCATCTATAAAGAAAATCTTTCTTTGGGAAAAGAGAAAGTTAATGGGGATGATGATGATTTTATCACTGTTATTAATAAAATTAATTTTCAAAAATGGTATGCACCAGTTACTTTTCAAATTGGAGATTTTCAAAAAACCTATATTGCTTTAATTGATAGTGGAGCGGATCAAAATTGCTTAAGGGAAGGATTAGTCCCAACTAAATTTTATGAAAAAACAAAAACTCGGTTATATAGTGCAAATAGTTCACCCATGGATATTAAATATAAAATTTCAAAAGGAAAGATCATAAATGAAAATTATAGTTTTACTAATACTTTCATTATTATTAATGATATTAAGGAAGAAATAATATTAGGCACTCCCTTTTTAACACAAATTTATCCTTTTTGGGTTGATGACAAAGGTGTTCATACAAAAATTTTAGGGAAACAATTATCATTTCCTTTTTTAAGTCCCATGTTACAAAAAGATATTAATTTATTACAAAATTCTTCAGTAATACAAAGTATAAATTTAATAAAACAAAAAGAATTTCAAATTTCTTCTTTAAAAGAAGAAATTTCTTTTCAAAGGATTGAAGAACAATTACAACAATCAAAATTGCAACAAAAAATTTTTAATTTAGAAAATATTTTTAAATCAAAAGTTTGTGCTGATATTCCAAATGCCTTTTGGGATAGAAAAAGGCATATTGTCACATTGCCATATGAAAAAGATTTCTCTGAAAAAAATATTCCTACAAAAGCTAGACCCATCCAAATGAATTCTGAGCATCTTGAATTCTGCAAGAAAGAAATTCAAACTCTTTTAGATAAAAAATTAATAACTCCATCCAAATCTCCTTGGAGCTGTGCAGCATTTTATGTTATGAATGCAGCAGAAAAAGAAAGAGGAGTTCCTAGATTAGTTATTAATTACAAACCTTTAAACAAAGTTCTTCAATGGATAAGATATCCAATCCCAAATAAAAGAGATTTAATTAATCGCTTATATAAAGCCAAAATATTTTCAAAATTTGATATGAAATCTGGTTTCTGGCAAATACAAATTGCTAAAGAAGATAGGTATAAAACTGCATTCACGGTACCATTTGGACATTATGAGTGGAATGTAATGCCTTTTGGACTTAAAAATGCTCCTTCTGAATTTCAACATATAATGAATGATATTTTCAATCAATTTTCTTCATTCATAATTGTTTATATAGATGATGTTTTAATTTTTTCTCATGATATTGATCAACATTTCAAACATTTACATATATTTCTAAACACTGTTGAAAAAAATGGTTTAGTAGTTTCTGCCACTAAAATGAAATTATTTCAAACAAAAATTAGATTTTTGGGACATGACATTTATAAAGGAACAATCAAGCCAATTACAAGGTCTTTAGAATTTGCAGAAAAATTCCCTAACGAAATTAAAGACAAAACCCAGTTACAAAGATTTTTGGGATGTCTAAATTATATATCAGATTTTTTCCCAAAGCTCAGACAAATTTGCATGCCCCTCTTTCAAAGACTTCAAAAAAATCCGCCTCCCTGGTCAGAAATTCATACTAAGACTATTATTGAATTAAAACAAAAAATCAAATCACTTCCATGTCTAGGCATTCCAGATCCATCTGCATTCATGATAGTAGAAACAGATGCATCAGAAATAGGATATGGTGGCATATTAAAACAAAGAATAGATACAAAAGAACAATTAGTTAGATTTCATTCAGGTCTCTGGCTCGGACCTCAAAAAAATTATTCTACCATTAAAAAGGAAATTTTATCAATAGTACTATGCGTTTCAAAATTTCAAGATGATCTTTACAACAAAAAATTTTTGATAAGGATCGACTGCAAATCTGCAAAAGAGGTTCTAGAAAAAGATGTCAAAAACATTGTTTCTAAACAAATTTTTGCAAGATGGCAAGCAATTTTATCAGTATTTGATTTTCAAATAGAGCATATAAGAGGCGAAAGTAACTCTCTCCCTGATTTCTTAACCAGAGAATTTCTACAGGGACATCATAATGCCAAGGAAGAAGAATCAGCAAGAAAAACTCAAAGGGTTCCAGAGTTCAGATGATTACGAAATGGAACCAGATCCAAAACCAAACAAAACAGAACAAAATAAATTTTCATCCTCCAAAAATCTTCAAACTACCCTATCCATTTCAAACAAATTTACTCAACTAAATGATTTTCCCCCACTTCCATATTCACAAATTGTTCAAGAGCCTACTTCACAAAATATTATTTCAAATTCAAAACAAAAAGAACCAACTACAAAAATACCAACACAAAGCTTTACCAAATCTGCATACATTACAAAAACCGAAATAGAAAATGTATATCTCACTAATTTTACAATTCCTCAAAGCCCACAAATTATTAATTCAATCAATCAGAAAACTTTTCCAAAAGGTTGCGAATGGATACCAGAAAATCGTTTTAAAACTCAAAGGTTTTATGAATTTATTTTAGTAGATTCAAACTCTGTTGAAATCCAACATATCAAGGATTCTTCAGAAAAAATAATTTATTCAAAATGTATTTTTAAGAAAATTATTTCGTCTGTAGAATGGGGAGACCCTTATGCAGAACGAATTTTTTCAAAAAGATTTTTCCCTCAAAATTACTCATACTATGATTACAAAATGGCCTGGTATAGAGCATTTTTATTCAGACCATTTGATCATTCATGGTTTTTTATATTTGACAAATATTGTCCAAAGAAATATCCTATGTGGTTTTATCATTGGTGGTATTTATTTGGACCAACTCCTCAAATTTATCCAAAAGAATGCAATGAGGGTTTCACAACTTTTGTTGCCAATTCAAATTATCAAGCTTATGAAACTCCAGTCATGTTTCATGCAGAATTTAAAATTCCATGGATTCTATGTTGGAGTTACTGTCTCAAACAACACCTTCCACGTCCATATCCATATTCATTAATAAGAGAATTCAAAATTAAATGGTGGGACAAATTTACCTTAGAAATTTGTTCAACAAAAAATGTTATCTCCTTTTTTCAAACCGGTATAAAAATGGAATACCAATCTCCATCAACCACCAACAAACCTTCACCCTCAAAAGCAACATCAAATTCAAACTCTCCTCAACACAATAAAAATCCCAAAGTAGAAAGTCCAAATTCAGAATCATTATCTAAAGTCCAGAAAGCTATTCTCAAAAAGATTCTTGAAGATCCACAATATGCAAAGAAAATATTATCAGAAGAATCCTCTGATGAGATTTTATCGGAGTTTTCAAATGAGTCTTATGATCCAACATTTGGTGGCCCATTTGCTCAAGATCCATACGACTTTTAATATTGAGTTCACAAAAGTTCAATTCAAATGTTCAACGACTCAAATTAATTCATCCGGAAGCACAAACGTAAGCAATGACGAAATCAAAAGTATCATTCAAATGTTCAACAACTCAAATTAATTCATCCGGAAGCACAAACGTAAGCAATGACGAAATCAAAAGCATCTCCAACAGTAATTCAAAGCATCTTCAACAGTAAAGCATCTCCAACAGTGATTCAAAGCATCTTCAACAGTAAAGCATCTTCAATAGTAATTCAAAGCATCTTCTACAGTATTATAGTGTAACTTTAATAATTATGTTTGTACTATTTCTCTTTAATTTCTTATTGGAAGAGCAGATTGCACCTTATCTCTTCCTTTGTGTATAAATAAAGTGTCTAGCTCTAAGATGAGAGCATCCTGTAATTTTCTTTTGTTTAAGTCTTATCTCAAATAAATCTAACTTTCTTTACTTATCTTATTATTATCAATTATATAATAAGATTTATATCCACAAAATTATTAAATTATTTTCTCTATCGATCCTGTACTCCCTATTGGTATCAGAGCCAGTAAGTTATTAAATTGATTAATTGTGCATTTATTAAATTGCATTTGTATTGAGTGTTGGTAAAGTGCTTGGTCAGCCTAATTAAGTTGTTGGTAAGCCATTTTAAGTGTTGGTGTTCTCGGTTAGGTGGTCCCACTGTTCCCATTCAATTCAGTCATATTTAGTTTATGCAACATTTAATTTATTAATGGCAAACTGGTTAAGGAAAGCTATTAGTTTAGGATCACCTAATAATATAATTCAAAGTAGTGAAGTTCATATAGAAAAGAACTTTTCAAATTGGGAAATTCCAAAAGAAAATCTTACAAAAATTTATCATATAGGCATTACTGATTTTAAGACTGCATTTAGCATCAAAACTCATGAAGAGACTAGAAGCATTCAAAAAGAATCTGAAACTATGCATTTACTTTCAGAATCCAGCATTAAAGCTTATCTCAAACACAGATTTAGATTCATTCATTTTGGCCTTGTTCAAATAGGAATAAAACCATTAGTTCATAAAGGAGTTGATTGTCCAATTTTCCTAGCTCTCAGAGACGATCGACTTAATAATTATAAAGATTCTGTTTTGGCTATGATTCAAACTAATATCTGTAATGGCCCAATATATTTCAATTGTTTTCCAAACTTTACAGTAGATCTTCAAGACCCATTAATCTTATCTTCATTAATTTTAGATATTCAAATTTTAAATAATAAATTTAAAGAGTTTGCTAGAAATTTTGCAATTGTTTTCCGTGTTTATTTTAGATTAATGAATTCCACAGTTAATCCAAAATTCATACATGAGGCTTCTTCAAAAGAAGAAACTATTTTTATAGAGGTTCATGCTGAGAATACTAAATCAATAGTTTCTACAGCAAAAACCTTGAGATGGGATCAAATTTCTATTCCTGAGACATTTCAATTCTCAAATCCAATGCCTCCTAGAAACATAAGACAAGAAATAGAATGCATTGAGGAAGACGAAAATAAAGTTCTTATAAGGTTTGGGTCTATGAGAGAATTATCTAGTTCTCCTTGTACTTCTTCTTCCAACTATCCACGAAGATCTTTTTCTTTTCCTCAAAAAACAACTTCAGTCATTTCTGAACCAATCAAAGTCAGATATAAATCTCCTATTCCTGAATATGAAGCAAATGCTTCTCAAACTTCTCAAATCTCTTCATCTAGACCTGCATCTCCCACAATGTCTGATATGCAAAATTTTGACTCTATCAATACAATTACTAAAGATTTTGAAATAGATAAAAACTATCTAAGAAATGAATTTAATTCCTCTCACAATGCTGAACATCGAGATTGGTTTAGATCTTTTTCTCGCTCCTTTAAAGACTCAATAAGAGATGTATGGTATAAAGATATGAATACTATTCAAATTAATATCCCGTTTTTTACATGGTTTTTATTGTTTTGTGAAAAACAAGGTATTGCTAATCCATATTCTCAAAATCACATATTTGTACAAACCAAACTTCAAAAAAATTGGGTTTTGAAGGATGGACAAACAATTAGTTCAGTTCATCCACCATTACAAAATATTACTTTTCCCTATTATGACCGTGAAATAAAGGCTAGTCCTTTTAAAGAAGGAAGAGTAGATCAAACAGATAAAACTCCAAATGTAGAAGACATCATTAAAATTTATCATCAAAATAATTTTACAAATCAAATCCTTCATACCGTTGCTACACAAGTAGATCAACTTTCAAATAAGGTTGATAATTTACAAAAAGAAACCTCTAGATCCATAGCCCCTAATACGATTGCATCATTAGGATCTAATAAGGTTTCTGCACCGCATTTCAAACCACCAGGATTAACTATACCTATGACTCAAATGTTTCCAAAAAATGGTTTTACTTCTTCTAACTCTAATTCTGCAGTGTTAGATAAAATTCAAAAATCTTTACAAAAATTAGCAGATAGTCCAAGTCATATTAAGGTTTTGAGTAAATATCAAAGTTCAGAGATATCTTCTGATGAAGAAAATTCTGAGTCTTTAATCATTTCAAAAGTTGCAAAGCAATTTCAAGAATCTGATAATGATCCTCATCAAATTAATAAAATACGATCATCTTGGAAGAATATCCCTACAAAAAACTATTATCCTAGGCCTACTCCTGTTGATCTTCAATATGAAGAAAGGTCTACATTTACCTCCAAATCCTTTTCCCCAGATATGATCCATGAATGGAACATAGATGGAAAATCTGATTATGAAATTCTTAATACTCTTCAAAATATGGGAATGGCTATTGTAGCTTACAAGGCAAAACCTTTGGATGAACAAATAATTTTTGGTTTTATTATATCAGGTTTTACTGGGCAATTAAAAAACTGGTGGGATAATCTTCTCACTTTACAAGACAGATTAGAAATTTTGAATCACGTTACTGACATCATGGATGATCAAGGAAATGTATTTCAAAAATCTGACTGCTGTGATTTCTTAATCATAGTTATTGCCTTTCATTTTGTCGGTAACCCTACTCAAACTCTTTCTTCTGGAGAAACGATTTTACAAAATTTACGTTGCCCAACATTAAGTGACTATAGATGGTATAAAGATACCTTCTTTAGTTATGTTTTACAAAGACAAGATTGCAATCAAAGTTTTTGGAAAGAAAAATTTATATCAGGACTACCAAAATTATTTGCTCAAAGAATTTTTAGAAAAATAGCTGAACATGATACAGATAAAGAACAAGCTCTTAATAATACTACTTATGGAGGACTTTTCGCTTTCATTAAAAAGGAAGGTCTTTCTTTATGTGAAGAACTCAAACTCCAAGCCAAATATACCTCTGAAAAGAAACAATCTAGGAAAGAAATTGGATGTTTCTGTGAAGCATTTGGTATGGAAGCTATTAGAGCTCCCTCTACAAAAAAGAAAATTAAAAAACAATTTTCTAAATTTTCAAAAGATAAAAATAAAAATTCTTATCCTTCTTATTATCGAAAGAAACGAGGAAAGAAAAATTTCGGAAATTTCCGAAAATCAAACAAAGCTTTCAAAATCTTTTGTTATTCGTGTGGAAAACCTGGACATAAAGCAAATGCTTGTACCACAAAGAAAAAGATTCAAGAATTATTTATTAACGACTCTGAGCTAGGAGATAAAATATCCAAAATATTATTACAAACCCCTGAGTCTACTTCTTCTTCTTCTTCAGAAAAGGAAGATGACGAAATTTTACAAATTAATGATCAAACTTCTGATTCTGAATCTTCGATTTCTTCCTCTCCTATCAAATGCATTAATGTTTTAACAGATAAAGAGAAAAATGTGGAATTTCTTTTTGATCTCGTTGACAAAATCCAAGATAAAGAGATCAAAAGAGAAACCCTTTTGAAACTCAAAACTATGGTTTTGGGTGAAACCTCTACCTCTAAAAACAAAGAAAGTATTCCAATTCCTCAAATTGAACCTTTCAATATTTCAAAATTATTAGAAAAATACTCTTCCAAAGAAATGACTTCTAAATTAATTCCTATTAAGAATCAAACTCTTTCGGTCAAAGATCTTCAACTTGAAATAAATAAAATCAAAGAAGACATCATTTCTATCAAAAATAGTTTGAAGCATTTAGAAATCAAAGATTTCGAACTTGAAACAAAATTATCTATTTTAGAAAACCCCATCTATAAAGAAAATCTTTCTTTGGGAAAAGAGAAAGTTAATGGGGATGATGATGATTTTATCACTGTTATTAATAAAATTAATTTTCAAAAATGGTATGCACCAGTTACTTTTCAAATTGGAGATTTTCAAAAAACCTATATTGCTTTAATTGATAGTGGAGCGGATCAAAATTGCTTAAGGGAAGGATTAGTCCCAACTAAATTTTATGAAAAAACAAAAACTCGGTTATATAGTGCAAATAGTTCACCCATGGATATTAAATATAAAATTTCAAAAGGAAAGATCATAAATGAAAATTATAGTTTTACTAATACTTTCATTATTATTAATGATATTAAGGAAGAAATAATATTAGGCACTCCCTTTTTAACACAAATTTATCCTTTTTGGGTTGATGACAAAGGTGTTCATACAAAAATTTTAGGGAAACAATTATCATTTCCTTTTTTAAGTCCCATGTTACAAAAAGATATTAATTTATTACAAAATTCTTCAGTAATACAAAGTATAAATTTAATAAAACAAAAAGAATTTCAAATTTCTTCTTTAAAAGAAGAAATTTCTTTTCAAAGGATTGAAGAACAATTACAACAATCAAAATTGCAACAAAAAATTTTTAATTTAGAAAATATTTTTAAATCAAAAGTTTGTGCTGATATTCCAAATGCCTTTTGGGATAGAAAAAGGCATATTGTCACATTGCCATATGAAAAAGATTTCTCTGAAAAAAATATTCCTACAAAAGCTAGACCCATCCAAATGAATTCTGAGCATCTTGAATTCTGCAAGAAAGAAATTCAAACTCTTTTAGATAAAAAATTAATAACTCCATCCAAATCTCCTTGGAGCTGTGCAGCATTTTATGTTATGAATGCAGCAGAAAAAGAAAGAGGAGTTCCTAGATTAGTTATTAATTACAAACCTTTAAACAAAGTTCTTCAATGGATAAGATATCCAATCCCAAATAAAAGAGATTTAATTAATCGCTTATATAAAGCCAAAATATTTTCAAAATTTGATATGAAATCTGGTTTCTGGCAAATACAAATTGCTAAAGAAGATAGGTATAAAACTGCATTCACGGTACCATTTGGACATTATGAGTGGAATGTAATGCCTTTTGGACTTAAAAATGCTCCTTCTGAATTTCAACATATAATGAATGATATTTTCAATCAATTTTCTTCATTCATAATTGTTTATATAGATGATGTTTTAATTTTTTCTCATGATATTGATCAACATTTCAAACATTTACATATATTTCTAAACACTGTTGAAAAAAAATGGTTTAGTAGTTTCTGCCACTAAAATGAAATTATTTCAAACAAAAATTAGATTTTTGGGACATGACATTTATAAAGGAACAATCAAGCCAATTACAAGGTCTTTAGAATTTGCAGAAAAATTCCCTAACGAAATTAAAGACAAAACCCAGTTACAAAGATTTTTGGGATGTCTAAATTATATATCAGATTTTTTCCCAAAGCTCAGACAAATTTGCATGCCCCTCTTTCAAAGACTTCAAAAAAATCCGCCTCCCTGGTCAGAAATTCATACTAAGACTATTATTGAATTAAAACAAAAAATCAAATCACTTCCATGTCTAGGCATTCCAGATCCATCTGCATTCATGATAGTAGAAACAGATGCATCAGAAATAGGATATGGTGGCATATTAAAACAAAGAATAGATACAAAAGAACAATTAGTTAGATTTCATTCAGGTCTCTGGCTCGGACCTCAAAAAAATTATTCTACCATTAAAAAGGAAATTTTATCTATAGTACTATGCGTTTCAAAATTTCAAGATGATCTTTACAACAAAAAATTTTTGATAAGGATCGACTGCAAATCTGCAAAAGAGGTTCTAGAAAAAGATGTCAAAAACATTGTTTCTAAACAAATTTTTGCAAGATGGCAAGCAATTTTATCAGTATTTGATTTTCAAATAGAGCATATAAGAGGCGAAAGTAACTCTCTCCCTGATTTCTTAACCAGAGAATTTCTACAGGGACATCATAATGCCAAGGAAGAAGAATCAGCAAGAAAAACTCAAAGGGTTCCAGAGTTCAGATGATTACGAAATGGAACCAGATCCAAAACCAAACAAAACAGAACAAAATAAATTTTCATCCTCCAAAAATCTTCAAACTACCCTATCCATTTCAAACAAATTTACTCAACTAAATGATTTTCCCCCACTTCCATATTCACAAATTGTTCAAGAGCCTACTTCACAAAATATTATTTCAAATTCAAAACAAAAAGAACCAACTACAAAAATACCAACACAAAGCTTTACCAAATCTGCATACATTACAAAAACCGAAATAGAAAATGTATATCTCACTAATTTTACAATTCCTCAAAGCCCACAAATTATTAATTCAATCAATCAAAAAACTTTTCCAAAAGGTTGCGAATGGATACCAGAAAATCGTTTTAAAACTCAAAGGTTTTATGAATTTATTTTAGTAGATTCAAACTCTGTTGAAATCCAACATATCAAGGATTCTTCAGAAAAAATAATTTATTCAAAATGTATTTTTAAGAATATTTCGTCTGTAGAATGGGGAGACCCTTATGCAGAACGAATTTTTTCAAAAAGATTTTTCCCTCAAAATTACTCATACTATGATTACAAAATGGCCTGGTATAGAGCATTTTTATTCAGACCATTTGATCATTCATGGTTTTTTATATTTGACAAATATTGTCCAAAGAAATATCCTATGTGGTTTTATCATTGGTGGTATTTATTTGGACCAACTCCTCAAATTTATCCAAAAGAATGCAATGAGGGTTTCACAACTTTTGTTGCCAATTCAAATTATCAAGCTTATGAAACTCCAGTCATGTTTCATGCAGAATTTAAAATTCCATGGATTCTATGTTGGAGTTACTGTCTCAAACAACACCTTCCACGTCCATATCCATATTCATTAATAAGAGAATTCAAAATTAAATGGTGGGACAAATTTACCTTAGAAATTTGTTCAACAAAAAATGTTATCTCCTTTTTTCAAACCGGTATAAAAATGGAATACCAATCTCCATCAACCACCAACAAACCTTCACCCTCAAAAGCAACATCAAATTCAAACTCTCCTCAACACAATAAAAATCCCAAAGTAGAAAGTCCAAATTCAGAATCATTATCTAAAGTCCAGAAAGCTATTCTCAAAAAGATTCTTGAAGATCCACAATATGCAAAGAAAATATTATCAGAAGAATCCTCTGATGAGATTTTATCGGAGTTTTCAAATGAGTCTTATGATCCAACATTTGGTGGCCCATTTGCTCAAGATCCATACGACTTTTAATATTGAGTTCACAAAAGTTCAATTCAAATGTTCAACGACTCAAATTAATTCATCCGGAAGCACAAACGTAAGCAATGACGAAATCAAAAGTATCATTCAAATGTTCAACAACTCAAATTAATTCATCCGGAAGCACAAACGTAAGCAATGACGAAATCAAAAGCATCTCCAACAGTAATTCAAAGCATCTTCAACAGTAAAGCATCTCCAACAGTGATTCAAAGCATCTTCAACAGTAAAGCATCTTCAATAGTAATTCAAAGCATCTTCTACAGTATTATAGTGTAACTTTAATAATTATGTTTGTACTATTTCTCTTTAATTTCTTATTGGAAGAGCAGATTGCACCTTATCTCTTCCTTTGTGTATAAATAAAGTGTCTAGCTCTAAGATGAGAGCATCCTGTAATTTTCTTTTGTTTAAGTCTTATCTCAAATAAATCTAACTTTCTTTACTTATCTTATTATTATCAATTATATAATAAGATTTATATCCACAAAATTATTAAATTATTTTCTCTATCGATCCTGTACTCCCTATTGGTATCAGAGCCAGTAAGTTATTAAATTGATTAATTGTGCATTTATTAAATTGCATTTGTATTGAGTGTTGGTAAAGTGCTTGGTCAGCCTAATTAAGTTGTTGGTAAGCCATTTTAAGTCTTGGTGTTCTCGGTTAGGTGGTCCCACTGTTCCCATTCAATTCAGTCATATTTAGTTTATGCAACATTTAATTTATTAATGGCAAACTGGTTAAGGAAAGCTATTAGTTTAGGATCACCTAATAATATAATTCAAAGTAGTGAAGTTCATATAGAAAAGAACTTTTCAAATTGGGAAATTCCAAAAGAAAATCTTACAAAAATTTATCATATAGGCATTACTGATTTTAAGACTGCATTTAGCATCAAAACTCATGAAGAGACTAGAAGCATTCAAAAAGAATCTGAAACTATGCATTTACTTTCAGAATCCAGCATTAAAGCTTATCTCAAACACAGATTTAGATTCATTCATTTTGGCCTTGTTCAAATAGGAATAAAACCATTAGTTCATAAAGGAGTTGATTGTCCAATTTTCCTAGCTCTCAGAGACGATCGACTTAATAATTATAAAGATTCTGTTTTGGCTATGATTCAAACTAATATCTGTAATGGCCCAATATATTTCAATTGTTTTCCAAACTTTACAGTAGATCTTCAAGACCCATTAATCTTATCTTCATTAATTTTAGATATTCAAATTTTAAATAATAAATTTAAAGAGTTTGCTAGAAATTTTGCAATTGTTTTCCGTGTTTATTTTAGATTAATGAATTCCACAGTTAATCCAAAATTCATACATGAGGCTTCTTCAAAAGAAGAAACTATTTTTATAGAGGTTCATGCTGAGAATACTAAATCAATAGTTTCTACAGCAAAAACCTTGAGATGGGATCAAATTTCTATTCCTGAGACATTTCAATTCTCAAATCCAATGCCTCCTAGAAACATAAGACAAGAAATAGAATGCATTGAGGAAGACGAAAATAAAGTTCTTATAAGGTTTGGGTCTATGAGAGAATTATCTAGTTCTCCTTGTACTTCTTCTTCCAACTATCCACGAAGATCTTTTTCTTTTCCTCAAAAAACAACTTCAGTCATTTCTGAACCAATCAAAGTCAGATATAAATCTCCTATTCCTGAATATGAAGCAAATGCTTCTCAAACTTCTCAAATCTCTTCATCTAGACCTGCATCTCCCACAATGTCTGATATGCAAAATTTTGACTCTATCAATACAATTACTAAAGATTTTGAAATAGATAAAAACTATCTAAGAAATGAATTTAATTCCTCTCACAATGCTGAACATCGAGATTGGTTTAGATCTTTTTCTCGCTCCTTTAAAGACTCAATAAGAGATGTATGGTATAAAGATATGAATACTATTCAAATTAATATCCCGTTTTTTACATGGTTTTTATTGTTTTGTGAAAAACAAGGTATTGCTAATCCATATTCTCAAAATCACATATTTGTACAAACCAAACTTCAAAAAAATTGGGTTTTGAAGGATGGACAAACAATTAGTTCAGTTCATCCACCATTACAAAATATTACTTTTCCCTATTATGACCGTGAAATAAAGGCTAGTCCTTTTAAAGAAGGAAGAGTAGATCAAACAGATAAAACTCCAAATGTAGAAGACATCATTAAAATTTATCATCAAAATAATTTTACAAATCAAATCCTTCATACCGTTGCTACACAAGTAGATCAACTTTCAAATAAGGTTGATAATTTACAAAAAGAAACCTCTAGATCCATAGCCCCTAATACGATTGCATCATTAGGATCTAATAAGGTTTCTGCACCGCATTTCAAACCACCAGGATTAACTATACCTATGACTCAAATGTTTCCAAAAAATGGTTTTACTTCTTCTAACTCTAATTCTGCAGTGTTAGATAAAATTCAAAAATCTTTACAAAAATTAGCAGATAGTCCAAGTCATATTAAGGTTTTGAGTAAATATCAAAGTTCAGAGATATCTTCTGATGAAGAAAATTCTGAGTCTTTAATCATTTCAAAAGTTGCAAAGCAATTTCAAGAATCTGATAATGATCCTCATCAAATTAATAAAATACGATCATCTTGGAAGAATATCCCTACAAAAAACTATTATCCTAGGCCTACTCCTGTTGATCTTCAATATGAAGAAAGGTCTACATTTACCTCCAAATCCTTTTCCCCAGATATGATCCATGAATGGAACATAGATGGAAAATCTGATTATGAAATTCTTAATACTCTTCAAAATATGGGAATGGCTATTGTAGCTTACAAGGCAAAACCTTTGGATGAACAAATAATTTTTGGTTTTATTATATCAGGTTTTACTGGGCAATTAAAAAACTGGTGGGATAATCTTCTCACTTTACAAGACAGATTAGAAATTTTGAATCACGTTACTGACATCATGGATGATCAAGGAAATGTATTTCAAAAATCTGACTGCTGTGATTTCTTAATCATAGTTATTGCCTTTCATTTTGTCGGTAACCCTACTCAAACTCTTTCTTCTGGAGAAACGATTTTACAAAATTTACGTTGCCCAACATTAAGTGACTATAGATGGTATAAAGATACCTTCTTTAGTTATGTTTTACAAAGACAAGATTGCAATCAAAGTTTTTGGAAAGAAAAATTTATATCAGGACTACCAAAATTATTTGCTCAAAGAATTTTTAGAAAAATAGCTGAACATGATACAGATAAAGAACAAGCTCTTAATAATACTACTTATGGAGGACTTTTCGCTTTCATTAAAAAGGAAGGTCTTTCTTTATGTGAAGAACTCAAACTCCAAGCCAAATATACCTCTGAAAAGAAACAATCTAGGAAAGAAATTGGATGTTTCTGTGAAGCATTTGGTATGGAAGCTATTAGAGCTCCCTCTACAAAAAAGAAAATTAAAAAACAATTTTCTAAATTTTCAAAAGATAAAAATAAAAATTCTTATCCTTCTTATTATCGAAAGAAACGAGGAAAGAAAAATTTCGGAAATTTCCGAAAATCAAACAAAGCTTTCAAAATCTTTTGTTATTCGTGTGGAAAACCTGGACATAAAGCAAATGCTTGTACCACAAAGAAAAAGATTCAAGAATTATTTATTAACGACTCTGAGCTAGGAGATAAAATATCCAAAATATTATTACAAACCCCTGAGTCTACTTCTTCTTCTTCTTCAGAAAAGGAAGATGACGAAATTTTACAAATTAATGATCAAACTTCTGATTCTGAATCTTCGATTTCTTCCTCTCCTATCAAATGCATTAATGTTTTAACAGATAAAGAGAAAAATGTGGAATTTCTTTTTGATCTCGTTGACAAAATCCAAGATAAAGAGATCAAAAGAGAAACCCTTTTGAAACTCAAAACTATGGTTTTGGGTGAAACCTCTACCTCTAAAAACAAAGAAAGTATTCCAATTCCTCAAATTGAACCTTTCAATATTTCAAAATTATTAGAAAAATACTCTTCCAAAGAAATGACTTCTAAATTAATTCCTATTAAGAATCAAACTCTTTCGGTCAAAGATCTTCAACTTGAAATAAATAAAATCAAAGAAGACATCATTTCTATCAAAAATAGTTTGAAGCATTTAGAAATCAAAGATTTCGAACTTGAAACAAAATTATCTATTTTAGAAAACCCCATCTATAAAGAAAATCTTTCTTTGGGAAAAGAGAAAGTTAATGGGGATGATGATGATTTTATCACTGTTATTAATAAAATTAATTTTCAAAAATGGTATGCACCAGTTACTTTTCAAATTGGAGATTTTCAAAAAACCTATATTGCTTTAATTGATAGTGGAGCGGATCAAAATTGCTTAAGGGAAGGATTAGTCCCAACTAAATTTTATGAAAAAACAAAAACTCGGTTATATAGTGCAAATAGTTCACCCATGGATATTAAATATAAAATTTCAAAAGGAAAGATCATAAATGAAAATTATAGTTTTACTAATACTTTCATTATTATTAATGATATTAAGGAAGAAATAATATTAGGCACTCCCTTTTTAACACAAATTTATCCTTTTTGGGTTGATGACAAAGGTGTTCATACAAAAATTTTAGGGAAACAATTATCATTTCCTTTTTTAAGTCCCATGTTACAAAAAGATATTAATTTATTACAAAATTCTTCAGTAATACAAAGTATAAATTTAATAAAACAAAAAGAATTTCAAATTTCTTCTTTAAAAGAAGAAATTTCTTTTCAAAGGATTGAAGAACAATTACAACAATCAAAATTGCAACAAAAAATTTTTAATTTAGAAAATATTTTTAAATCAAAAGTTTGTGCTGATATTCCAAATGCCTTTTGGGATAGAAAAAGGCATATTGTCACATTGCCATATGAAAAAGATTTCTCTGAAAAAAATATTCCTACAAAAGCTAGACCCATCCAAATGAATTCTGAGCATCTTGAATTCTGCAAGAAAGAAATTCAAACTCTTTTAGATAAAAAATTAATAACTCCATCCAAATCTCCTTGGAGCTGTGCAGCATTTTATGTTATGAATGCAGCAGAAAAAGAAAGAGGAGTTCCTAGATTAGTTATTAATTACAAACCTTTAAACAAAGTTCTTCAATGGATAAGATATCCAATCCCAAATAAAAGAGATTTAATTAATCGCTTATATAAAGCCAAAATATTTTCAAAATTTGATATGAAATCTGGTTTCTGGCAAATACAAATTGCTAAAGAAGATAGGTATAAAACTGCATTCACGGTACCATTTGGACATTATGAGTGGAATGTAATGCCTTTTGGACTTAAAAATGCTCCTTCTGAATTTCAACATATAATGAATGATATTTTCAATCAATTTTCTTCATTCATAATTGTTTATATAGATGATGTTTTAATTTTTTCTCATGATATTGATCAACATTTCAAACATTTACATATATTTCTAAACACTGTTGAAAAAAATGGTTTAGTAGTTTCTGCCACTAAAATGAAATTATTTCAAACAAAAATTAGATTTTTGGGACATGACATTTATAAAGGAACAATCAAGCCAATTACAAGGTCTTTAGAATTTGCAGAAAAATTCCCTAACGAAATTAAAGACAAAACCCAGTTACAAAGATTTTTGGGATGTCTAAATTATATATCAGATTTTTTCCCAAAGCTCAGACAAATTTGCATGCCCCTCTTTCAAAGACTTCAAAAAATTCCGCCTCCCTGGTCAGAAATTCATACTAAGACTATTATTGAATTAAAACAAAAAATCAAATCACTTCCATGTCTAGGCATTCCAGATCCATCTGCATTCATGATAGTAGAAACAGATGCATCAGAAATAGGATATGGTGGCATATTAAAACAAAGAATAGATACAAAAGAACAATTAGTTAGATTTCATTCAGGTCTCTGGCTCGGACCTCAAAAAAATTATTCTACCATTAAAAAGGAAATTTTATCTATAGTACTATGCGTTTCAAAATTTCAAGATGATCTTTACAACAAAAAATTTTTGATAAGGATCGACTGCAAATCTGCAAAAGAGGTTCTAGAAAAAGATGTCAAAAACATTGTTTCTAAACAAATTTTTGCAAGATGGCAAGCAATTTTATCAGTATTTGATTTTCAAATAGAGCATATAAGAGGCGAAAGTAACTCTCTCCCTGATTTCTTAACCAGAGAATTTCTACAGGGACATCATAATGCCAAGGAAGAAGAATCAGCAAGAAAAACTCAAAGGGTTCCAGAGTTCAGATGATTACGAAATGGAACCAGATCCAAAACCAAACAAAACAGAACAAAATAAATTTTCATCCTCCAAAAATCTTCAAACTACCCTATCCATTTCAAACAAATTTACTCAACTAAATGATTTTCCCCCACTTCCATATTCACAAATTGTTCAAGAGCCTACTTCACAAAATATTATTTCAAATTCAAAACAAAAAGAACCAACTACAAAAATACCAACACAAAGCTTTACCAAATCTGCATACATTACAAAAACCGAAATAGAAAATGTATATCTCACTAATTTTACAATTCCTCAAAGCCCACAAATTATTAATTCAATCAATCAAAAAACTTTTCCAAAAGGTTGCGAATGGATACCAGAAAATCGTTTTAAAACTCAAAGGTTTTATGAATTTATTTTAGTAGATTCAAACTCTGTTGAAATCCAACATATCAAGGATTCTTCAGAAAAAATAATTTATTCAAAATGTATTTTTAAGAAAATTATTTCGTCTGTAGAATGGGGAGACCCTTATGCAGAACGAATTTGTTCAAAAAGATTTTTCCCTCAAAATTACTCATACTATGATTACAAAATGGCCTGGTATAGAGCATTTTTATTCAGACCATTTGATCATTCATGGTTTTTTATATTTGACAAATATTGTCCAAAGAAATATCCTATGTGGTTTTATCATTGGTGGTATTTATTTGGACCAACTCCTCAAATTTATCCAAAAGAATGCAATGAGGGTTTCACAACTTTTGTTGCCAATTCAAATTATCAAGCTTATGAAACTCCAGTCATGTTTCATGCAGAATTTAAAATTCCATGGATTCTATGTTGGAGTTACTGTCTCAAACAACACCTTCCACGTCCATATCCATATTCATTAATAAGAGAATTCAAAATTAAATGGTGGGACAAATTTACCTTAGAAATTTGTTCAACAAAAAATGTTATCTCCTTTTTTCAAACCGGTATAAAAATGGAATACCAATCTCCATCAACCACCAACAAACCTTCACCCTCAAAAGCAACATCAAATTCAAACTCTCCTCAACACAATAAAAATCCCAAAGTAGAAAGTCCAAATTCAGAATCATTATCTAAAGTCCAGAAAGCTATTCTCAAAAAGATTCTTGAAGATCCACAATATGCAAAGAAAATATTATCAGAAGAATCCTCTGATGAGATTTTATCGGAGTTTTCAAATGAGTCTTATGATCCAACATTTGGTGGCCCATTTGCTCAAGATCCATACGACTTTTAATATTGAGTTCACAAAAGTTCAATTCAAATGTTCAACGACTCAAATTAATTCATCCGGAAGCACAAACGTAAGCAATGACGAAATCAAAAGTATCATTCAAATGTTCAACAACTCAAATTAATTCATCCGGAAGCACAAACGTAAGCAATGACGAAATCAAAAGCATCTCCAACAGTAATTCAAAGCATCTTCAACAGTAAAGCATCTCCAACAGTGATTCAAAGCATCTTCAACAGTAAAGCATCTTCAATAGTAATTCAAAGCATCTTCTACAGTATTATAGTGTAACTTTAATAATTATGTTTGTACTATTTCTCTTTAATTTCTTATTGGAAGAGCAGATTGCACCTTATCTCTTCCTTTGTGTATAAATAAAGTGTCTAGCTCTAAGATGAGAGCATCCTGTAATTTTCTTTTGTTTAAGTCTTATCTCAAATAAATCTAACTTTCTTTACTTATCTTATTATTATCAATTATATAATAAGATTTATATCCACAAAATTATTAAATTATTTTCTCTATCGATCCTGTACTCCCTATTGGTATCAGAGCCAGTAAGTTATTAAATTGATTAATTGTGCATTTATTAAATTGCATTTGTATTGAGTGTTGGTAAAGTGCTTGGTCAGCCTAATTAAGTTGTTGGTAAGCCATTTTAAGTCTTATAAATCTTATATATACATTTTTATATATAAGATTTATATATAAAAATGTATATATAAGATTATAAATTAATATCCCGTTTTTTACATGCTTTTTATTGTTTTGTACAAATTATTTAATAAATTGATCCTGTACTATTTAGCGACTATAATAAGATTTATTATATAATTGATAGAGAATATAAAAATGGATGTTATCAGGACTAATTAGATAGAGAATATAAAAACCATTTTGTTAATTGTGTTATATAGAAATTATATCATGATAATATAGAAATTAATAGTTTATATTCATACTACCTTGGGTACCAAAAACAATCGCTAAAAATGTTTTCACATGATTGCTTCTCAAACTATTGTAGAACTATTGTAGAATATTGGTGGGACAAAATTTTTAGCAAAGTCATTGATCATTGATCCTTCTTCATTCTTCATTCTTTGAATATTGGTGGGACAAAATTCTTCATCGTTCATTCGTCATTGATCATTGATCCTTCTTCATTCTTCATCGTTCATTCTTCATTGATCATTGATCCTTGTTCATTCTTCATTGATCATTGATCCTTGTTCATTCTTCATCGTTCATTCGTCATTGACCATTAATCCTTGTTCATTCTTCATCGTTCATTCTTCATTGATCATTGATCCTTGTTCATTCTTCATGGTTCATTCTTCATTGATTATTGATCCTTGTTCATTCTTCATCTTTCATTCTTCATTGATCATTGATCCTTGTTCATTCTTCATTTATCATTGATCCTTGTTCATTCTTCATCGTTCATTCGTCATTAATCATTGATCCTTGTTCATTCTTCATCGTTCATTCGTCATTAAACATTAATCCTTGTTCATTCTTCATCGTTCATTCTTCATTGATCATTGATCCTTGTTCATTCTTCATCATTCATTCGTCATTGACCATTAATCCTTGTTCATTCTTCATCGTTCATTCTTCATTGATCATTGATCCTTGTTCATTCTTCATTGATCATTGATCCTTGTTCATTCTTCATCGTTCATTCTTCATTGATCGTTGATCCTTGTTCATTCTTCATCGTTCATTCTTTATTGATCATTGATCCTTATTCATTCATCATCGTTCATTCTTCATTGATCATTGATCCTTGTTCATTCTTCATCATTCATTCTTCAATTATCATTGATCCTTGTTCATTCTTCATCGTTCATTCGTCATTGACCATTAGTCCTTGTTCATTCTTCATCGTTCATTCTTCATTGATCATTGATCCTTGTTCATTCTTCATCGTTCATTCGCCATTGATCATTGATGCTTGTTCATTCTTCATCGTTCATTCGTCATTGACCATCAATCCTTGTTCATTCTTCATCGTTCATTCGTCATTGACAATCAATCCTTGTTCATTCTTAATCGTTCATTCTTCATTGATTATTGATCCTTGTTCATTCTTCATCGTCCATTCGTCATTGATCATTGATCCTTGTTCATTCTTCATCGTTCATTCGTCATTGACCATTAATCCTTGTTCATTCTTCATCGTTCATTCTTCATTGATCATTGATCCTTGTTCATTCTTCATCGTTCATTCGTCATTGATCATTGATCCTTGTTCATTCTTCATCGTTCATTCTTCAATTATCATTGATCCTTATTCATTCATCATCGTTCATTCTTCATTGATCATTTATCATTGATCCTTGTTCATTCTTCATCGTTCATTCGTCATTGACCATTAAGCCTTGTTCATTCTTCATCATTCATTCTACATTGATCATTGATCCTTTTTCATTCTTCATCGTTCATTCTTCATTGATCTTTGATCTTTGTTCATTCTTCATCGTTCATTCGTCATTGACCATTAATCCTTGTTCATTCTTCATCGTTCATTTTTCATTGATCATTGATCCTTGTTCATTCTTCATCGTTCATTCGTCATTCACCATTAATCCTTGTTCATTCTTCATCGTTGATTCTTCATTGATCATTGATCCTTGTTCATTCTTCATCGTTCATTCGTCATTGATCATTGATCCTTATTCATTCTTCATTGATTATTGATCCTTGTTCATTCTTCATCATTCATTCTTCATTGATCATTGATCCTTGTTCATTCTTCATTTATCATTGATCCTTGTTCATTCTTCATCGTTCATTCGTCATTAATCATTGATCCTTGTTCATTCTTCATCGTTCATTCGTCATTAAACATTAATCCTTGTTCATTCTTCATCGTTCATTCTTCATTGATCATTGATCCTTGTTCATTCTTCATCGTTCATTCTTCATTGATCATTGATCCTTGTTCATTCTTCATCATTCATTCGTCATTGACCATTAATCCTTGTTCATTCTTCATCGTTCATTCTTCATTGATCATTGATCCTTGTTCATTCTTCATTGATCATTGATCCTTGTTCATTCTTCATCGTTCATTCTTCATTGATCGTTGATCCTTGTTCATTCTTCATCGTTCATTCTTTATTGATCATTGATCCTTATTCATTCATCATCGTTCATTCTTCATTGATCATTGATCCTTGTTCATTCTTCATCATTCATTCTTCAATTATCATTGATCCTTGTTCATTCTTCATCGTTCATTCGTCATTGACCATTAATCCTTGTTCATTCTTCATCGTTCATTCTTCATTGATCATTGATCCTTGTTCATTCTTCATCGTTCATTCGTCATTGATCATTGATCCTTCTTCATTCTTCATCGTTCATTCTTCATTGATCATTGATCCTTGTTCATTCTTCATCGTTCATTCTTCATTGATCATTGATCCTTGTTCATTCTTCATCGTTCATTCGTCATTGACCATTAATCCTTGTTCATTCTTCATCGTTCATTCTTCATTGATCATTGATCCTTGTTCATTCTTCATGGTTCATTCTTCATTGATTATTGATCCTTGTTCATTCTTCATCTTTCATTCTTTATTGATCATTGATCCTTGTTCATTCTTCATTGATCATTGATCCTTGTTCATTCTTCATCGTTCATTCGTCATTAATCATTGATCCTTGTTCATTTTTCATCGTTCATTCGTCATTGAACATTAATCCTTGTTCATTCTTCATCGTTCATTCTTCATTGATCATTGATCCTTGTTCATTCTTCATCGTTCATTCTTCATTCTTCATTGATCATTGATCCTTGTTCATTCTTCATCATTCATTCGTCATTGACCATTAATCCTTGTTCATTCTTCATCGTTCATTCTTCATTGATCATTGATCCTTGTTCATTCTTCATCGTTCATTCGCCATTGATCATTGATGCTTGTTCATTCTTCATCGTTCATTCGTCATTGACCATTAATCCTTGTTCATTCTTCATCGTTCATTCGTCATTGACAATCAATCCTTGTTCATTCTTAATCGTTCATTCTTCATTGATCATTGATCCTTGTTCATTCTTCATCGTTCATTCGTCATTGATCATTGATCCTTGTTCATTATTCATCGTTCATTCTTCAATTATCATTGATCCTTATTCATTCATCATCGTTCATTCTTCATTGATCATTGATCATTGATCCTTGTTCATTCTTCATCGTTCATTCGTCATTGACCATTAAGCCTTGTTCATTCTTCATCATTCATTCTACATTGATCATTGATCCTTTTTCATTCTTCATCGTTCATTCTTCATTGATCTTTGTTCATTCTTCATCGTTCATTCGTCATTGACCATTAATCCTTGTTCATTCTTCATCGTTCATTTTTCATTGATCATTGATCCTTGTTCATTCTTCATCGTTCATTCGTCATTGACCATTAATCCTTGTTCATTCTTCATCGTTGATTCTTCATTGATCATTGATCCTTATTCATTCATCATCGTTCATTCTTCATTGATCATTGATCCTTGTTCATTCTTCATCGTTCATTCTTCAATTATTATTGATCCTTGTTCATTCTTCATCGTTCATTCCTCATTGATCATTGATCCTTATTCAATTTTCATCGTTCATTCTTCATTGATCATTGATCCTTGTTCATTCTTCAATGATCATTTATCCTTGTTCATTCTTCATCGTTCATTCTTCAATTATTATTGACCCTTGTTCATTCTTCATCGTTCATTCGTCATTGATCATTGATCCTTATTCAATTTTCATCGTTCATTCTTCATTGATCATTGATCCTTGTTCATTCTTCATTGATCAGTGATACTTGTTCATTCTTCATCGTTCATTCGTCATTGACCATTGATCCTTGTTCATTCTTCATCGTCCATTCTTTATTGATCATTGATCCTTATTCATTCATCATCGTTCATTCTTCATTGATCATTGATCCTTGTTCATTCTTCATCGTTCATTCTTCAATTATTATTGATCCTTGTACATTCTTCATCGTTCATTCGTCATTGATCATTGATCCTTATTCAATTTTCATCGTTTATTCTTCATTGATCATTGATCCTTGTTCATTCTTCATCGTTCATTCGTCATTGATCATTGATCCTTATTCATTCTTCATCGTTCATTCTTCATTGATCATTGATCCTTGTTCATTCTTCATGGTTCATTCTTCATTGATCATTGATCCTTGTTCATTCTTCATCGTTCATTCTTCATTGATCATTGATCCTTGTTCATTCTTCATCGTTCATTCTTCATTGATCATTGATCCTTGTTCATTCTTCATCGTTCATTCGTCATTGACCATTGATCCTTTTTCATTCTTCATCGTTCATTCTTCATTGATCATTGATCCTTGTTCATTCTTCATCGTTCATTCTTCATTGATCATTTATCCTTGTTCATTCTTCATCGTTCATTCGTCATTGATCATTGATCCTTATTCATTCTTTATCGTTCATTCTTCATTGATCATTGATCCTTGTTCATTCTTCATCGTTCATTCTTCATTGATCATTGATCCTTGTTCATTGTTCATCATTCATTTTTCATTGATCATTGATCCTTGTTCGTTCTTCATCGTTCTTTCGTCATTGACCATTAATCCTTGTTCATTCTTCATCGTTCATTCTTCATTGATCATTGATCCTTATTCATTCTTCTTCGTTCATTCGTCATTGATCATTGATCCTTGTTCATTCTTCATGGTTCATTCTTCATTAATCATTGATCCTTGTTCATTCTTCATTGATCATTGATCCTTGTTCATTCTTCATCGTTCATTCGTCATTGATCATTGATCCTTGTTCATTCTTCATCGTTCATTCGTCATTGACCATTAATCCTTGTTCATTCTTCATCGTTCATTCTTCATTGATCATTGATCCTTGTTCATTCTTCATCGTTCATTCGTCATTGATCATTGAACCTTGTTCATTCTTCATCGTTCATTCGTCATTGATCATTGATCCTTGTTCATTCTTCATCGTTCATTCGTCATTGACCATTAATCCTTGTTCATTCTTCATCTTTCATTCTTCATTGATCATTGATCCTTGTTCATTCTTCATCGTTCATTCGTCATTGATCATTGATCCTTGTTCATTCTTCATCGTTCATTCGTCATTGATCATTGATCCTTATTCATTTTTTATCGTTCATTCTTCATTGATCATTGATCCTTGTTCATTCTTCATCGTTCATTCTTCATTGATCATTGATCCTTGTTCATTCTTCATCGTTCATTCTTCATTGATCATTGATCCTTGTTCATTCTTCATCGTTCATTCGTCATTGACCATTAATCCTTGTTCATTCTTCATCGTTCATTCTTCATTGATCATTGATCCTTGTTCATTCTTCATGGTTCATTCTTCATTGATTATTGATCCTTTTTCATTCTTCATCTTTCATTCTTCATTGATCATTGATCCTTGTTCATTCTTCATTGATCATTGATCCTTGTTCATTCTTCATCGTTCATTCGTCATTGATCATTGATCCTTGTTCATTCTTCATCGTTCATTCGTCATTGACCATTAATCCTTGTTCATTCTTCATCGTTCATTCTTCATTGATCATTGATCCTTGTTCATTCTTCATCGTTCATTCGTCATTGACCATTGATCCTTTTTCATTCTTCATCGTTCATTCGCCATTGATCATTGATCCTTGTTCATTCTTCATTGATCATTGATCCTTGTTCATTCTTCATCGTTCATTCGTCATTGTCCATTAATCCTTGTTCATTCTTCATCTTTCATTCTTCATTGATCATTGATCCTTGTTCATTCTTCATCGTTCATTCGTCATTGATCATTGAACCTTGTTCATTCTTCATCGTTCATTCGTCATTGATCATTGATCCTTGTTCATTCTTCATCGTTCATTCGTCATTGACCATTAATCCTTGTTCATTCTTCATCTTTCATTCTTCATTGATCATTGATCCTTGTTCATTCTTCATCGTTCATTCGTCATTGATCATTGATCCTTGTTCATTCTTCATCGTTCATTCGTCATTGATCATTGATCCTTATTCATTTTTTATCGTTCATTCTTCATTGATCATTGATCCTTGTTCATTCTTCATCGTTCATTCTTCATTGATCATTGATCCTTGTTCATTCTTCATCGTTCATTCTTCATTGATCATTGATCCTTGTTCATTCTTCATCGTTCATTCGTCATTGACCATTAATCCTTGTTCATTCTTCATCGTTCATTCTTCATTGATCATTGATCCTTGTTCATTCTTCATGGTTCATTCTTCATTGATTATTGATCCTTTTTCATTCTTCATCTTTCATTCTTCATTGATCATTGATCCTTGTTCATTCTTCATTGATCATTGATCCTTGTTCATTCTTCATCGTTCATTCGTCATTGATCATTGATCCTTGTTCATTCTTCATCGTTCATTCGTCATTGACCATTAATCCTTGTTCATTCTTCATCGTTCATTCTTCATTGATCATTGATCCTTGTTCATTCTTCATCGTTCATTCGTCATTGACCATTGATCCTTTTTCATTCTTCATCGTTCATTCGCCATTGATCATTGATCCTTGTTCATTCTTCATTGATCATTGATCCTTGTTCATTCTTCATCGTTCATTCGTCATTGTCCATTAATCCTTGTTCATTCTTCATCTTTCATTCTTCATTGATCATTGATCCTTGTTCATTCTTCATCTTTCATTCTTCATTGATCATTGATCCTTGTTCATTCTTCATCGTTCATTCGTCATTGACCATTAATCCTTGTTCATTCTTCATCGTTCATTCTTCATTGATCATTGATCCGTGTTCATTCTTCATCTACATTCTTCATTGATCATTGATCCTTGTTAATTCTTCATCGTTCATTCGTCATTGACCATTAATCCTTGTTCATTCTTCATCGTTCATTCTTCATTGAGCATTGATCCTTATTCATTCTTCATCGTTCATTCGTCATTGATCATTGATCCTTGTTCATTCTTCATCGTTCATTCTTCATTGATCATTGATCCTTGTTCATTCTTCATCGTTCATTCTTCATTGATCATTGATCCTTGTTCATTCTTCATCATTCATTCGTCATTGACCATTAATCCTTGTTCATTCTTCACCGTTCATTCTTCATTGATCATTGATCCTTGTTCATTCTTCATTGATCATTGATCCTTGTTCATTCTTCATCGTTCATTCGTCATTGATCATTGATCCTTATTCATTCTTCATTGATTATTGATCCTTGTTCATTCTTCATCATTCATTCTTCATTGATCATTGATCCTTGTTCATTCTTCATTTATCATTGATCCTTGTTCATTCTTCATCGTTCATTCGTCATTAATCATTGATCCTTGTTCATTCTTCATCGTTCATTCGTCATTAAACATTAATCCTTGTTCATTCTTCATCGTTCATTCTTCATTGATCATTGATCCTTGTTCATTCTTCATCGTTCATTCGCCATTGATCATTGATGCTTGTTCATTCTTCATCGTTCATTCGTCAGTGACCATCAATCCTTGTTCATTCTTCATCGTTCATTCGTCATTGACAATCAATCCTTGTTCATTCTTAATCGTTCATTCTTCATTGATTATTGATCCTTGTTCATTCTTCATCGTCCATTCGTCATTGATCATTGATCCTTGTTCATTCTTCATCGTTCATTCGTCATTGACCATTAATCCTTGTTCATTCTTCATCGTTCATTCTTCATTGATCATTGATCCTTGTTCATTCTTCATCGTTCATTCGTCATTGATCATTGATCCTTGTTCATTCTTCATCGTTCATTCTTCAATTATCATTGATCCTTATTCATTCATCATCGTTCATTCTTCATTGATCATTGATCATTGATCCTTGTTCATTCTTCATCGTTCATTCGTCATTGACCATTAAGCCTTGTTCATTCTTCATCATTCATTCTACATTGATAATTGATCCTTTTTCATTCTTCATCGTTCATTCTTCATTGATCTTTGATCTTTGTTCATTCTTCATCGTTCATTCGTCATTGACCATTAATCCTTGTTCATTCTTCATCGTTCATTCTTCATTGATCATTGATCCTTGTTCATTCTTCATCGTTCATTCTTTATTGATCATTGATCCTTGTTCATTCTTCATCGTTCCATCTTCATTGATCAATTATCCTTGTTCATTCTTCATCGTTCATTCGTCATTGACCATTAATCCTTGTTCATTCTTCATCGTTCATTCTTCATTGATCATTGATCCTTGTTCATTCTTCATCGTTCATTCGTCATTGACCATTAATCCTTGTTCATTCTTCATCGTTCATTCTTCATTGATCATTGATCCTTGTTCATTCTTCATGGTTCATTCTTCATTGATTATTGATCCTTTTTCATTCTTCATCTTTCATTCTTCATTGATCATTGATCCTTGTTCATTCTTCATTGATCATTGATCCTTGTTCATTCTTCATCGTTCATTCGTCATTGATCATTGATCCTTGTTCATTCTTCATCGTTCATTCGTCATTGACCATTAATCCTTGTTCATTCTTCATCGTTCATTCTTCATTGATCATTGATCCTTGTTCATTCTTCATCGTTCATTCGTCATTGACCATTGATCCTTTTTCATTCTTCATCGTTCATTCGCCATTGATCATTGATCCTTGTTCATTCTTCATTGATCATTGATCCTTGTTCATTCTTCATCGTTCATTCGTCATTGTCCATTAATCCTTGTTCATTCTTCATCTTTCATTCTTCATTGATCATTGATCCTTGTTCATTCTTCATCTTTCATTCTTCATTGATCATTGATCCTTGTTCATTCTTCATCGTTCATTCGTCATTGACCATTAATCCTTGTTCATTCTTCATCGTTCATTCTTCATTGATCATTGATCCGTGTTCATTCTTCGTCTACATTCTTCATTGATCATTGATCCTTGTTAATTCTTCATCGTTCATTCGTCATTGACCATTAATCCTTGTTCATTCTTCATCGTTCATTCTTCATTGAGCATTGATCCTTATTCATTCTTCATCGTTCATTCGTCATTGATCATTGATCCTTGTTCATTCTTCATCATTCATTCTACATTGATCATTGATCCTTTTTCATTCTTCATCGTTCATTCTTCATTGATCTTTGATCTTTGTTCATTCTTCATCGTTCATTCGTCATTGACCATTAATCCTTGTTCATTCTTCATCGTTCATTCTTCATTGATCATTGATCCTTGTTCATTCTTCATCGTTCATTCTTCAATTATCATTGATCCTTATTCATTCATCATCGTTCATTCTTCATTGATCATTGATCATTGAACCTTGTTCATTCTTCATCGTTCATTCGTCATTGACCATTAAGCCTTGTTCATTCTTCATCATTCATTCTACATTGATCATTGATCCTTTTTCATTCTTCATCGTTCATTCTTCATTGATCTTTGATCTTTGTTCATTCTTCATCGTTCATTCGTCATTGACCATTAATCCTTGTTCATTCTTCATCGTTCATTCTTCATTGATCATTGATCCTTGTTCATTCTTCATCGTTCATTCTTTATTGATCATTGATCCTTGTTCATTCTTCATCGTTCCATCTTCATTGATCATTGATCCTTGTTCATTCTTCATCGTTCATTCGTCATTGATCATTGATCCTTCTTCATTCTTCATTGATCATTGATCCTTGTTCATTCTTCATCGTTCATTCTTCATTGATCATTGATCCTTGTTCATTCTTCATCGTTCATTCGTCATTGACCATTAATCCTTGTTCATTCTTCATCGTTCATTCTTCATTGATCATTGATCCTTGTTCATTCTTCATGGTTCATTCTTCATTGATTATTGATCCTTGTTCATTCTTCATCTTTCATTCTTTATTGATCATTGATCCTTGTTCATTCTTCATTGATCATTGATCCTTGTTCATTCTTCATCGTTCATTCGTCATTAATCATTGATCCTTGTTCATTCTTCATCGTTCATTCGTCATTGAACATTAATCCTTGTTCATTCTTCATCGTTCATTCTTCATTGATCATTGATCCTTGTTCATTCTTCATCGTTCATTCGTCATTGATCATTGATCCTTGTTCATTCTTCATCGTTCATTCGTCATTGATCATTGATCCTTTATCATTTTTTATCGTTCATTCTTCATTGATCATTGATCCTTGTTCATTCTTCATCGTTCATTCTTCATTGATCATTGATCCTTGTTCATTCTTCATCGTTCATTCTTCATTGATCATTGATCCTTGTTCATTCTTCATCGTTCATTCGTCATTGACCATTAATCCTTGTTCATTCTTCATCGTTCATTCTTCATTGATCATTGATCCTTGTTCATTCTTCATGGTTCATTCTTCATTGATTATTGATCCTTGTTCATTCTTCATCTTTCATTCTTCATTGATCATTGATCCTTGTTCATTCTTCATTGATCATTGATCCTTGTTCATTCTTCATCGTTCATTCGTCATTGATCATTGATCCTTGTTCATTCTTCATCGTTCATTCGTCATTGACCATTAATCCTTGTTCATTCTTCATCGTTCATTCTTCATTGATCATTGATCCTTGTTCATTCTTCATCGTTCATTCGTCATTGACCATTGATCCTTTTTCATTCTTCATCGTTCATTCGCCATTGATCATTGATCCTTGTTCATTCTTCATTGATCATTGATCCTTGTTCATTCTTCATCGTTCATTCGTCATTGACCATTAATCCTTGTTCATTCTTCATCGTTCATTCTTCATTGATCATTGATCCTTGTTCATTCTTCATCGTTCATTCGTCATTGACCATTGATCCTTTTTCATTCTTCATCGTTCATTCGCCATTGATCATTGATCCTTGTTCATTCTTCATTGATCATTGATCCTTGTTCATTCTTCATCGTTCATTCGTCATTGTCCATTAATCCTTGTTCATTCTTCATCGTTCATTCTTCATTGATCATTGATCCTTGTTCATTCTTCATCGTTCATTCTTCATTGATCATTGATCCTTGTTCATTCTTCATCATTCATTCGTCATTGACCATTAATCCTTGTTCATTCTTCATCGTTCATTCTTCATTGATCATTGATCCTTGTTCATTCTTCATTGATCATTGATCCTTGTTCATTCTTCATCGTTCATTCTTCATTGATCGTTGATCCTTGTTCATTCTTCATCGTTCATTCTTTATTGATCATTGATCCTTATTCATTCATCATCGTTCATTCTTCATTGATCATTGATCCTTGTTCATTCTTCATCATTCATTCTTCAATTATCATTGATCCTTGTTCATTCTTCATCGTTCATTCGTCATTGACCATTAATCCTTGTTCATTCTTCATCGTTCATTCTTCATTGATCATTGATCCTTGTTCATTCTTCATCGTTCATTCTTCAGTTATCATTGATCCTTATTCATTCATCATCGTTCATTCTTCATTGATCATTGATCATTGATCCTTGTTCATTCTTCATCGTTCATTCGTCATTGACCATTAAGCCTTGTTCATTCTTCATCATTCATTCTACATTGATCATTGATCCTTTTTCATTCTTCATCGTTCATTCTTCATTGATCTTTGATCTTTGTTCATTCTTCATCGTTCATTCGTCATTGACCATTAATCCTTGTTCATTCTTCATCGTTCATTCTTCATTGATCATTGATCCTTGTTCATTCTTCATCGTTCATTCTTTATTGATCATTGATCCTTGTTCATTCTTCATCGTTCCATCTTCATTGATCAATTATCCTTGTTCATTCTTCATCGTTCATTCGTCATTGACCATTAATCCTTGTTCATTCTTCATCATTCATTCTACATTGATCATTGATCCTTTTTCATTCTTCATCGTTCATTCTTCATTGATCTTTGATCTTTGTTCATTCTTCATCGTTCATTCGTCATTGACCATTAATCCTTGTTCATTCTTCATCGTTCATTCTTCATTGATCATTGATCCTTGTTCATTCTTCATCGTTCATTCTTCAATTATCATTGATCCTTATTCATTCATCATCGTTCATTCTTCATTGATCATTGATCATTGAACCTTGTTCATTCTTCATCGTTCATTCGTCATTGACCATTAAGCCTTGTTCATTCTTCATCATTCATTCTACATTGATCATTGATCCTTTTTCATTCTTCATCGTTCATTCTTCATTGATCTTTGATCTTTGTTCATTCTTCATCGTTCATTCGTCATTGACCATTAATCCTTGTTCATTCTTCATCGTTCATTCTTCATTGATCATTGATCCTTGTTCATTCTTCATCGTTCATTCTTTATTGATCATTGATCCTTGTTCATTCTTCATCGTTCCATCTTCATTGATCATTGATCCTTGTTCATTCTTCATCGTTCATTCGTCATTGATCATTGATCCTTCTTCATTCTTCATTGATCATTGATCCTTGTTCATTCTTCATCGTTCATTCTTCATTGATCATTGATCCTTGTTCATTCTTCATCGTTCATTCGTCATTGACCATTAATCCTTGTTCATTCTTCATCGTTCATTCTTCATTGATCATTGATCCTTGTTCATTCTTCATGGTTCATTCTTCAATGATTATTGATCCTTGTTCATTCTTCATCTTTCATTCTTTATTGATCATTGATCCTTGTTCATTCTTCATTGATCATTGATCCTTGTTCATTCTTCATCGTTCATTCGTCATTAATCATTGATCCTTGTTCATTCTTCATCGTTCATTCGTCATTGAACATTAATCCTTGTTCATTCTTCATCGTTCATTCTTCATTGATCATTGATCCTTGTTCATTCTTCATCGTTCATTCGTCATTGATCATTGATCCTTGTTCATTCTTCATCGTTCATTCGTCATTGATCATTGATCCTTATTCATTTTTTATCGTTCATTCTTCATTGATCATTGATCCTTGTTCATTCTTCATCGTTCATTCTTCATTAATCATTGATCCTTGTTCATTCTTCATCGTTCATTCTTCATTGATCATTGATCCTTGTTCATTCTTCATCGTTCATTCGTCATTGACCATTAATCCTTGTTCATTCTTCATCGTTCATTCTTCATTGATCATTGATCCTTGTTCATTCTTCATGGTTCATTCTTCATTGATTATTGATCCTTGTTCATTCTTCATCTTTCATTCTTCATTGATCATTGATCCTTGTTCATTCTTCATTGATCATTGATCCTTGTTCATTCTTCATCGTTCATTCGTCATTGATCATTGATCCTTGTTCATTCTTCATCGTTCATTCGTCATTGACCATTAATCCTTGTTCATTCTTCATCGTTCATTCTTCATTGATCATTGATCCTTGTTCATTCTTCATCGTTCATTCGTCATTGACCATTGATCCTTTTTCATTCTTCATCGTTCATTCGCCATTGATCATTGATCCTTGTTCATTCTTCATTGATCATTGATCCTTGTTCATTCTTCATCGTTCATTCGTCATTGACCATTAATCCTTGTTCATTCTTCATCGTTCATTCTTCATTGATCATTGATCCTTGTTCATTCTTCATCGTTCATTCGTCATTGACCATTGATCCTTTTTCATTCTTCATCGTTCATTCGCCATTGATCATTGATCCTTGTTCATTCTTCATTGATCATTGATCCTTGTTCATTCTTCATCGTTCATTCGTCATTGTCCATTAATCCTTGTTCATTCTTCATCGTTCATTCTTCATTGATCATTGATCCTTGTTCATTCTTCATCGTTCATTCTTCATTGATCATTGATCCTTGTTCAATCTTCATCATTCATTCGTCATTGACCATTAATCCTTGTTCATTCTTCATCGTTCATTCTTCATTGATCATTGATCCTTGTTCATTCTTCATTGATCATTGATCCTTGTTCATTCTTCATCGTTCATTCTTCATTGATCGTTGATCCTTGTTCATTCTTCATCGTTCATTCTTTATTGATCATTGATCCTTATTCATTCATCATCGTTCATTCTTCATTGATCATTGATCCTTGTTCATTCTTCATCATTCATTCTTCAATTATCATTGATCCTTGTTCATTCTTCATCGTTCATTCGTCATTGACCATTAATCCTTGTTCATTCTTCATCGTTCATTCTTCATTGATCATTGATCCTTGTTCATTCTTCATCGTTCATTCGTCATTGATCATTGATCCTTCTTCATTCTTCATCGTTCATTCTTCATTGATCATTGATCCTTGTTCATTCTTCATCGTTCATTCTTCATTGATCATTGATCCTTGTTCATTCTTCATCGTTCATTCGTCATTGACCATCAATCCTTGTTCATTCTTCATCGTTCATTCTTCATTGATCATTGATCCTTGTTCATTCTTCATGGTTCATTCTTCATTGAGTATTGATCCTTGTTCATTCTTCATCTTTCATTCTTTATTGATCATTGATCCTTGTTCATTCTTCATTGATCATTGATCCTTGTTCATTCTTCATCGTTCATTCGTCATTAATCATTGATCCTTGTTCATTCTTCATCGTTCATTCGTCATTGAACATTAATCCTTGTTCATTCTTCATCGTTCATTCTTCATTGATCATTGATCCTTGTTCATTCTTCATCGTTCATTCGTCATTGATCATTGATCCTTCTTCATTCTTCATCGTTCATTCTTCATTGATCATTGATCCTTGTTCATTCTTCATCGTTCATTCTTCATTGATCATTGATCCTTGTTCATTCTTCATCGTTCATTCGTCATTGACCATTAATCCTTGTTCATTCTTCATCGTTCATTCTTCATTGATCATTGATCCTTGTTCATTCTTCATGGTTCATTCTTCATTGATTATTGATCCTTGTTCATTCTTCATCTTTCATTCTTTATTGATCATTGATCCTTGTTCATTCTTCATTGATCATTGATCCTTGTTCATTCTTCATCGTTCATTCGTCATTAATCATTGATCCTTGTTCATTCTTCATCGTTCATTCGTCATTGAACATTAATCCTTGTTCATTCTTCATCGTTCATTCTTCATTGATCATTGATCCTTGTTCATTCTTCATCGTTCATTCGTCATTGATCATTGATCCTTATTAATTCTTCATCGTTCATTCTTCATTGATCATTGATCCTTGTTCATTCTTCATCGTTCATTCGTCATTGACCATTAATCCTTGTTCATTCTTCATCGTTCATTCTTCATTGATCATTGATCCTTGTTCATTCTTCATGGTTCATTCTTCATTGATTATTGATCCTTGTTCATTCTTCATCTTTCATTCTTCATTGATCATTGATCCTTGTTCATTCTTCATTGATCATTGATCCTTGTTCATTCTTCATCGTTCATTCGTCATTGATCATTGATCCTTGTTCATTCTTCATCGTTCATTCGTCATTGACCATTAATCCTTGTTCATTCTTCATCGTTCATTCTTCATTGATCATTGATCCTTGTTCATTCTTCATCGTTCATTCTTCATTGATCATTGATCCTTGTTCATTCTTCATCGTTCATTCGTCATTGACCATTAATCCTTGTTCATTCTTCATCGATCATTCTTCATTGATCATTGATCCTTGTTCATTCTTCATCGTTCATTCTTCATAGGGTTCATTCTCCATCGTCCATTCTTCATTGATCATTGATCCTTGTTCATTCTTCATCGTTCATTCGTCATTGATCATTGATCCTTATTCATTCTTTATCGTTCATTCTTCATTGATCATTGATCTTTGTTCATTCTTCATCGTTCATTCGTCATTGATCATTGAACCTTGTTCATTCTTCATCGTTCATTCGTCATTGACCATTAATCCTTGTTCATTCTTCATCGTTCATTCTTCATTGATCATTGATCCTTGTTCATTCTTCATCGTTCATTCTTCATTGATCATTGATCCTTGTTCATTCTTCATCGTTCATTCGTCATTGATCATTGATCCTTGTTCATTCTTCATCGTTCATTCGTCATTGACCATTAATCCTTGTTCATTCTTCATCGTTCATTCTTCATTGATCATTGATCCTTGTTCATTCTTCATCGTTCATTCTTCATTGATCATTGATCCTTGTTCATTCTTCATCGTTCATTCTTCATTGATCATTGATCCTTGTTCATTCTTCATGGTTCATTCTTCATTGATCATTGATCCTTGTTCATTCTTCATTGATCATTGATCCTTGTTCATTCTTCATCGTTCATTCGTCATTGATCATTGATCCTTGTTCATTCTTCATCGTTCATTCGTCATTGACCATTAATCCTTGTTCATTCTTCATCGTTCATTCTTCATTGATCATTGATCCTTGTTCATTCTTCATCGTTCATTCTTCATAGGGTTCATTCTTCATCGTCCATTCTTCATTGATCATTGATCCTTGTTCATTCTTCATCGTTCATTCGTCATTGATCATTGATCCTTATTCATTCTTTATCGTTCATTCTTCATTGATCATTGATCCTTGTTCATTCTTCATCGTTCATTCTTCATTGATCCTTGATCCTTGTTCATTGTTCATCGTTCATTATTCATTGATCATTGATCCTTGTTCATTCTTCATCGTTCATTCGTCATTGACCATTAATCCTTGTTCATTCTTCATCGTTCATTCTTCATTGATCATTGATCCTTGTTCATTCTTCATCGTTCATTCGTCATTGATCATTGATCCTTATTCATTCTTCTTCGTTCATTCTTCATTGATCATTGATCCTTGTTCATTCTTCATGGTTCATTCTTCATTGATCATTGATCCTTGTTCATTCTTCATTGATCATTGATCCTTGTTCATTCTTCATCGTTCATTCGTCATTGATCATTGATCCTTGTTCATTCTTCATCGTTCATTCGTCATTGACCATTAATCCTTGTTCATTCTTCATCGTTCATTCTTCATTGATCATTGATCCTTGTTCATTCTTCATCGTTCATTCGTCATTGATCATTGAACCTTGTTCATTCTTCATCGTTCATTCGTCATTGACCATTAATCCTTGTTCATTCTTCATCGTCCATTGTTCATTGATCATTGATCCTTGTTCATTCTTCATCGTTCATTCGTCATTGATCATTGATCCTTATTCATTCTTTATCGTTCATTCTTCATTGATCATTGATCCTTGTTCATTCTTCATCGTTCATTCTTTATTGATCATTGATCCTTGTTCATTCTTCATCGTTCCATCTTCATTGATCATTGATCCTTGTTCATTCTTCATCGTTCATTCGTCATTGACCATTAATCCTTGTTCATTCTTCATTGATCATTGATCCTTGTTCATTCTTCATGGTTCATTCTTCATTGATTATTGATCCTTGTTCATTCTTCATCTTTCATTCTTCATTGATCATTGATCCTTGTTCATTCTTCATTGATCATTGATCCTTGTTCATTCTTCATCGTTCATTCGTCATTGATCATTGATCCTTGTTCATTCTTCATCGTTCATTCGTCATTGACCATTAATCCTTGTTCATTCTTCATCGTTCATTCTTCATTGATCATTGATCCTTGTTCATTCTTCATCGTTCATTCGTCATTGACCATTGATCCTTTTTCATTCTTCATCGTTCATTCTTCATTGATCATTGATCCTTGTTCATTCTTCATTGATCATTGATCCTTGTTCATTCTTCATCGTTCATTCGTCATTGACCATTAATCCTTGTTCATTCTTCATCGTTCATTCTTCATTGATCATTGATCCTTGTTCATTCTTCATCGTTCATTTTTCATTGATCATTGATCCTTGTTCATTCTTCATCGTTCATTCATCATTGACCATTAATCCTTGTTCATTCTTCATCGTTCATTCTTCATTGATCATTGATCCTTGTTCATTCTTCATCGTACATTCTTCATTGATCATTGATCCTTGTTCATTCTTCATCGTTCATTCGTCATTGACCATTAATCCTTGTTCATTCTTCATCGTTCATTCTTCATTGAGCATTGATCCTTGTTCATTCTTCATCGTTCATTCGTCATTGATCATTGATCCTTGTTCATTCTTCATCGTTCATTCGTCATTGACCATTAATCCTTGTTCATTCTTCATCGTTCATTCTTCATTGATCATTGATCCTTGTTCATTCTTCATCGTTCATTCGCCATTGATCATTGATGCTTGTTCATTCTTCATCGTTCATTCGTCAGTGACCATCAATCCTTGTTCATTCTTCATCGTTCATTCGTCATTGACAATCAATCCTTGTTCATTCTTAATCGTTCATTCTTCATTGATTATTGATCCTTGTTCATTCTTCATCGTCCATTCGTCATTGATCATTGATCCTTGTTCATTCTTCATCGTTCATTCGTCATTGACCATTAATCCTTGTTCATTCTTCATCGTTCATTCTTCATTGATCATTGATCCTTGTTCATTCTTCATCGTTCATTCGTCATTGATCATTGATCCTTGTTCATTCTTCATCGTTCATTCTTCAATTATCATTGATCCTTATTCATTCATCATCGTTCATTCTTCATTGATCATTGATCATTGATCCTTGTTCATTCTTCATCGTTCATTCGTCATTGACCATTAAGCCTTATTCATTCTTCATCATTCATTCTACATTGATCATTGATCCTTTTTCATTCTTCATCGTTCATTCTTCATTGATCTTTGATCTTTGTTCATTCTTCATCGTTCATTCGTCATTGACCATTAATCCTTGTTCATTCTTCATCGTTCATTCTTCATTGATCATTGATCCTTGTTCATTCTTCATCGTTCATTCTTTATTGATCATTGATCCTTGTTCATTCTTCATCGTTCCATCTTCATTGATCAATTATCCTTGTTCATTCTTCATCGTTCATTCGTCATTGACCATTAATCCTTGTTCATTCTTCATTGATCATTGAACCTTGTTCATTCTTCATCGTTCATTCGTCATTGACCATTAATCCTTGTTCATTCTTCATCATTCATTCTACATTGATCATTGATCCTTTTTCATTCTTCATCGTTCATTCTTCATTGATCTTTGATCTTTGTTCATTCTTCATCGTTCATTCGTCATTGACCATTAATCCTTGTTCATTCTTCATCGTTCATTCTTCATTGATCATTGATCCTTGTTCATTCTTCATCGTTCATTCTTCAATTATCATTGATCCTTATTCATTCATCATCGTTCATTCTTCATTGATCATTGATCATTGAACCTTGTTCATTCTTCATCGTTCATTCGTCATTGACCATTAAGCCTTGTTCATTCTTCATCATTCATTCTACATTGATCATTGATCCTTTTTCATTCTTCATCGTTCATTCTTCATTGATCTTTGATCTTTGTTCATTCTTCATCGTTCATTCGTCATTGACCATTAATCCTTGTTCATTCTTCATCGTTCATTCTTCATTGATCATTGATCCTTGTTCATTCTTCATCGTTCATTCTTTATTGATCATTGATCCTTGTTCATTCTTCATCGTTCCATCTTCATTGATCATTGATCCTTGTTCATTCTTCATCGTTCATTCGTCATTGACCATTAATCCTTGTTCATTCTTCATCGTTCATTCTTCATTGATCATTGAACCTTGTTCATTCTTCATCGTTCATTCGTCATTGACCATTAATCCTTGTTCATTCTTCATCGTTCATTCTTCATTGATCATTGATCCTTGTTCATTCTTCATCGTTCATTCTTCATTGATCATTGATCCTTGTTCATTCTTCATCGTTCATTCGTCATTGATCATTGATCCTTGTTCATTCTTCATCGTTCATTCGTCATTGACCATTAATCCTTGTTCATTCTTCATCGTTCATTCTTCATTGATCATTGATCCTTGTTCATTCTTCATCGTTCATTCTTCATTGATCATTGATCCTTGTTCATTCTTCATCGTTCATTCTTCATTGATCATTGATCCTTGTTCATTCTTCATCGTTCATTCGTCATTGATCATTGAACCTTGTTCGTTCTTCATCGTTCATTCGTCATTGACCATTAATCCTTGTTCATTCTTCATCGTCCATTCTTCATTGATCATTGATCCTTGTTCATTCTTCATCGTTCATTCGTCATTGATCATTGATCCTTATTAATTCTTCATCGTTCATTCTTCATTGATCATTGATCCTTGTTCATTCTTCATCGTTCATTCGTCATTGACCATTAATCCTTGTTCATTCTTCATCGTTCATTCTTCATTGATCATAGATCCTTGTTCATTCTTCATGGTTCATTCTTCATTGATTATTGATCCTTGTTCATTCATCATCTTTCATTCTTCATTGATCATTGATCCTTGTTCATTCTTCATCGTTCATTCGTCATTGATCATTGATCCTTATTCATTCTTTATCGTTCATTCTTCATTGATCATTGATCCTTGTTCATTCTTCATCGTTCATTCTTTATTGATCATTGATCCTTATTCATTCATCATCGTTCATTCTTCATTGATCATTGATCCTTGTTCATTCTTCATCATTCATTCTTCAATTATCATTGATCCTTGTTCATTCTTCATCGTTCATTCGTCATTGACCATTAATCCTTGTTCATTCTTCATCGTTCATTCTTCATTGATCATTGATCCTTGTTCATTCTTCATCGTTCATTCGTCATTGATCATTGATCCTTCTTCATTCTTCATCGTTCATTCTTCATTGATCATTGATCCTTGTTCATTCTTCATCGTTCATTCTTCATTGATCATTGATCCTTGTTCATTCTTCATCGTTCATTCGTCATTGACCATCAATCCTTGTTCATTCTTCATCGTTCATTCTTCATTGATCATTGATCCTTGTTCATTCTTCATGGTTCATTCTTCATTGAGTATTGATCCTTGTTCATTCTTCATCTTTCATTCTTTATTGATCATTGATCCTTGTTCATTCTTCATTGATCATTGATCCTTGTTCATTCTTCATCGTTCATTCGTCATTAATCATTGATCCTTGTTCATTCTTCATCGTTCATTCGTCATTGAACATTAATCCTTGTTCATTCTTCATCGTTCATTCTTCATTGATCATTGATCCTTGTTCATTCTTCATCGTTCATTCGTCATTGATCATTGATCCTTCTTCATTCTTCATCGTTCATTCTTCATTGATCATTGATCCTTGTTCATTCTTCATCGTTCATTCTTCATTGATCATTGATCCTTGTTCATTCTTCATCGTTCATTCGTCATTGACCATTAATCCTTGTTCATTCTTCATCGTTCATTCTTCATTGATCATTGATCCTTGTTCATTCTTCATGGTTCATTCTTCATTGATTATTGATCCTTGTTCATTCTTCATCTTTCATTCTTTATTGATCATTGATCCTTGTTCATTCTTCATTGATCATTGATCCTTGTTCATTCTTCATCGTTCATTCGTCATTAATCATTGATCCTTGTTCATTCTTCATCGTTCATTCGTCATTGAACATTAATCCTTGTTCATTCTTCATCGTTCATTCTTCATTGATCATTGATCCTTGTTCATTCTTCATCGTTCATTCGTCATTGATCATTGATCCTTATTAATTCTTCATCGTTCATTCTTCATTGATCATTGATCCTTGTTCATTCTTCATCGTTCATTCGTCATTGACCATTAATCCTTGTTCATTCTTCATCGTTCATTCTTCATTGATCATTGATCCTTGTTCATTCTTCATGGTTCATTCTTCATTGATTATTGATCCTTGTTCATTCTTCATCTTTCATTCTTCATTGATCATTGATCCTTGTTCATTCTTCATTGATCATTGATCCTTGTTCATTCTTCATCGTTCATTCGTCATTGATCATTGATCCTTGTTCATTCTTCATCGTTCATTCGTCATTGACCATTAATCCTTCTTCATTCTTCATCGTTCATTCTTCATTGATCATTGATCCTTGTTCATTCTTCATCGTTCATTCTTCATTGATCATTGATCCTTGTTCATTCTTCATCGTTCATTCGTCATTGACCATTAATCCTTGTTCATTCTTCATCGATCATTCTTCATTGATCATTGATCCTTGTTCATTCTTCATCGTTCATTCTTCATAGGGTTCATTCTCCATCGTCCATTCTTCATTGATCATTGATCCTTGTTCATTCTTCATCGTTCATTCGTCATTGATCATTGATCCTTATTCATTCTTTATCGTTCATTCTTCATTGATCATTGATCTTTGTTCATTCTTCATCGTTCATTCGTCATTGATCATTGAACCTTGTTCATTCTTCATCGTTCATTCGTCATTGACCATTAATCCTTGTTCATTCTTCATCGTTCATTCTTCATTGATCATTGATCCTTGTTCATTCTTCATCGTTCATTCTTCATTGATCATTGATCCTTGTTCATTCTTCATCGTTCATTCGTCATTGATCATTGATCCTTGTTCATTCTTCATCGTTCATTCGTCATTGACCATTAATCCTTGTTCATTCTTCATCGTTCATTCTTCATTGATCATTGATCCTTGTTCATTCTTCATCGTTCATTCTTCATTGATCATTGATCCTTGTTCATTCTTCATCGTTCATTCTTCATTGATCATTGATCCTTGTTCATTCTTCATGGTTCATTCTTCATTGATCATTGATCCTTGTTCATTCTTCATTGATCATTGATCCTTGTTCATTCTTCATCGTTCATTCGTCATTGATCATTGATCCTTGTTCATTCTTCATCGTTCATTCGTCATTGACCATTAATCCTTGTTCATTCTTCATCGTTCATTCTTCATTGATCATTGATCCTTGTTCATTCTTCATCGTTCATTCTTCATAGGGTTCATTCTTCATCGTCCATTCTTCATTGATCATTGATCCTTGTTCATTCTTCATCGTTCATTCGTCATTGATCATTGATCCTTATTCATTCTTTATCGTTCATTCTTCATTGATCATTGATCCTTGTTCATTCTTCATCGTTCATTCTTCATTGATCCTTGATCCTTGTTCATTGTTCATCGTTCATTATTCATTGATCATTGATCCTTGTTCATTCTTCATCGTTCATTCGTCATTGACCATTAATCCTTGTTCATTCTTCATCGTTCATTCTTCATTGATCATTGATCCTTGTTCATTCTTCATCGTTCATTCGTCATTGATCATTGATCCTTATTCATTCTTCTTCGTTCATTCTTCATTGATCATTGATCCTTGTTCATTCTTCATGGTTCATTCTTCATTGATCATTGATCCTTGTTCATTCTTCATTGATCATTGATCCTTGTTCATTCTTCATCGTTCATTCGTCATTGATCATTGATCCTTGTTCATTCTTCATCGTTCATTCGTCATTGACCATTAATCCTTGTTCATTCTTCATCGTTCATTCTTCATTGATCATTGATCCTTGTTCATTCTTCATCGTTCATTCGTCATTGATCATTGAACCTTGTTCATTCTTCATCGTTCATTCGTCATTGACCATTAATCCTTGTTCATTCTTCATCGTCCATTGTTCATTGATCATTGATCCTTGTTCATTCTTCATCGTTCATTCGTCATTGATCATTGATCCTTATTCATTCTTTATCGTTCATTCTTCATTGATCATTGATCCTTGTTCATTCTTCATCGTTCATTCTTTATTGATCATTGATCCTTGTTCATTCTTCATCGTTCCATCTTCATTGATCATTGATCCTTGTTCATTCTTCATCGTTCATTCGTCATTGACCATTAATCCTTGTTCATTCTTCATTGATCATTGATCCTTGTTCATTCTTCATGGTTCATTCTTCATTGATTATTGATCCTTGTTCATTCTTCATCTTTCATTCTTCATTGATCATTGATCCTTGTTCATTCTTCATTGATCATTGATCCTTGTTCATTCTTCATCGTTCATTCGTCATTGATCATTGATCCTTGTTCATTCTTCATCGTTCATTCGTCATTGACCATTAATCCTTGTTCATTCTTCATCGTTCATTCTTCATTGATCATTGATCCTTGTTCATTCTTCATCGTTCATTCGTCATTGACCATTGATCCTTTTTCATTCTTCATCGTTCATTCTTCATTGATCATTGATCCTTGTTCATTCTTCATTGATCATTGATCCTTGTTCATTCTTCATCGTTCATTCGTCATTGACCATTAATCCTTGTTCATTCTTCATCGTTCATTCTTCATTGATCATTGATCCTTGTTCATTCTTCATCGTTCATTTTTCATTGATCATTGATCCTTGTTCATTCTTCATCGTTCATTCATCATTGACCATTAATCCTTGTTCATTCTTCATCGTTCATTCTTCATTGATCATTGATCCTTGTTCATTCTTCATCGTACATTCTTCATTGATCATTGATCCTTGTTCATTCTTCATCGTTCATTCGTCATTGACCATTAATCCTTGTTCATTCTTCATCGTTCATTCTTCATTGAGCATTGATCCTTGTTCATTCTTCATCGTTCATTCGTCATTGATCATTGATCCTTGTTCATTCTTCATCGTTCATTCGTCATTGACCATTAATCCTTGTTCATTCTTCATCGTTCATTCTTCATTGATCATTGATCCTTGTTCATTCTTCATCGTTCATTCGCCATTGATCATTGATGCTTGTTCATTCTTCATCGTTCATTCGTCAGTGACCATCAATCCTTGTTCATTCTTCATCGTTCATTCGTCATTGACAATCAATCCTTGTTCATTCTTAATCGTTCATTCTTCATTGATTATTGATCCTTGTTCATTCTTCATCGTCCATTCGTCATTGATCATTGATCCTTGTTCATTCTTCATCGTTCATTCGTCATTGACCATTAATCCTTGTTCATTCTTCATCGTTCATTCTTCATTGATCATTGATCCTTGTTCATTCTTCATCGTTCATTCGTCATTGATCATTGATCCTTGTTCATTCTTCATCGTTCATTCTTCAATTATCATTGATCCTTATTCATTCATCATCGTTCATTCTTCATTGATCATTGATCATTGATCCTTGTTCATTCTTCATCGTTCATTCGTCATTGACCATTAAGCCTTATTCATTCTTCATCATTCATTCTACATTGATCATTGATCCTTTTTCATTCTTCATCGTTCATTCTTCATTGATCTTTGATCTTTGTTCATTCTTCATCGTTCATTCGTCATTGACCATTAATCCTTGTTCATTCTTCATCGTTCATTCTTCATTGATCATTGATCCTTGTTCATTCTTCATCGTTCATTCTTTATTGATCATTGATCCTTGTTCATTCTTCATCGTTCCATCTTCATTGATCAATTATCCTTGTTCATTCTTCATCGTTCATTCGTCATTGACCATTAATCCTTGTTCATTCTTCATCGTTCATTCTTCATTGATCATTGAACCTTGTTCATTCTTCATCGTTCATTCGTCATTGACCATTAATCCTTGTTCATTCTTCATCATTCATTCTACATTGATCATTGATCCTTTTTCATTCTTCATCGTTCATTCTTCATTGATCTTTGATCTTTGTTCATTCTTCATCGTTCATTCGTCATTGACCATTAATCCTTGTTCATTCTTCATCGTTCATTCTTCATTGATCATTGATCCTTGTTCATTCTTCATCGTTCATTCTTCAATTATCATTGATCCTTATTCATTCATCATCGTTCATTCTTCATTGATCATTGATCATTGAACCTTGTTCATTCTTCATCGTTCATTCGTCATTGACCATTAAGCCTTGTTCATTCTTCATCATTCATTCTACATTGATCATTGATCCTTTTTCATTCTTCATCGTTCATTCTTCATTGATCTTTGATCTTTGTTCATTCTTCATCGTTCATTCGTCATTGACCATTAATCCTTGTTCATTCTTCATCGTTCATTCTTCATTGATCATTGATCCTTGTTCATTCTTCATCGTTCATTCTTTATTGATCATTGATCCTTGTTCATTCTTCATCGTTCCATCTTCATTGATCATTGATCCTTGTTCATTCTTCATCGTTCATTCGTCATTGACCATTAATCCTTGTTCATTCTTCATCGTTCATTCTTCATTGATCATTGAACCTTGTTCATTCTTCATCGTTCATTCGTCATTGACCATTAATCCTTGTTCATTCTTCATCGTTCATTCTTCATTGATCATTGATCCTTGTTCATTCTTCATCGTTCATTCTTCATTGATCATTGATCCTTGTTCATTCTTCATCGTTCATTCGTCATTGATCATTGATCCTTGTTCATTCTTCATCGTTCATTCGTCATTGACCATTAATCCTTGTTCATTCTTCATCGTTCATTCTTCATTGATCATTGATCCTTGTTCATTCTTCATCGTTCATTCTTCATTGATCATTGATCCTTGTTCATTCTTCATCGTTCATTCTTCATTGATCATTGATCCTTGTTCATTCTTTATCGTTCATTCGTCATTGATCATTGAACCTTGTTCGTTCTTCATCGTTCATTCGTCATTGACCATTAATCCTTGTTCATTCTTCATCGTCCATTCTTCATTGATCATTGATCCTTGTTCATTCTTCATCGTTCATTCGTCATTGATCATTGATCCTTATTAATTCTTCATCGTTCATTCTTCATTGATCATTGATCCTTGTTCATTCTTCATCGTTCATTCGTCATTGACCATTAATCCTTGTTCATTCTTCATCGTTCATTCTTCATTGATCATAGATCCTTGTTCATTCTTCATGGTTCATTCTTCATTGATTATTGATCCTTGTTCATTCATCATCTTTCATTCTTCATTGATCATTGATCCTTGTTCATTCTTCATCGTTCATTCGTCATTGATCATTGATCCTTATTCATTCTTTATCGTTCATTCTTCATTGATCATTGATCCTTGTTCATTCTTCATTGATCATTGATCCTTGTTCATTCTTCATCGTTCATTCGTCATTGACCATTAATCCTTGTTCATTCTTCATCGTTCATTCTTCATTGATCATTGATCCTTGTTCATTCTTCATCGTTCATTCTTCATTGATCATTGATCCTTGTTCATTCTTCATCGTTCATTCATCATTGACCATTAATCCTTGTTCATTCTTCATCGTTCATTCTTCATTGATCATGGATCCTTGTTCATTCTTCATCGTACATTCTTCATTGATCATTGATCCTTGTTCATTCTTCATCGTTCATTCGTCATTGACCATTAATCCTTGTTCATTCTTCATCGTTCATTCTTCATTGAGCATTGATCCTTGTTCATTCTTCATCGTTCATTCGTCATTGATCATTGATCCTTGTTCATTCTTCATCGTTCATTCGTCATTGACCATTAATCCTTGTTCATTCTTCATCGTTCATTCTTCATTGATCATTGATCCTTGTTCATTCTTCATCGTTCATTCGCCATTGATCATTGATGCTTGTTCATTCTTCATCGTTCATTCGTCAGTGACCATCAATCCTTGTTCATTCTTCATCGTTCATTCGTCATTGACAATCAATCCTTGTTCATTCTTAATCGTTCATTCTTCATTGATTATTGATCCTTGTTCATTCTTCATCGTCCATTCGTCATTGATCATTGATCCTTGTTCATTCTTCATCGTTCATTCGTCATTGACCATTAATCCTTGTTCATTCTTCATCGTTCATTCTTCATTGATCATTGATCCTTGTTCATTCTTCATCGTTCATTCGTCATTGATCATTGATCCTTGTTCATTCTTCATCGTTCATTCTTCAATTATCATTGATCCTTATTCATTCATCATCGTTCATTCTTCATTGATCATTGATCATTGATCCTTGTTCATTCTTCATCGTTCATTCGTCATTGACCATTAAGCCTTGTTCATTCTTCATCATTCATTCTACATTGATCATTGATCCTTTTTCATTCTTCATCGTTCATTCTTCATTGATCTTTGATCTTTGTTCATTCTTCATCGTTCATTCGTCATTGACCATTAATCCTTGTTCATTCTTCATCGTTCATTCTTCATTGATCATTGATCCTTGTTCATTCTTCATCGTTCATTCGTCATTGACCATTAATCCTTGTTCATTCTTCATCGTTCATTCGTCATTGATCATTGATCCTTATTCATTCTTTATCGTTCATTCTTCATTGATCATTGATCCTTGTTCATTCTTCATCGTTCATTCTTTATTGATCATTGATCCTTGTTCATTCTTCATCGTTCCATCTTCATTGATCATTGATCCTTGTTCATTCTTCATCGTTCATTCGTCATTGACCATTAATCCTTGTTCATTCTTCATTGATCATTGATCCTTGTTCATTCTTCATGGTTCATTCTTCATTGATTATTGATCCTTGTTCATTCTTCATCTTTCATTGTTCATTGATCATTGATCCTTGTTCATTCTTCATTGATCATTGATCCTTGTTCATTCTTCATCGTTCATTCGTCATTGATCATTGATCCTTGTTCATTCTTCATCGTTCATTCGTCATTGACCATTAATCCTTGTTCATTCTTCATCGTTCATTCTTCATTGATCATTGATCCTTGTTCATTCTTCATCGTTCATTCGTCATTGACCATTGATCCTTTTTCATTCTTCATCGTTCATTCTTCATTGATCATTGATCCTTGTTCATTCTTCATTGATCATTGATCCTTGTTCATTCTTCATCGTTCATTCGTCATTGACCATTAATCCTTGTTCATTCTTCATCGTTCATTCTTCATTGATCATTGATCCTTGTTCATTCTTCATCGTTCATTCTTCATTGATCATTGATCCTTGTTCATTCTTCATCGTTCATTCGTCATTGACCATTAATCCTTGTTCATTCTTCATCGTTCATTCTTCATTGATCATTGATCCTTGTTCATTCTTCATCGTACATTCTTCATTGATCATTGATCCTTGTTCATTCTTCATCGTTCATTCATCATTGACCATTAATCCTTGTTCATTCTTCATCGTTCATTATTCATTGAGCATTGATCCTTGTTCATTCTTCATCGTTCATTCGTCATTGATCATTGATCCTTGTTCATTCTTCATCGTTCATTCGTCATTGACCATTAATCCTTGTTCATTCTTCATCGTTCATTCTTCATTGATCATTGATCCTTGTTCATTCTTCATCGTTCATTCGTCATTGACCATTGATCCTTTTTCATTCTTCATCGTTCATTCTTCATTGATCATTGATCCTTGTTCATTCTTCATTGATCATTGATCCTTGTTCATTCTTCATCGTTCATTCGTCATTGACCATTAAGCCTTGTTCATTCTTCATCATTCATTCTACATTGATCATTGATCCTTTTTCATTCTTCATCGTTCATTCTTCATTGATCTTTGATCTTTGTTCATTCTTCATTGTTCATTCGTCATTGACCATTAATCCTTGTTCATTCTTCATCGTTCATTCTTCATTGATCATTGATCCTTGTTCATTCTTCATCGTTCATTCGTCATTGACCATTAATCCTTGTTCATTCTTCATCGTTCATTCGTCATTGATCATTGATCCTTATTCATTCTTTATCGTTCATTATTCATTGATCATTGATCCTTGTTCATTCTTCATCGTTCATTCTTTATTGATCATTGATCCTTGTTCATTCTTCATCGTTCCATCTTTATTGATCATTGATCCTTGTTCATTCTTCATCGTTCATTCGTCATTGACCATTAATCCTTGTTCATTCTTCATTGATCATTGATCCTTGTTCATTCTTCATGGTTCATTCTTCATTGATTATTGATCCTTGTTCATTCTTCATCTTTCATTCTTCATTGATCATTGATCCTTGTTCATTCTTCATTGATCATTGATCCTTGTTCATTCTTCATCGTTCATTCGTCATTGATCATTGATCCTTGTTCATTCTTCATCGTTCATTCGTCATTGACCATTAATCCTTGTTCATTCTTCATCGTTCATTCTTCATTGATCATTGATCCTTGTTCATTCTTCATCGTTCATTCGTCATTGACCATTGATCCTTTTTCATTCTTCATCGTTCATTCTTCATTGATCATTGATCCTTGTTCATTCTTCATTGATCATTGATCCTTGTTCATTCTTCATCGTTCATTCGTCATTGACCATTAATCCTTGTTCATTCTTCATCGTTCATTCTTCATTGATCATTGATCCTTGTTCATTCTTCATCGTTCATTCTTCATTGATCATTGATCCTTGTTCATTCTTCATCGTTCATTCGTCATTGACCATTAATCCTTGTTCATTCTTCATCGTTCATTCTTCATTGATCATTGATCCTTGTTCATTCTTCATCGTACATTCTTCATTGATCATTGATCCTTGTTCATTCTTCATCGTTCATTCGTCATTGACCATTAATCCTTGTTCATTCTTCATCGTTCATTCTTCATTGAGCATTGATCCTTGTTCATTCTTCATCGTTCATTCGTCATTGAGCATTGATCCTTGTTCATTCTTCATCGTTCATTCGTCATTGACCATTAATCCTTGTTCATTCTTCATCGTTCATTCTTCATTGATCATTGATCCTTGTTCATTCTTCATCGTTCATTCGCCATTGATCATTGATGCTTGTTCATTCTTCATCGTTCATTCGTCATTGACCATCAATCCTTGTTCATTCTTCATCGTTCATTCGTCATTGACAATCAATCCTTGTTCATTCTTAATCGTTCATTCTTCATTGATTATTGATCCTTGTTCATTCTTCATCGTCCATTCGTCATTGATCATTGATCCTTGTTCATTCTTCATCGTTCATTCGTCATTGACCATTAATCCTTGTTCATGCTTCATCGTTCATTCTTCATTGATCATTGATCCTTGTTCATTCTTCATCGTTCATTCGTCATTGATCATTGATCCTTGTTCATTCTTCATCGTTCATTCTTCAATTATCATTGATCCTTATTCATTCATCATCGTTCATTCTTCATTGATCATTTATCATTGATCCTTGTTCATTCTTCATCGTTCATTCGTCATTGACCATTAAGTCTTGTTCATTCTTCATCATTCATTCTACATTGATCATTGATCCTTTTTCATTCTTCATCGTTCATTCTTCATTGATCTTTGATCTTTGTTCATTCTTCATCGTTCATTCGTCATTGACCATTAATCCTTGTTCATTCTTCATCGTTCATTTTTCATTGATCATTGATCCTTGTTCATTCTTCATCGTTCATTCGTCATTCACCATTAATCCTTGTTCATTCTTCATCGTTGATTCTTCATTGATCATTGATCCTTGTTCATTCTTCATCGTTCATTCGTCATTGATCATTGATCCTTATTCATTCTTCATGGTTCATTCTTCATTGATTATTGATCCTTGTTCATTCTTCATCATTCATTCTTCATTGATCATTGATCCTTGTTCATTCTTCATCGTTCATTCTTCATTGATCATTGATCCTTGTTCATTCTTCATCGTTCATTCTTCATTGATCATTGATCCTTGTTCATTCTTCATCGTTCATTCGTCATTGACCATTGATCCTTTTTCATTCTTCATCGTTCATTCTTCATTGATCATTGATCCTTGTTTATTCTTCATTGATCATTGATCCTTGTTCATTCTTCATCGTTCATTCTTCATTGATCGTTGATCCTTGTTCATTCTTCATCGTTCATTCTTTATTGATCATTGATCCTTATTCATTCATCATCGTTCATTCTTCATTGATCATTGATCCTTGTTCATTCTTCATCGTTCATTCGTCATTGACCATTAATCCTTGTTCATTCTTCATCGTTCATTCTTCATTGATCATTGATCCTTGTTCATTTTTCATGGTTCATTCTTCATTGATTATTGATCCTTGTTCATTCTTCATCTTTCATTCTTCATTGATCATTGATCCTTGTTCATTCTTCATTTATCATTGATCCTTGTTCATTCTTCATCGTTCATTCGTCATTAATCATTGATCCTTGTTCATTCTTCATCGTTCATTCGTCATTAAACATTAATCCTTGTTCATTCTTCATCGTTCATTCTTCATTGATCATTGATCCTTGTTCATTCTTCATCGTTCATTCTTCATTGATCATTGATCCTTGTTCATTCTTCATCATTCATTCGTCATTGACCATTAATCCTTGTTCATTCTTCATCGTTCATTCTTCATTGATCATTGATCCTTGTTCATTCTTCATTGATCATTGATCCTTGTTCATTCTTCATCGTTCATTCTTCATTGATCGTTGATCCTTGTTCATTCTTCATCGTTCATTCTTTATTGATCATTGATCCTTATTCATTCATCATCGTTCATTGATCATTGATCCTTGTTCATTCTTCATCATTCATTCTTCAATTATCATTGATCCTTGTTCATTCTTCATCGTTCATTCGTCATTGACCATTAATCCTTGTTCATTCTTCATCGTTCATTCTTCATTGATCATTGATCCTTGTTCATTCTTCATCGTTCATTCGTCATTTATCATTGATCCTTCTTCATTCTTCATCGTTCATTCTTCATTGATCATTGATCCTTGTTCATTCTTCATCGTTCATTCTTCATTGATCATTGATCCTTGTTCATTCTTCATCGTTCATTCGTCATTGACCATTAATCCTTGTTCATTCTTCATCGTTCATTCTTCATTGATCATTGATCCTTGTTCATTCTTCATGGTTCATTCTTCATTGATTATTGATCCTTGTTCATTCTTCATCGTTCATTCGTCATTAATCATTGATCCTTGTTCATTCTTCATCGTTCATTCGTCATTAAACATTAATCCTTGTTCATTCTTCATCGTTCATTCTTCATTGATCATTGATCCTTGTTCATTCTTCATCGTTCATTCTTCATTGATCATTGATCCTTGTTCATTCTTCATGGTTCATTCTTCATTGATTATTGATCCTTGTTCATTCTTCATCGTTCATTCGTCATTAATCATTGATCCTTGTTCATTCTTCATCGTTCATTCGTCATTAAACATTAATCCTTGTTCATTCTTCATCGTTCATTCTTCATTGATCATTGATCCTTGTTCATTCTTCATCGTTCATTCTTCATTGATCATTGATCCTTGTTCATTCTTCATCATTCATTCGTCATTGACCATTAATCCTTGTTCATTCTTCATCGTTCATTCTTCATTGATCATTGATCCTTGTTCATTCTTCATCGTTCATTCGTCATTGATCATTGATCCTTCTTCATTCTTCATCGTTCATTCTTCATTGATCATTGATCCTTGTTCATTCTTCATTGATCATTGATCCTTGTTCATTCTTCATCGTTCATTCTTCATTGATCGTTGATCCTTGTTCATTCTTCATCGTTCATTCTTTATTGATCATTGATCCTTATTCATTCATCATCGTTCATTCTTCATTGATCATTGATCCTTGTTCATTCTTCATCATTCATTCTTCAATTATCATTGATCCTTGTTCATTCTTCATCGTTCATTCGTCATTGACCATTAATCCTTGTTCATTCTTCATCGTTCATTCTTCATTGATCATTGATCCTTGTTCATTCTTCATCGTTCATTCGTCATTGATCATTGATCCTTCTTCATTCTTCATCGTTCATTCTTCATTGATCATTGATCCTTGTTCATTCTTCATTGATCATTGATCCTTGTTCATTCTTCATCGTTCATTCGTCATTGACCATTAATCCTTGTTCATTCTTCATCGTTCATTCTTCATTGATCATTGATCCTTGTTCATTCTTCATGGTTCATTCTTCATTGATTATTGATCCTTGTTCATTCTTCATCTTTCATTCTTCATTGATCATTGATCCTTGTTCATTCTTCATTTATCATTGATCCTTGTTCATTCTTCATCGTTCATTCGTCATTAATCATTGATCCTTGTTCATTCTTCATCGTTCATTCGTCATTAAACATTAATCCTTGTTCATTCTTCATCGTTCATTCTTCATTGATCATTGATCCTTGTTCATTCTTCATCGTTCATTCTTCATTGATCATTGATCCTTGTTCATTCTTCATCATTCATTCGTCATTGACCATTAATCCTTGTTCATTCTTCATCGTTCATTCTTCATTGATCATTGATCCTTGTTCATTCTTCATTGATCATTGATCCTTGTTCATTCTTCATCGTTCATTCTTCATTGATCGTTGATCCTTGTTCATTCTTCATCGTTCATTCTTTATTGATCATTGATCCTTATTCATTCATCATCGTTCATTGATCATTGATCCTTGTTCATTCTTCATCATTCATTCTTCAATTATCATTGATCCTTGTTCATTCTTCATCGTTCATTCGTCATTGACCATTAATCCTTGTTCATTCTTCATCGTTCATTCTTCATTGATCATTGATCCTTGTTAATTCTTTATCGTTCATTCGTCATTGACCATTAATCCTTGTTCATTCTTCATCGTTCATTCTTCATTGAGCATTGATCCTTGTTCATTCTTCATCGTTCATTCGTCATTGATCATTGATCCTTGTTCATTCTTCATCGTTCATTCGTCATTGACCATTAATCCTTGTTCATTCTTCATCGTTCATTCTTCATTGATCATTGATCCTTGTTCATTCTTCATCGTTCATTCGCCATTGATCATTGATGCTTGTTCATTCTTCATCGTTCATTCGTCATTGACCATCAATCCTTGTTCATTCTTCATCGTTCATTCGTCATTGACAATCAATCCTTGTTCATTCTTAATCGTTCATTCTTCATTGATCATTGATCCTTGTTCATTCTTCATCGTTCATTCGTCATTGATCATTGATCCTTGTTCATTATTCATCGTTCATTCTTCAATTATCATTGATCCTTATTCATTCATCATCGTTCATTCTTCATTGATCATTGATCATTGATCCTTGTTCATTCTTCATCGTTCATTCGTCATTGACCTTTAAGCCTTGTTCATTCTTCATCATTCATTCTACATTGATCATTGATCCTTTTTCATTCTTCATCATTTATTCTTCATTGATCTTTGTTCATTCTTCATCGTTCATTCGTCATTGACCATTAATCCTTGTTCATTCTTCATCGTTCATTTTTCATTGATCATTGATCCTTGTTCATTCTTCATCGTTCATTCGTCATTGACCATTAATCCTTGTTCATTCTTCATCGTTGATTCTTCATTGATCATTGATCCTTATTCATTCATCATCGTTCATTCTTCATTGATCATTGATCCTTGTTCATTCTTCATCGTTCATTCTTCAATTATTATTGATCCTTGTTCATTCTTCATCGTTCATTCGTCATTGATCATTGATCCTTATTCAATTTTCATCGTTCATTCTTCATTGATCATTGATCCTTGTTCATTCTTCAATGATCATTGATCCTTGTTCATTCTTCATCGTTCATTCTTCAATTATTGTTGACCCTTGTTCATTCTTCATCGTTCATTCGTCATTGATCATTGATCCTTATTCAATTTTCATCGTTCATTCTTCATTGATCATTGATCCTTGTTCATTCTTCATTGATCAGTGATACTTGTTCATTCTTCATCGTTCATTCGTCATTGACCATTGATCCTTGTTCATTCTTCATCGTTCATTCTTTATTGATCATTGATCCTTATTCATTCATCATCGTTCATTCTTCATTGATCATTGATCCTTGTTCATTCTTCATCGTTCATTCTTCAATTATTATTGATCCTTGTTCATTCTTCATCGTTCATTCGTCATTGATCATTGATCCTTATTCAATTTTCATCGTTCATTCTTCATTGATCATTGATCCTTGTTCATTCTTCAATGATCGTTGATCCTTGTTCATTCTTCATCGTTCATTTGTCATTGACCATTAATCCTTGTTCATTCTTCATCGTTCATTCTTCATTGATCATTGATCCTTGTTCATTCTTCATCGTTTATTCTTCATTGATCATTGATCCTTGTTCATTCTTCATCGTTCATTCGTCATTGATCATTGATCCTTATTCATTCTTCATCGTTCATTCTTCATTGATCATTGATCCTTGTTCATTCTTCATGGTTCATTCTTCATTGATCATTGATCCTTGTTCATTCTTCATCGTTCATTCTTCATTGATCATTGATCCTTGTTCATTCTTCATCGTTCATTCTTCATTGATCATTGATCCTTGTTCATTCTTCATCGTTCATTCGTCATTGACCATTGATCCTTTTTCATTCTTCATCGTTCATTATTCATTGATCCTTGATCCTTGTTCATTCTTCATCGTTCATTCTTCATTGATCATTTATCCTTGTTCATTCTTCATCGTTCATTCGTCATTGATCATTGATCCTTATTCATTCTTTATCGTTCATTCTTCATTGATCATTGATCCTTGTTCATTCTTCATCGTTCATTCTTCATTGATCATTGATCCTTGTTCATTGTTCATCATTCATTTTTCATTGATCATTGATCCTTGTTCATTCTTCATCGTTCTTTCGTCATTGACCATTAATCCTTGTTCATTCTTCATCGTTCATTCTTCATTGATCATTGATCCTTATTCATTCTTCTTCGTTCATTCGTCATTGATCATTGATCCTTGTTCATTCTTCATGGTTCATTCTTCATTAATCATTGATCCTTGTTCATTCTTCATTGATCATTGATCCTTGTTCATTCTTCATCGTTCATTCGTCATTGATCATTGATCCTTGTTCATTCTTCATCGTTCATTCGTCATTGACCATTAATCCTTGTTCATTCTTCATCGTTCATTCTTCATTGATCATTGATCCTTGTTCATTCTTCATCGTTCATTCGTCATTGATCATTGAACCTTGTTCATTCTTCATCGTTCATTCGTCATTGATCATTGATCCTTGTTCATTCTTCATCGTTCATTCGTCATTGACCATTAATCCTTGTTCATTCTTCATCGTTCATTCTTCATTGATCATTGATCCTTGTTCATTCTTCATCGTTCATTCGTCATTGATCATTGATCCTTGTTCATTCTTCATCGTTCATTCGTCATTGATCATTGATCCTTATTCATTTTTTATCGTTCATTCTTCATTGATCATTGATCCTTGTTCATTCTTCATCGTTCATTCTTCATTGATCATTGATCCTTGTTCATTCTTCATCGTTCATTCTTCATTGATCATTGATCCTTGTTCATTCTTCATCGTTCATTCTTCATTGATCATTGATCCTTGTTCATTCTTCATCGTTCATTCGTCATTGATCATTGATCCTTGTTCATTCTTCATCGTTCATTCTTCAATTATCATTGATCCTTATTCATTCATCATCGTTCATTCTTCATTGATCATTGATCATTGATCCTTGTTCATTCTTCATCGTTCATTCGTCATTGACCATTAAGCCTTGTTCATTCTTCATCATTCATTCTACATTGATCATTGATCCTTTTTCATTTTTCATCGTTCATTCTTCATTGATCTTTGATCTTTGTTCATTCTTCATCGTTCATTCGTCATTGACCATTAATCCTTGTTCATTCTTCATCGTTCATTCTTCATTGATCATTGATCCTTGTTCATTCTTCATCGTTCATTCTTTATTGATCATTGATCCTTGTTCATTCTTCATCGTTCCATCTTCATTGATCATTGATCCTTGTTCATTCTTCATCGTTCATTCGTCATTGACCATTAATCCTTGTTCATTCTTCATCGTTCATTCTTCATTGATCATTGAACCTTGTTCATTCTTCATCGTTCATTCGTCATTGACCATTAATCCTTGTTCATTCTTCATCGTTCATTCTTCATTGATCATTGATCCTTGTTCATTCTTCATCGTTCATTCTTCATTGATCATTGATCCTTGTTCATTCTTCATCGTTCATTCGTCATTGATCATTGATCCTTGTTCATTCTTCATCGTTCATTCGTCATTGACCATTAATCCTTGTTCATTCTTCATCGTTCATTCTTCATTGATCATTGATCCTTGTTCATTCTTCATCGTTCATTCTTCATTGATCATTGATCCTTGTTCATTCTTCATCGTTCATTCTTCATTGATCATTGATCCTTGTTCATTCTTCATCGTTCATTCGTCATTGATCATTGAACCTTGTTCGTTCTTCATCGTTCATTCGTCATTGACCATTAATCCTTGTTCATTCTTCATCGTCCATTCTTCATTGATCATTGATCCTTGTTCATTCTTCATCGTTCATTCGTCATTGATCATTGATCCTTATTAATTCTTCATCGTTCATTCTTCATTGATCATTGATCCTTGTTCATTCTTCATCGTTCATTCGTCATTGACCATTAATCCTTGTTCATTCTTCATCGTTCATTCTTCATTGATCATAGATCCTTGTTCATTCTTCATGGTTCATTCTTCATTGATTATTGATCCTTGTTCATTCATCATCTTTCATTCTTCATTGATCATTGATCCTTGTTCATTCTTCATCGTTCATTCGTCATTGATCATTGATCCTTATTCATTCTTTATCGTTCATTCTTCATTGATCATTGATCCTTGTTCATTCTTCATCGTTCATTCTTTATTGATCATTGATCCTTATTCATTCATCATCGTTCATTCTTCATTGATCATTGATCCTTGTTCATTCTTCATCATTCATTCTTCAATTATCATTGATCCTTGTTCATTCTTCATCGTTCATTCGTCATTGACCATTAATCCTTGTTCATTCTTCATCGTTCATTCTTCATTGATCATTGATCCTTGTTCATTCTTCATCGTTCATTCGTCATTGATCATTGATCCTTCTTCATTCTTCATCGTTCATTCTTCATTGATCATTGATCCTTGTTCATTCTTCATCGTTCATTCTTCATTGATCATTGATCCTTGTTCATTCTTCATCGTTCATTCGTCATTGACCATCAATCCTTGTTCATTCTTCATCGTTCATTCTTCATTGATCATTGATCCTTGTTCATTCTTCATGGTTCATTCTTCATTGAGTATTGATCCTTGTTCATTCTTCATCTTTCATTCTTTATTGATCATTGATCCTTGTTCATTCTTCATTGATCATTGATCCTTGTTCATTCTTCATCGTTCATTCGTCATTAATCATTGATCCTTGTTCATTCTTCATCGTTCATTCGTCATTGAACATTAATCCTTGTTCATTCTTCATCGTTCATTCTTCATTGATCATTGATCCTTGTTCATTCTTCATCGTTCATTCGTCATTGATCATTGATCCTTCTTCATTCTTCATCGTTCATTCTTCATTGATCATTGATCCTTGTTCATTCTTCATCGTTCATTCTTCATTGATCATTGATCCTTGTTCATTCTTCATCGTTCATTCGTCATTGACCATTAATCCTTGTTCATTCTTCATCGTTCATTCTTCATTGATCATTGTTCCTTGTTCATTCTTCATGGTTCATTCTTCATTGATTATTGATCCTTGTTCATTCTTCATCTTTCATTCTTTATTGATCATTGATCCTTGTTCATTCTTCATTGATCATTGATCCTTGTTCATTCTTCATCGTTCATTCGTCATTAATCATTGATCCTTGTTCATTCTTCATCGTTCATTCGTCATTGAACATTAATCCTTGTTCATTCTTCATCGTTCATTCTTCATTGATCATTGATCCTTGTTCATTCTTCATCGTTCATTCGTCATTGATCATTGATCCTTATTAATTCTTCATCGTTCATTCTTCATTGATCATTGATCCTTGTTCATTCTTCATCGTTCATTCGTCATTGACCATTAATCCTTGTTCATTCTTCATCGTTCATTCTTCATTGATCATTGATCCTTGTTCATTCTTCATGGTTCATTCTTCATTGATTATTGATCCTTGTTCATTCTTCATCTTTCATTCTTCATTGATCATTGATCCTTGTTCATTCTTCATTGATCATTGATCCTTGTTCATTCTTCATCGTTCATTCGTCATTGATCATTGATCCTTGTTCATTCTTCATCGTTCATTCGTCATTGACCATTAATCCTTCTTCATTCTTCATCGTTCATTCTTCATTGATCATTGATCCTTGTTCATTCTTCATCGTTCATTCTTCATTGATCATTGATCCTTGTTCATTCTTCATCGTTCATTCGTCATTGACCATTAATCCTTGTTCATTCTTCATCGATCATTCTTCATTGATCATTGATCCTTGTTCATTCTTCATCGTTCATTCTTCATAGGGTTCTGAGCCATATCAGCTAGGCTCAAATAAAGATCCAAGGGAACCAGCAAGCAATAACAACCTAAGGAACAATACAATCAAAAACAACAAAGAACACATGAATGTTTCTGTTGAAAATTTGGATCAAGCTGCACTTGGCCCTGTTTTAAGGACATCATCATTGAATAATGATGATCAGGATTCAGACCAAGACAATGACTTAATTATGGCAAACCAAGCAACAAGGAACACACAAGCAAAGCCAACAACAAGGACAAAACAAGCTAAGTCTGACCAACAGCAAGGTCTGACACCGACCAGCGACCAGGCTACCTTGACAAGCCCGCCCAGATGTAACCCGAGCCCAAGTGATGACGTGGAGGGCATAATTGGAATCTCCACACTAGGAACTAGCCATCATAGTCCAAGGGTTCCACGCATGATCATTGGAAACTCATGGAAACTTGAGGCAAAGGTCGCACAGTCAACCTGGACAGCAAGCTCAAACATGCATCAGTTTCTGACCATTGAGCAGGCCACCTTGGCAAGCTCACCCAGGCGTGACCCGAATCCATTGGATGACGTGGAGCATAGGGTTGGAATCTCTGCACTAGGACCTAGCCACCATGACCCAAGAACCCTCTTGAAAGTCAACGGAAAGGCATTGAAATCAGAGCACAAGGTTGCTTAGTCAACGACCAGCAGGAGGACTTTCACACAGCTGCTGATGTTTCTGTTTTGGCTTTAATAAACACATGTATGTGCACGTGATGTATATTACCGTTATGACCGTTGCTCCTTCATGTAACTTCAATTATTCTTAGTGTCTAGGCTTATATATAGATGATTCATGCATTGTAAAGGGACGTTGATCATTGAATAAATTTCCAAATTTCAGAAAACTTCAAGTGTTTGAGTTTTTCTTCAATTGCTTGCAATTGGGTTACTTGGGCCAGTTTGCCCTCCGTTGATTGTGCATCCTCTTGATCAGTCTTCAAGATTGCACTTCAACCTATCCAAGAACATTGAACATTCCCTTGATTAATCAAAGGAATTTGTCATTGTTGCGTTGAAAAGGGGCTTGGCAGTCCAACCCTTGACAAAGCACTGTGTTCAGTCTTGGAATATCCTCCATATATCTTCGTGTCCAATCCATTCCATTGCATTCACCACGCACACATACATCAATTGGTATCAGAGCAAGGACGTGTAGGGCTTGAATTTCATCCTCATTCATTGGTGAAGACGAATTCTTTGCTTGAACAATCAGAGGAATCAAGAATTCAGAGAACTAGGGCGATTTTTGTTCGTGTTCGATTTCAGTGGCGAATCTCTACAAATTTCGGTTGTTTTTCTTCTTTTTGTTTAATTACTTCATGAATTAATGTTCCTAGATGTAATTCGAAGCATTTGAATTGAATTTGATTGGTGATTCGTGCATACATAGTCTGACATTCACGAAAAATGTTCTGAAACCCTAAAGAACCCAGTTCTTGAAGGAGTTTCTGCATTTTGGTGATTTCATTCGTGATTTCTGTATAAAAATTCAATTGATTAAATTTCATTTGGTAAATAAAAGATTGCATTCACGTTTCATTGTATTTTGCGTGCAATTTGATTGTAATTGTGGCTGTATACTGCAAACCATCACAGAAGAACACTTCTGCAATTCTGATTTGTGTAACATTGCAATTTGTGATTTTATTTTGCATATTTGTCTAAATTTCATTCTGAATTAGTTAAAATAGATTTGCATTTACATTATCATTGCATCTTTGATTTTAAATTGTTTGTGATTGTGACTGCACATTGCATACCATTACAGAAATCACATTGTTGTTCTGATTTGTGTGATATTGATAGTCATCTTTGATTTTCACACCATCTCGTGCATAATTGGCTTTAGTTAACAATAACTAAACAGTTTGCATTTAACAAACCATATAAAGAACTAAGTAATTGCTGTTAATTCATTGCAAGGAAGGCTGCACAGAACACAATTGTTAAAATCTGATTTTCTGTTGTAAAACAGAACCATTGTGCATTCATTTCTAATTCTTGCATATTTTGTTGTAATACATAGTAAAATAACCAAATTGAAAATTAGCAAAATTCATTTAAAGTACAAGGTGACTATTATTGTTCATTTCAAAGCAAAACTGTGCACAGACACAATTGTTCAATCTGAGTTCTGTTACAAAACAGAACAAGCTACTGCATTCATTTTCACCCCATTTACATACATCAGTTGCTGCACTATTTCTTTCCTTTGCATATTTGGGTTTAAGTCAAAAATTCATCATAATTACAAGATACTTACTGCTATTTCATTTAAAGAAAATTCGTGTAAAAAATTCAGAAGCCAGATCACAACAGTTGCTTGTTGTGCACAGAACCAGCTTGCTGCATTCAGTTCATCATTGCATATTTGCATATTGCATAGCCTTGTGTGTTTGCATTCATATAGATCATCATGAATTTAGAAGAAAAATTTGATGCATTAGTAAATATGGTCACTCAGTTGAGTTTAACTGTTAATGAGTTGAAGAACACCACACCACAGTACCCATCAACTCCACAACCTAACCCTAACCATGAACATGCAAAAGAGGATAAAACCATGAGAATTGATATACATGAATTTGATGGCACATCTCATGATCCGGAGGTGTACATTAAATGGGAGAAAGGGGTAGAACGTTACTTTAAATTTAAGGATACACCCCCAGGCCAACAATATAAAGTAGCCAAGGTAAAACTGACCATGTTAGCTGCAACATGGCTGGAAGGTTTACAAAGGCAAAGGCAACGAGAGAATAGCTCAAAAATCAACACTTGGGAGAAACTAAGGAAGCACCTTAGGAGGAAGTACATTCCCCACAACTATAGACCTCAGTTATACACCAGCTGGAGCCACTTAAAACAAGGATCTAGGTCAGTTTCAAGCTATAGCCAAAAAGGTGAAAGGTTGATAGCCTTATGTGGGATAGATGAGCCAGCAGAAATGAAGGTTGGGAGGTTTCTAAGTGGGTTAAGGGAGGATTTGAAAGACAAAATTGAGGTGATGCAGAACCTTACCTATGAAGGAGCATGCATTAGTGCCCTAACATCTGAGAAGTCAGCAAAGAGGAAAGCTACACCTCTGAAATTAGAGCAAAGACCTGCACACACATGTAATAAGAGCAAAGACCTTAGGCAAACTGCACAACACTCCTCTAAAGTTGGGGAAACACAGCAGCATGCACCCATTGTTAAGACTATACATGTTGAAATAAACAGCCCGCCCTTGCAAGTTTCATCTACATGTGTTGATAATGTTGAGATGAATGGGTTTTATTTCATAGAAGATGAGATTACACAACTTTCTAACAATAGGAGTGCACAACCCCACCTTGCATCAATTAGTCCTTACATAGCGAGACAACTCACAGCAAAGGAAAAGGAAGTGAACCCTAAGGATGTCATACCTCCTACAACGACCACGCAAACACCTACGCATTTATTAGGAAGGAAGGAGTATGATGATAAAGATGATAGTGATAGACACATAACCAAGCTACCCTTCTATGAGACCATTACATTACATGAAATACCTCAAGGCATGGACTCCAAGCTAACCTTCATACATGTATTCTGTGTTGATATTCATGGAGGATTTGCACATAGTAGATATCCTAATCTGCATTCTAAATACTTTCCATTTGCATGCATGTATGGCCTTAATCATTGGAATACTACTACCTTAGTTTATTTACTTGTGCAGGACAAAAGTACATGGAACACAAGGAAGCAATTAGACACAGCTCAGATTCAGACAGCAGCGGATGCACACACTGCTGATGCAGCCAGCAGCCATGTTTCACCCTACCACACGAGCTTAGAATTGAGGACAATTCTTTTTCAAGAAGGGGGGATTGAGCCATATCAGCTAGGCTCAAATAAAGATCCAAGGGAACCAGCAAGCAATAACAACCTAAGGAACAATACAATCAAAAACAACAAAGAACACATGAATGTTTCTGTTGAAAATTTGGATCAAGCTGCACTTGGCCCTGTTTTAAGGACATCATCATTGAATAATGATGATCAGGATTCAGACCAAGACAATGACTTAATTATGGCAAACCAAGCAACAAGGAACACACAAGCAAAGCCAACAACAAGGACAAAACAAGCTAAGTCTGACCAACAGCAAGGTCTGACACCGACCAGCGACCAGGCTACCTTGACAAGCCCGCCCAGATGTAACCCGAGCCCAAGTGATGACGTGGAGGGCATAATTGGAATCTCCACACTAGGAACTAGCCATCATAGTCCAAGGGTTCCACGCATGATCATTGGAAACTCATGGAAACTTGAGGCAAAGGTCGCACAGTCAACCTGGACAGCAAGCTCAAACATGCATCAGTTTCTGACCATTGAGCAGGCCACCTTGGCAAGCTCACCCAGGCGTGACCCGAATCCATTGGATGACGTGGAGCATAGGGTTGGAATCTCTGCACTAGGACCTAGCCACCATGACCCAAGAACCCTCTTGAAAGTCAACGGAAAGGCATTGAAATCAGAGCACAAGGTTGCTTAGTCAACGACCAGCAGGAGGACTTTCACACAGCTGCTGATGTTTCTGTTTTGGCTTTAATAAACACATGTATGTGCACGTGATGTATATTACCGTTATGACCGTTGCTCCTTCATGTAACTTCAATTATTCTTAGTGTCTAGGCTTATATATAGATGATTCATGCATTGTAAAGGGACGTTGATCATTGAATAAATTTCCAAATTTCAGAAAACTTCAAGTGTTTGAGTTTTTCTTCAATTGCTTGCAATTGGGTTACTTGGGCCAGTTTGCCCTCCGTTGATTGTGCATCCTCTTGATCAGTCTTCAAGATTGCACTTCAACCTATCCAAGAACATTGAACATTCCCTTGATTAATCAAAGGAATTTGTCATTGTTGCGTTGAAAAGGGGCTTGGCAGTCCAACCCTTGACAAAGCACTGTGTTCAGTCTTGGAATATCCTCCATATATCTTCGTGTCCAATCCATTCCATTGCATTCACCACGCACACATACATCAGGTTCATTCTCCATCGTCCATTCTTCATTGATCATTGATCCTTGTTCATTCTTCATCGTTCATTCGTCATTGATCATTGATCCTTATTCATTCTTTATCGTTCATTCTTCATTGATCATTGATCTTTGTTCATTCTTCATCGTTCATTCGTCATTGATCATTGAACCTTGTTCATTCTTCATCGTTCATTCGTCATTGACCATTAATCCTTGTTCATTCTTCATCGTTCATTCTTCATTGATCATTGATCCTTGTTCATTCTTCATCGTTCATTCTTCATTGATCATTGATCCTTGTTCATTCTTCATCGTTCATTCGTCATTGATCATTGATCCTTGTTCATTCTTCATCGTTCATTCGTCATTGACCATTAATCCTTGTTCATTCTTCATCGTTCATTCTTCATTGATCATTGATCCTTGTTCATTCTTCATCGTTCATTCTTCATTGATCATTGATCCTTGTTCATTCTTCATCGTTCATTCTTCATTGATCATTGATCCTTGTTCATTCTTCATGGTTCATTCTTCATTGATCATTGATCCTTGTTCATTCTTCATTGATCATTGATCCTTGTTCATTCTTCATCGTTCATTCGTCATTGATCATTGATCCTTGTTCATTCTTCATCGTTCATTCGTCATTGACCATTAATCCTTGTTCATTCTTCATCGTTCATTCTTCATTGATCATTGATCCTTGTTCATTCTTCATCGTTCATTCTTCATAGGGTTCATTCTTCATCGTCCATTCTTCATTGATCATTGATCCTTGTTCATTCTTCATCGTTCATTCGTCATTGATCATTGATCCTTATTCATTCTTTATCGTTCATTCTTCATTGATCATTGATCCTTGTTCATTCTTCATCGTTCATTCTTCATTGATCCTTGATCCTTGTTCATTGTTCATCGTTCATTATTCATTGATCATTGATCCTTGTTCATTCTTCATCGTTCATTCGTCATTGACCATTAATCCTTGTTCATTCTTCATCGTTCATTCTTCATTGATCATTGATCCTTGTTCATTCTTCATCGTTCATTCGTCATTGATCATTGATCCTTATTCATTCTTCTTCGTTCATTCTTCATTGATCATTGATCCTTGTTCATTCTTCATGGTTCATTCTTCATTGATCATTGATCCTTGTTCATTCTTCATTGATCATTGATCCTTGTTCATTCTTCATCGTTCATTCGTCATTGATCATTGATCCTTGTTCATTCTTCATCGTTCATTCGTCATTGACCATTAATCCTTGTTCATTCTTCATCGTTCATTCTTCATTGATCATTGATCCTTGTTCATTCTTCATCGTTCATTCGTCATTGATCATTGAACCTTGTTCATTCTTCATCGTTCATTCGTCATTGACCATTAATCCTTGTTCATTCTTCATCGTCCATTGTTCATTGATCATTGATCCTTGTTCATTCTTCATCGTTCATTCGTCATTGATCATTGATCCTTATTCATTCTTTATCGTTCATTCTTCATTGATCATTGATCCTTGTTCATTCTTCATCGTTCATTCTTTATTGATCATTGATCCTTGTTCATTCTTCATCGTTCCATCTTCATTGATCATTGATCCTTGTTCATTCTTCATCGTTCATTCGTCATTGACCATTAATCCTTGTTCATTCTTCATTGATCATTGATCCTTGTTCATTCTTCATGGTTCATTCTTCATTGATTATTGATCCTTGTTCATTCTTCATCTTTCATTCTTCATTGATCATTGATCCTTGTTCATTCTTCATTGATCATTGATCCTTGTTCATTCTTCATCGTTCATTCGTCATTGATCATTGATCCTTGTTCATTCTTCATCGTTCATTCGTCATTGACCATTAATCCTTGTTCATTCTTCATCGTTCATTCTTCATTGATCATTGATCCTTGTTCATTCTTCATCGTTCATTCGTCATTGACCATTGATCCTTTTTCATTCTTCATCGTTCATTCTTCATTGATCATTGATCCTTGTTCATTCTTCATTGATCATTGATCCTTGTTCATTCTTCATCGTTCATTCGTCATTGACCATTAATCCTTGTTCATTCTTCATCGTTCATTCTTCATTGATCATTGATCCTTGTTCATTCTTCATCGTTCATTTTTCATTGATCATTGATCCTTGTTCATTCTTCATCGTTCATTCATCATTGACCATTAATCCTTGTTCATTCTTCATCGTTCATTCTTCATTGATCATTGATCCTTGTTCATTCTTCATCGTACATTCTTCATTGATCATTGATCCTTGTTCATTCTTCATCGTTCATTCGTCATTGACCATTAATCCTTGTTCATTCTTCATCGTTCATTCTTCATTGAGCATTGATCCTTGTTCATTCTTCATCGTTCATTCGTCATTGATCATTGATCCTTGTTCATTCTTCATCGTTCATTCGTCATTGACCATTAATCCTTGTTCATTCTTCATCGTTCATTCTTCATTGATCATTGATCCTTGTTCATTCTTCATCGTTCATTCGCCATTGATCATTGATGCTTGTTCATTCTTCATCGTTCATTCGTCAGTGACCATCAATCCTTGTTCATTCTTCATCGTTCATTCGTCATTGACAATCAATCCTTGTTCATTCTTAATCGTTCATTCTTCATTGATTATTGATCCTTGTTCATTCTTCATCGTCCATTCGTCATTGATCATTGATCCTTGTTCATTCTTCATCGTTCATTCGTCATTGACCATTAATCCTTGTTCATTCTTCATCGTTCATTCTTCATTGATCATTGATCCTTGTTCATTCTTCATCGTTCATTCGTCATTGATCATTGATCCTTGTTCATTCTTCATCGTTCATTCTTCAATTATCATTGATCCTTATTCATTCATCATCGTTCATTCTTCATTGATCATTGATCATTGATCCTTGTTCATTCTTCATCGTTCATTCGTCATTGACCATTAAGCCTTATTCATTCTTCATCATTCATTCTACATTGATCATTGATCCTTTTTCATTCTTCATCGTTCATTCTTCATTGATCTTTGATCTTTGTTCATTCTTCATCGTTCATTCGTCATTGACCATTAATCCTTGTTCATTCTTCATCGTTCATTCTTCATTGATCATTGATCCTTGTTCATTCTTCATCGTTCATTCTTTATTGATCATTGATCCTTGTTCATTCTTCATCGTTCCATCTTCATTGATCAATTATCCTTGTTCATTCTTCATCGTTCATTCGTCATTGACCATTAATCCTTGTTCATTCTTCATCGTTCATTCTTCATTGATCATTGAACCTTGTTCATTCTTCATCGTTCATTCGTCATTGACCATTAATCCTTGTTCATTCTTCATCATTCATTCTACATTGATCATTGATCCTTTTTCATTCTTCATCGTTCATTCTTCATTGATCTTTGATCTTTGTTCATTCTTCATCGTTCATTCGTCATTGACCATTAATCCTTGTTCATTCTTCATCGTTCATTCTTCATTGATCATTGATCCTTGTTCATTCTTCATCGTTCATTCTTCAATTATCATTGATCCTTATTCATTCATCATCGTTCATTCTTCATTGATCATTGATCATTGAACCTTGTTCATTCTTCATCGTTCATTCGTCATTGACCATTAAGCCTTGTTCATTCTTCATCATTCATTCTACATTGATCATTGATCCTTTTTCATTCTTCATCGTTCATTCTTCATTGATCTTTGATCTTTGTTCATTCTTCATCGTTCATTCGTCATTGACCATTAATCCTTGTTCATTCTTCATCGTTCATTCTTCATTGATCATTGATCCTTGTTCATTCTTCATCGTTCATTCTTTATTGATCATTGATCCTTGTTCATTCTTCATCGTTCCATCTTCATTGATCATTGATCCTTGTTCATTCTTCATCGTTCATTCGTCATTGACCATTAATCCTTGTTCATTCTTCATCGTTCATTCTTCATTGATCATTGAACCTTGTTCATTCTTCATCGTTCATTCGTCATTGACCATTAATCCTTGTTCATTCTTCATCGTTCATTCTTCATTGATCATTGATCCTTGTTCATTCTTCATCGTTCATTCTTCATTGATCATTGATCCTTGTTCATTCTTCATCGTTCATTCGTCATTGATCATTGATCCTTGTTCATTCTTCATCGTTCATTCGTCATTGACCATTAATCCTTGTTCATTCTTCATCGTTCATTCTTCATTGATCATTGATCCTTGTTCATTCTTCATCGTTCATTCTTCATTGATCATTGATCCTTGTTCATTCTTCATCGTTCATTCTTCATTGATCATTGATCCTTGTTCATTCTTTATCGTTCATTCGTCATTGATCATTGAACCTTGTTCGTTCTTCATCGTTCATTCGTCATTGACCATTAATCCTTGTTCATTCTTCATCGTCCATTCTTCATTGATCATTGATCCTTGTTCATTCTTCATCGTTCATTCGTCATTGATCATTGATCCTTATTAATTCTTCATCGTTCATTCTTCATTGATCATTGATCCTTGTTCATTCTTCATCGTTCATTCGTCATTGACCATTAATCCTTGTTCATTCTTCATCGTTCATTCTTCATTGATCATAGATCCTTGTTCATTCTTCATGGTTCATTCTTCATTGATTATTGATCCTTGTTCATTCATCATCTTTCATTCTTCATTGATCATTGATCCTTGTTCATTCTTCATCGTTCATTCGTCATTGATCATTGATCCTTATTCATTCTTTATCGTTCATTCTTCATTGATCATTGATCCTTGTTCATTCTTCATTGATCATTGATCCTTGTTCATTCTTCATCGTTCATTCGTCATTGACCATTAATCCTTGTTCATTCTTCATCGTTCATTCTTCATTGATCATTGATCCTTGTTCATTCTTCATCGTTCATTCTTCATTGATCATTGATCCTTGTTCATTCTTCATCGTTCATTCATCATTGACCATTAATCCTTGTTCATTCTTCATCGTTCATTCTTCATTGATCATGGATCCTTGTTCATTCTTCATCGTACATTCTTCATTGATCATTGATCCTTGTTCATTCTTCATCGTTCATTCGTCATTGACCATTAATCCTTGTTCATTCTTCATCGTTCATTCTTCATTGAGCATTGATCCTTGTTCATTCTTCATCGTTCATTCGTCATTGATCATTGATCCTTGTTCATTCTTCATCGTTCATTCGTCATTGACCATTAATCCTTGTTCATTCTTCATCGTTCATTCTTCATTGATCATTGATCCTTGTTCATTCTTCATCGTTCATTCGCCATTGATCATTGATGCTTGTTCATTCTTCATCGTTCATTCGTCAGTGACCATCAATCCTTGTTCATTCTTCATCGTTCATTCGTCATTGACAATCAATCCTTGTTCATTCTTAATCGTTCATTCTTCATTGATTATTGATCCTTGTTCATTCTTCATCGTCCATTCGTCATTGATCATTGATCCTTGTTCATTCTTCATCGTTCATTCGTCATTGACCATTAATCCTTGTTCATTCTTCATCGTTCATTCTTCATTGATCATTGATCCTTGTTCATTCTTCATCGTTCATTCGTCATTGATCATTGATCCTTGTTCATTCTTCATCGTTCATTCTTCAATTATCATTGATCCTTATTCATTCATCATCGTTCATTCTTCATTGATCATTGATCATTGATCCTTGTTCATTCTTCATCGTTCATTCGTCATTGACCATTAAGCCTTGTTCATTCTTCATCATTCATTCTACATTGATCATTGATCCTTTTTCATTCTTCATCGTTCATTCTTCATTGATCTTTGATCTTTGTTCATTCTTCATCGTTCATTCGTCATTGACCATTAATCCTTGTTCATTCTTCATCGTTCATTCTTCATTGATCATTGATCCTTGTTCATTCTTCATCGTTCATTCGTCATTGACCATTAATCCTTGTTCATTCTTCATCGTTCATTCGTCATTGATCATTGATCCTTATTCATTCTTTATCGTTCATTCTTCATTGATCATTGATCCTTGTTCATTCTTCATCGTTCATTCTTTATTGATCATTGATCCTTGTTCATTCTTCATCGTTCCATCTTCATTGATCATTGATCCTTGTTCATTCTTCATCGTTCATTCGTCATTGACCATTAATCCTTGTTCATTCTTCATTGATCATTGATCCTTGTTCATTCTTCATGGTTCATTCTTCATTGATTATTGATCCTTGTTCATTCTTCATCTTTCATTGTTCATTGATCATTGATCCTTGTTCATTCTTCATTGATCATTGATCCTTGTTCATTCTTCATCGTTCATTCGTCATTGATCATTGATCCTTGTTCATTCTTCATCGTTCATTCGTCATTGACCATTAATCCTTGTTCATTCTTCATCGTTCATTCTTCATTGATCATTGATCCTTGTTCATTCTTCATCGTTCATTCGTCATTGACCATTGATCCTTTTTCATTCTTCATCGTTCATTCTTCATTGATCATTGATCCTTGTTCATTCTTCATTGATCATTGATCCTTGTTCATTCTTCATCGTTCATTCGTCATTGACCATTAATCCTTGTTCATTCTTCATCGTTCATTATTCATTGAGCATTGATCCTTGTTCATTCTTCATCGTTCATTCGTCATTGATCATTGATCCTTGTTCATTCTTCATCGTTCATTCGTCATTGACCATTAATCCTTGTTCATTCTTCATCGTTCATTCTTCATTGATCATTGATCCTTGTTCATTCTTCATCGTTCATTCGTCATTGACCATTGATCCTTTTTCATTCTTCATCGTTCATTCTTCATTGATCATTGATCCTTGTTCATTCTTCATTGATCATTGATCCTTGTTCATTCTTCATCGTTCATTCGTCATTGACCATTAAGCCTTGTTCATTCTTCATCATTCATTCTACATTGATCATTGATCCTTTTTCATTCTTCATCGTTCATTCTTCATTGATCTTTGATCTTTGTTCATTCTTCATTGTTCATTCGTCATTGACCATTAATCCTTGTTCATTCTTCATCGTTCATTCTTCATTGATCATTGATCCTTGTTCATTCTTCATCGTTCATTCGTCATTGACCATTAATCCTTGTTCATTCTTCATCGTTCATTCGTCATTGATCATTGATCCTTATTCATTCTTTATCGTTCATTATTCATTGATCATTGATCCTTGTTCATTCTTCATCGTTCATTCTTTATTGATCATTGATCCTTGTTCATTCTTCATCGTTCCATCTTTATTGATCATTGATCCTTGTTCATTCTTCATCGTTCATTCGTCATTGACCATTAATCCTTGTTCATTCTTCATTGATCATTGATCCTTGTTCATTCTTCATGGTTCATTCTTCATTGATTATTGATCCTTGTTCATTCTTCATCTTTCATTCTTCATTGATCATTGATCCTTGTTCATTCTTCATTGATCATTGATCCTTGTTCATTCTTCATCGTTCATTCGTCATTGATCATTGATCCTTGTTCATTCTTCATCGTTCATTCGTCATTGACCATTAATCCTTGTTCATTCTTCATCGTTCATTCTTCATTGATCATTGATCCTTGTTCATTCTTCATCGTTCATTCGTCATTGACCATTGATCCTTTTTCATTCTTCATCGTTCATTCTTCATTGATCATTGATCCTTGTTCATTCTTCATTGATCATTGATCCTTGTTCATTCTTCATCGTTCATTCGTCATTGACCATTAATCCTTGTTCATTCTTCATCGTTCATTCTTCATTGATCATTGATCCTTGTTCATTCTTCATCGTTCATTCTTCATTGATCATTGATCCTTGTTCATTCTTCATCGTTCATTCGTCATTGACCATTAATCCTTGTTCATTCTTCATCGTTCATTCTTCATTGATCATTGATCCTTGTTCATTCTTCATCGTACATTCTTCATTGATCATTGATCCTTGTTCATTCTTCATCGTTCATTCGTCATTGACCATTAATCCTTGTTCATTCTTCATCGTTCATTCTTCATTGAGCATTGATCCTTGTTCATTCTTCATCGTTCATTCGTCATTGAGCATTGATCCTTGTTCATTCTTCATCGTTCATTCGTCATTGACCATTAATCCTTGTTCATTCTTCATCGTTCATTCTTCATTGATCATTGATCCTTGTTCATTCTTCATCGTTCATTCGCCATTGATCATTGATGCTTGTTCATTCTTCATCGTTCATTCGTCATTGACCATCAATCCTTGTTCATTCTTCATCGTTCATTCGTCATTGACAATCAATCCTTGTTCATTCTTAATCGTTCATTCTTCATTGATTATTGATCCTTGTTCATTCTTCATCGTCCATTCGTCATTGATCATTGATCCTTGTTCATTCTTCATCGTTCATTCGTCATTGACCATTAATCCTTGTTCATGCTTCATCGTTCATTCTTCATTGATCATTGATCCTTGTTCATTCTTCATCGTTCATTCGTCATTGATCATTGATCCTTGTTCATTCTTCATCGTTCATTCTTCAATTATCATTGATCCTTATTCATTCATCATCGTTCATTCTTCATTGATCATTTATCATTGATCCTTGTTCATTCTTCATCGTTCATTCGTCATTGACCATTAAGTCTTGTTCATTCTTCATCATTCATTCTACATTGATCATTGATCCTTTTTCATTCTTCATCGTTCATTCTTCATTGATCTTTGATCTTTGTTCATTCTTCATCGTTCATTCGTCATTGACCATTAATCCTTGTTCATTCTTCATCGTTCATTTTTCATTGATCATTGATCCTTGTTCATTCTTCATCGTTCATTCGTCATTCACCATTAATCCTTGTTCATTCTTCATCGTTGATTCTTCATTGATCATTGATCCTTGTTCATTCTTCATCGTTCATTCGTCATTGATCATTGATCCTTATTCATTCTTCATGGTTCATTCTTCATTGATTATTGATCCTTGTTCATTCTTCATCATTCATTCTTCATTGATCATTGATCCTTGTTCATTCTTCATCGTTCATTCTTCATTGATCATTGATCCTTGTTCATTCTTCATCGTTCATTCTTCATTGATCATTGATCCTTGTTCATTCTTCATCGTTCATTCGTCATTGACCATTGATCCTTTTTCATTCTTCATCGTTCATTCTTCATTGATCATTGATCCTTGTTTATTCTTCATTGATCATTGATCCTTGTTCATTCTTCATCGTTCATTCTTCATTGATCGTTGATCCTTGTTCATTCTTCATCGTTCATTCTTTATTGATCATTGATCCTTATTCATTCATCATCGTTCATTCTTCATTGATCATTGATCCTTGTTCATTCTTCATCGTTCATTCGTCATTGACCATTAATCCTTGTTCATTCTTCATCGTTCATTCTTCATTGATCATTGATCCTTGTTCATTTTTCATGGTTCATTCTTCATTGATTATTGATCCTTGTTCATTCTTCATCTTTCATTCTTCATTGATCATTGATCCTTGTTCATTCTTCATTTATCATTGATCCTTGTTCATTCTTCATCGTTCATTCGTCATTAATCATTGATCCTTGTTCATTCTTCATCGTTCATTCGTCATTAAACATTAATCCTTGTTCATTCTTCATCGTTCATTCTTCATTGATCATTGATCCTTGTTCATTCTTCATCGTTCATTCTTCATTGATCATTGATCCTTGTTCATTCTTCATCATTCATTCGTCATTGACCATTAATCCTTGTTCATTCTTCATCGTTCATTCTTCATTGATCATTGATCCTTGTTCATTCTTCATTGATCATTGATCCTTGTTCATTCTTCATCGTTCATTCTTCATTGATCGTTGATCCTTGTTCATTCTTCATCGTTCATTCTTTATTGATCATTGATCCTTATTCATTCATCATCGTTCATTGATCATTGATCCTTGTTCATTCTTCATCATTCATTCTTCAATTATCATTGATCCTTGTTCATTCTTCATCGTTCATTCGTCATTGACCATTAATCCTTGTTCATTCTTCATCGTTCATTCTTCATTGATCATTGATCCTTGTTCATTCTTCATCGTTCATTCGTCATTTATCATTGATCCTTCTTCATTCTTCATCGTTCATTCTTCATTGATCATTGATCCTTGTTCATTCTTCATCGTTCATTCTTCATTGATCATTGATCCTTGTTCATTCTTCATCGTTCATTCGTCATTGACCATTAATCCTTGTTCATTCTTCATCGTTCATTCTTCATTGATCATTGATCCTTGTTCATTCTTCATGGTTCATTCTTCATTGATTATTGATCCTTGTTCATTCTTCATCGTTCATTCGTCATTAATCATTGATCCTTGTTCATTCTTCATCGTTCATTCGTCATTAAACATTAATCCTTGTTCATTCTTCATCGTTCATTCTTCATTGATCATTGATCCTTGTTCATTCTTCATCGTTCATTCTTCATTGATCATTGATCCTTGTTCATTCTTCATGGTTCATTCTTCATTGATTATTGATCCTTGTTCATTCTTCATCGTTCATTCGTCATTAATCATTGATCCTTGTTCATTCTTCATCGTTCATTCGTCATTAAACATTAATCCTTGTTCATTCTTCATCGTTCATTCTTCATTGATCATTGATCCTTGTTCATTCTTCATCGTTCATTCTTCATTGATCATTGATCCTTGTTCATTCTTCATCATTCATTCGTCATTGACCATTAATCCTTGTTCATTCTTCATCGTTCATTCTTCATTGATCATTGATCCTTGTTCATTCTTCATCGTTCATTCGTCATTGATCATTGATCCTTCTTCATTCTTCATCGTTCATTCTTCATTGATCATTGATCCTTGTTCATTCTTCATTGATCATTGATCCTTGTTCATTCTTCATCGTTCATTCTTCATTGATCGTTGATCCTTGTTCATTCTTCATCGTTCATTCTTTATTGATCATTGATCCTTATTCATTCATCATCGTTCATTCTTCATTGATCATTGATCCTTGTTCATTCTTCATCATTCATTCTTCAATTATCATTGATCCTTGTTCATTCTTCATCGTTCATTCGTCATTGACCATTAATCCTTGTTCATTCTTCATCGTTCATTCTTCATTGATCATTGATCCTTGTTCATTCTTCATCGTTCATTCGTCATTGATCATTGATCCTTCTTCATTCTTCATCGTTCATTCTTCATTGATCATTGATCCTTGTTCATTCTTCATTGATCATTGATCCTTGTTCATTCTTCATCGTTCATTCGTCATTGACCATTAATCCTTGTTCATTCTTCATCGTTCATTCTTCATTGATCATTGATCCTTGTTCATTCTTCATGGTTCATTCTTCATTGATTATTGATCCTTGTTCATTCTTCATCTTTCATTCTTCATTGATCATTGATCCTTGTTCATTCTTCATTTATCATTGATCCTTGTTCATTCTTCATCGTTCATTCGTCATTAATCATTGATCCTTGTTCATTCTTCATCGTTCATTCGTCATTAAACATTAATCCTTGTTCATTCTTCATCGTTCATTCTTCATTGATCATTGATCCTTGTTCATTCTTCATCGTTCATTCTTCATTGATCATTGATCCTTGTTCATTCTTCATCATTCATTCGTCATTGACCATTAATCCTTGTTCATTCTTCATCGTTCATTCTTCATTGATCATTGATCCTTGTTCATTCTTCATTGATCATTGATCCTTGTTCATTCTTCATCGTTCATTCTTCATTGATCGTTGATCCTTGTTCATTCTTCATCGTTCATTCTTTATTGATCATTGATCCTTATTCATTCATCATCGTTCATTGATCATTGATCCTTGTTCATTCTTCATCATTCATTCTTCAATTATCATTGATCCTTGTTCATTCTTCATCGTTCATTCGTCATTGACCATTAATCCTTGTTCATTCTTCATCGTTCATTCTTCATTGATCATTGATCCTTGTTAATTCTTTATCGTTCATTCGTCATTGACCATTAATCCTTGTTCATTCTTCATCGTTCATTCTTCATTGAGCATTGATCCTTGTTCATTCTTCATCGTTCATTCGTCATTGATCATTGATCCTTGTTCATTCTTCATCGTTCATTCGTCATTGACCATTAATCCTTGTTCATTCTTCATCGTTCATTCTTCATTGATCATTGATCCTTGTTCATTCTTCATCGTTCATTCGCCATTGATCATTGATGCTTGTTCATTCTTCATCGTTCATTCGTCATTGACCATCAATCCTTGTTCATTCTTCATCGTTCATTCGTCATTGACAATCAATCCTTGTTCATTCTTAATCGTTCATTCTTCATTGATCATTGATCCTTGTTCATTCTTCATCGTTCATTCGTCATTGATCATTGATCCTTGTTCATTATTCATCGTTCATTCTTCAATTATCATTGATCCTTATTCATTCATCATCGTTCATTCTTCATTGATCATTGATCATTGATCCTTGTTCATTCTTCATCGTTCATTCGTCATTGACCTTTAAGCCTTGTTCATTCTTCATCATTCATTCTACATTGATCATTGATCCTTTTTCATTCTTCATCATTTATTCTTCATTGATCTTTGTTCATTCTTCATCGTTCATTCGTCATTGACCATTAATCCTTGTTCATTCTTCATCGTTCATTTTTCATTGATCATTGATCCTTGTTCATTCTTCATCGTTCATTCGTCATTGACCATTAATCCTTGTTCATTCTTCATCGTTGATTCTTCATTGATCATTGATCCTTATTCATTCATCATCGTTCATTCTTCATTGATCATTGATCCTTGTTCATTCTTCATCGTTCATTCTTCAATTATTATTGATCCTTGTTCATTCTTCATCGTTCATTCGTCATTGATCATTGATCCTTATTCAATTTTCATCGTTCATTCTTCATTGATCATTGATCCTTGTTCATTCTTCAATGATCATTGATCCTTGTTCATTCTTCATCGTTCATTCTTCAATTATTGTTGACCCTTGTTCATTCTTCATCGTTCATTCGTCATTGATCATTGATCCTTATTCAATTTTCATCGTTCATTCTTCATTGATCATTGATCCTTGTTCATTCTTCATTGATCAGTGATACTTGTTCATTCTTCATCGTTCATTCGTCATTGACCATTGATCCTTGTTCATTCTTCATCGTTCATTCTTTATTGATCATTGATCCTTATTCATTCATCATCGTTCATTCTTCATTGATCATTGATCCTTGTTCATTCTTCATCGTTCATTCTTCAATTATTATTGATCCTTGTTCATTCTTCATCGTTCATTCGTCATTGATCATTGATCCTTATTCAATTTTCATCGTTCATTCTTCATTGATCATTGATCCTTGTTCATTCTTCAATGATCGTTGATCCTTGTTCATTCTTCATCGTTCATTTGTCATTGACCATTAATCCTTGTTCATTCTTCATCGTTCATTCTTCATTGATCATTGATCCTTGTTCATTCTTCATCGTTTATTCTTCATTGATCATTGATCCTTGTTCATTCTTCATCGTTCATTCGTCATTGATCATTGATCCTTATTCATTCTTCATCGTTCATTCTTCATTGATCATTGATCCTTGTTCATTCTTCATGGTTCATTCTTCATTGATCATTGATCCTTGTTCATTCTTCATCGTTCATTCTTCATTGATCATTGATCCTTGTTCATTCTTCATCGTTCATTCGTCATTGACCATTGATCCTTTTTCATTCTTCATCGTTCATTATTCATTGATCCTTGATCCTTGTTCATTCTTCATCGTTCATTCTTCATTGATCATTTATCCTTGTTCATTCTTCATCGTTCATTCGTCATTGATCATTGATCCTTATTCATTCTTTATCGTTCATTCTTCATTGATCATTGATCCTTGTTCATTCTTCATCGTTCATTCTTCATTGATCATTGATCCTTGTTCATTGTTCATCATTCATTTTTCATTGATCATTGATCCTTGTTCATTCTTCATCGTTCTTTCGTCATTGACCATTAATCCTTGTTCATTCTTCATCGTTCATTCTTCATTGATCATTGATCCTTATTCATTCTTCTTCGTTCATTCGTCATTGATCATTGATCCTTGTTCATTCTTCATGGTTCATTCTTCATTAATCATTGATCCTTGTTCATTCTTCATTGATCATTGATCCTTGTTCATTCTTCATCGTTCATTCGTCATTGATCATTGATCCTTGTTCATTCTTCATCGTTCATTCGTCATTGACCATTAATCCTTGTTCATTCTTCATCGTTCATTCTTCATTGATCATTGATCCTTGTTCATTCTTCATCGTTCATTCGTCATTGATCATTGAACCTTGTTCATTCTTCATCGTTCATTCGTCATTGATCATTGATCCTTGTTCATTCTTCATCGTTCATTCGTCATTGACCATTAATCCTTGTTCATTCTTCATCGTTCATTCTTCATTGATCATTGATCCTTGTTCATTCTTCATCGTTCATTCGTCATTGATCATTGATCCTTGTTCATTCTTCATCGTTCATTCGTCATTGATCATTGATCCTTATTCATTTTTTATCGTTCATTCTTCATTGATCATTGATCCTTGTTCATTCTTCATCGTTCATTCTTCATTGATCATTGATCCTTGTTCATTCTTCATCGTTCATTCTTCATTGATCATTGATCCTTGTTCATTCTTCATCGTTCATTCTTCATTGATCATTGATCCTTGTTCATTCTTCATCGTTCATTCGTCATTGATCATTGATCCTTGTTCATTCTTCATCGTTCATTCTTCAATTATCATTGATCCTTATTCATTCATCATCGTTCATTCTTCATTGATCATTGATCATTGATCCTTGTTCATTCTTCATCGTTCATTCGTCATTGACCATTAAGCCTTGTTCATTCTTCATCATTCATTCTACATTGATCATTGATCCTTTTTCATTTTTCATCGTTCATTCTTCATTGATCTTTGATCTTTGTTCATTCTTCATCGTTCATTCGTCATTGACCATTAATCCTTGTTCATTCTTCATCGTTCATTCTTCATTGATCATTGATCCTTGTTCATTCTTCATCGTTCATTCGTCATTGACCATTAATCCTTGTTCATTCTTCATCGTTCATTCGTCATTGATCATTGATCCTTATTCATTCTTTATCGTTCATTCTTCATTGATCATTGATCCTTGTTCATTCTTCATCGTTCATTCTTTATTGATCATTGATCCTTGTTCATTCTTCATCGTTCCATCTTCATTGATCATTGATCCTTGTTCATTCTTCATCGTTCATTCGTCATTGACCATTAATCCTTGTTCATTCTTCATTGATCATTGATCCTTGTTCATTCTTCATGGTTCATTCTTCATTGATTATTGATCCTTGTTCATTCTTCATCTTTCATTGTTCATTGATCATTGATCCTTGTTCATTCTTCATTGATCATTGATCCTTGTTCATTCTTCATCTTTCATTGTTCATTGATCATTGATCCTTGTTCATTCTTCATTGATCATTGATCCTTGTTCATTCTTCATCGTTCATTCGTCATTGATCATTGATCCTTGTTCATTCTTCATCGTTCATTCGTCATTGACCATTAATCCTTGTTCATTCTTCATCGTTCATTCTTCATTGATCATTGATCCTTGTTCATTCTTCATCGTTCATTCGTCATTGACCATTGATCCTTTTTCATTCTTCATCGTTCATTCTTCATTGATCATTGATCCTTGTTCATTCTTCATTGATCATTGATCCTTGTTCATTCTTCATCGTTCATTCGTCATTGACCATTAATCCTTGTTCATTCTTCATCGTTCATTCTTCATTGATCATTGATCCTTGTTCATTCTTCATCGTTCATTCTTCATTGATCATTGATCCTTGTTCATTCTTCATCGTTCATTCGTCATTGACCATTAATCCTTGTTCATTCTTCATCGTTCATTCTTCATTGATCATTGATCCTTGTTCATTCTTCATCGTTCATTCTTCATTGATCATTGATCCTTGTTCATTCTTCATCGTTCATTCATCATTGACCATTAATCCTTGTTCATTCTTCATCGTTCATTCTTCATTGATCATGGATCCTTGTTCATTCTTCATCGTACATTCTTCATTGATCATTGATCCTTGTTCATTCTTCATCGTTCATTCGTCATTGACCATTAATCCTTGTTCATTCTTCATCGTTCATTCTTCATTGAGCATTGATCCTTGTTCATTCTTCATCGTTCATTCGTCATTGATCATTGATCCTTGTTCATTCTTCATCGTTCATTCGTCATTGACCATTAATCCTTGTTCATTCTTCATCGTTCATTCTTCATTGATCATTGATCCTTGTTCATTCTTCATCGTTCATTCGCCATTGATCATTGATGCTTGTTCATTCTTCATCGTTCATTCGTCAGTGACCATCAATCCTTGTTCATTCTTCATCGTTCATTCGTCATTGACAATCAATCCTTGTTCATTCTTAATCGTTCATTCTTCATTGATTATTGATCCTTGTTCATTCTTCATCGTCCATTCGTCATTGATCAATAAAAAACCAACTTAGTAATCTTTTTTTATCATTGCCAACTCAAGAAGTAAAGTAATTGAATTGATTGACGAGTGGATAGATGCTTGAAAGAGTTCTATGGTGTGGAAACTTCTTCGATCTTTTTGAAATGAAAAAGAAATAGTAAACCTCATCCATTTTTAACACGTAAAACCCGATATGAAAGAAATCGATAAAGCACAACAAAATCAAATCTATTTCCTATCATCTAGATTTCATTTCGTTTCGAATCGAAATATAAACATGGGAATTAGTTAAATATTTCTTTTATTGACATTTCTTTATTATCTTTAATTAAAAATGAAAAACACTTTCTGGAGCGATCTATAAATCTAAAACAAATGATACAGTTTTATTCCTCAACTAAAAACTCAATGAGTAATTAATTAAGGAATATTTCTAGAGTCCACTTCTTCCCCATACTACAAGTGAAAGAGAAAACGTAAAGACTACCATTAAAGCAGCCCAAGCGAGACTTACAATATCCATGTGAATTATGTCCCCTATTTCTATGAATATGAAGGAATTATTCCATTATTGTTTACTAATAATAGTGAAATCCATGGTACAGAGTCAAAATTTTTTGGACTATCCATTTTGTACTATTAATTTAATGAACCAATCTAATACCTTAAGTACTCAGCGACTTTTTTGAGTTTGTATACAAACTCTATTTCGTCTTTCTTTTCCACAATTACTAATCCCCCCCGCTGACCAGTCAGTAACCAAAATGGAAGGGAATGAATGGGTCTCACGGTATTCCTTCCACTATTTACTAAAGTAAAAATCTTTCTATCCACAAGAATTTACAGAACTTTCACTTTTGAGAACTCTCGTATACTTAGAATAAAGTATGTATCAAGAAACCTCCTCCTCTCTTTCCCTTCGACTGGAGAATAATCCGCGAGTTCTAGGTTATATGAGTTATAGTAGTCGATAGTCGATAAGGGATTTATAGTTTTTTGTTTTGTTAATTAGAACCAGGCGACACCCGGATTTGAACTGGGGAACAAGGATTTGCAGTCCTCCGCCTTACCACTCGGCCATGCCGCCAAAACGATACAAAATAGAATAAACAAAAATATTATTTGGGATGGATTACTGAATTTTTTTTTTATTTATTGTACTTGCATTTTGAATCCCTTTTCCTTGCTATCCCTTACTAAAACCTAAAACTAAAATCTTTCTTTTGTTTTTTATTTTTGATTCGATCGATACCAAAAAATATGGACTTTCAGTTAAAAAAGTAAAAATTCATGATAAACATGAGAAATTGGAACCATTAACTATTGACTTAATTGCAATTTCATGAACGATTCCTCAATTTTGATTTCAAATTATGTTTACCTAATGACATAAGAAAATCAATATGATAACCCTTGACAAAGCACTGTGTTCAGTCTTGGAATATCCTCCATATATCTTCGTGTCCAATCCATTCCATTGCATTCACCACGCACACATACATCAATTGGTATCAGAGCAAGGACGTGTAGGGCTTGAATTTCATCCTCATTCATTGGTGAAGACGAATTCTTTGTTTGAACAATCAGAGGAATCAAGAATTCAGAGAACTAGGGCGATTTTTCTTTACTGACTGCCCAAAACTGATGAAATCCGGGTACCTTGGTAAGTTGTCTTCGAAAACCTATCAAGATTCTTTTATTTGGCTCTCATCTTTCACCAAATTATCAATAACTATCCTATATTCATTAAACCACATCATTTGTGCACTTTTTCTTACGTTTCATAGGTTTCTTGATTGACCCATTTCATTGTTGTTTCTCAAAGTACAGTAGAGTCTCATTTGTACTTTTCTTCTGTATTTTCATTGTGTCTCTTTCATTTTTGAGTCTTTTTCATTGTTTCTTTTTTTCATTTTGGGTATTTTTGAGTCTAACTTTTTATTCAGTCTTGTGGTGTAGTCATTGGAGTTGTGGAAAAAAAGATGCGCAAGTGTTTTAGACCAAAGGTCACAAAACAGTTCAGATTGGATGTTTGGAGGAATTTTTTTTAATTGTGATCAAACTAGACCACGTATTTGAGTATTTCCAATTTGGGGTGTTTGTAGACATCTTGAGGTGTGTTGTCACCAAGTTTCATCATACTTGGAGTTGGTTTGGTCGGGTTTTCAATAGCAAACATTTCATACTGATTTCTGAATTTGGCTGTTTGGTTCTGATTTGCCTCCTGTCTTGTGCACACATCAATATTACTAGTAGTTGTTGCGGTGTTTTTGGGGTTATGTGTAGAAAGCATGCAAGGAGAGGGTCAAGAATTGAGGACAATTCTTTTTCCAAGAAGGGGAGATTGAACCATATTGGTTCAGATCTTGGTAGCTTGGCAATAAGTGGAAGAATGGACGTGTGTTGTTCAACCATATGCACATGCATCTCCCAAGTTATTCTGATTCTGCACTTAGTAATTCACCCATGGATCTTGAATGTAATGAGAGCCAAGACAGCTAGGAAGGGGGGTGAATTGATCATGGAAGAATAGATACAAAGGCAAGAACAAGGAAAGCCAACAACATACACAGAACACTAAAAACAGTAGCAGAACAGCACAGCCGCAAACCAGCCGCAAACCAAGCCTTGACCATGAAGCTTTAGACCTAACCAATCATGGGGACGTGATCTCTATACATAGGCCTAGCCATAAAGGTCCAAGATTCATGCTAATAGTGCACACAGCTCTCTGAAATCCGTGCACAAGGTCCTCCAGTCAGCAGGTCGATGCTGAGATCAGAACTGGTGTTCTGACTTGGTGACCAGGTGACCTTGCAAGGGATGTCCCGAGCTAACCCACACACTTTGGGAGACATGAAGGATAAAAATGGAATCTCTATACTTGGATCTTTCCATCAAGACCTTAATTGCCTCTTATCCATCACGGGAAGACCCAAAGAAATGGAGCTGAAGGTCGAGTGTTCAGCGGATAGTGCAGCAAAATAAGAATTCTGTTTTCTGATTTTTGATCCTTAAAATGTGCACATGTTAGTCACGTGATACTTTTTAGCCGTTATTCTTGTTTGGGGGCGTGTCATAAGCCTTGTCATTGTATTTCCCACTTCCCATATGTCTATATATAGATGGCTCATTCATTGTAAACAAGTTAGTTGATTTTAATGAAAACATTTCAGAAAAAATTCAGTGTTTGAATTTTTTTTCAATTGCCTTTGCAATTGGGTTACTTGGGCCAGTTTGCCCTCCGTTGATTGTGCATCCTCTTGATCAGTCTTCAAGATTGCACTTCAACCTATCCAAGAACATTGAACATTCCCTTGATTAATCAAAGGAATTTGTCATTGTTGCGTTGAAAAGGGGCTTGGCAGTCCAACCCTTGACAAAGCACTGTGTTCAGTCTTGGAATATCCTCCATATATCTTCGTGTCCAATCCATTCCATTGCATTCACCACGCACACATACATCACTTCATTGATCATTGATCCTTGTTCATTCTTCATCGTTCATTCGTCATTGATCATTGATCCTTATTCATTCTTCATCGTTCATTCTTCATTGATCATTGATCCTTGTTCATTCTTCATGGTTCATTCTTCATTGATCATTGATCCTTGTTCATTCTTCATCGTTCATTCTTCATTGATCATTGATCCATGTTCATTCTTCATCGTTCATTCTTCATTGATCATTGATCCTTGTTCATTCTTCATCGTTCATTCGTCATTGACCATTGATCCTTTTTCATTCTTCATCGTTCATTATTCATTGATCCTTGATCCTTGTTCATTCTTCATCGTTCATTCTTCATTGATCATTTATCCTTGTTCATTCTTCATCGTTCATTCGTCATTGATCATTGATCCTTATTCATTCTTTATCGTTCATTCTTCATTGATCATTGATCCTTGTTCATTCTTCATCGTTCATTCTTCATTGATCATTGATCCTTGTTCATTGTTCATCATTCATTTTTCATTGATCATTGATCCTTGTTCATTCTTCATCGTTCTTTCGTCATTGACCATTAATCCTTGTTCATTCTTCATCGTTCATTCTTCATTGATCATTGATCCTTATTCATTCTTCTTCGTTCATTCGTCATTGATCATTGATCCTTGTTCATTCTTCATGGTTCATTCTTCATTAATCATTGATCCTTGTTCATTCTTCATTGATCATTGATCCTTGTTCATTCTTCATCGTTCATTCGTCATTGATCATTGATCCTTGTTCATTCTTCATCGTTCATTCGTCATTGACCATTAATCCTTGTTCATTCTTCATCGTTCATTCTTCATTGATCATTGATCCTTGTTCATTCTTCATCGTTCATTCGTCATTGATCATTGAACCTTGTTCATTCTTCATCGTTCATTCGTCATTGATCATTGATCCTTGTTCATTCTTCATCGTTCATTCGTCATTGACCATTAATCCTTGTTCATTCTTCATCGTTCATTCTTCATTGATCATTGATCCTTGTTCATTCTTCATCGTTCATTCGTCATTGATCATTGATCCTTGTTCATTCTTCATCGTTCATTCGTCATTGATCATTGATCCTTATTCATTTTTTATCGTTCATTCTTCATTGATCATTGATCCTTGTTCATTCTTCATCGTTCATTCTTCATTGATCATTGATCCTTGTTCATTCTTCATCGTTCATTCTTCATTGATCATTGATCCTTGTTCATTCTTCATCGTTCATTCGTCATTGACCATTAATCCTTGTTCATTCTTCATCGTTCATTCTTCATTGATCATTGATCCTTGTTCATTCTTCATGGTTCATTCTTCATTGATTATTGATCCTTGTTCATTCTTCATCTTTCATTCTTCATTGATCATTGATCCTTGTTCATTCTTCATTGATCATTGATCCTTGTTCATTCTTCATCGTTCATTCGTCATTGACCATTAATCCTTGTTCATTCTTCATCGTTCATTCTTCATTGATCATTGATCCTTGTTCATTCTTCATCGTTCATTCGTCATTGACCATTGATCCTTTTTCATTCTTCATCGTTCATTCGCCATTGATCATTGATCCTTGTTCATTCTTCATTGATCATTGATCCTTGTTCATTCTTCATCATTCATTCGTCATTGACCATTAATCCTTGTTCATTCTTCATCATTCATTCTTCAATTATCATTGATCCTTGTTCATTCTTCATCGTTCATTCGTCATTGACCATTAATCCTTGTTCATTCTTCATCGTTCATTCTTCATTGATCATTGATCCTTGTTCATTCTTCATCGTTCATTCGTCATTGATCATTGATCCTTCTTCATTCTTCATCGTTCATTCTTCATTGATCATTGATCCTTGTTCATTCTTCATCGTTCATTCTTCATTGATCATTGATCCTTGTTCATTCTTCATCGTTCATTCGTCATTGACCATTAATCCTTGTTCATTCTTCATCGTTCATTCTTCATTGATCATTGATCCTTGTTCATTCTTCATGGTTCATTCTTCATTGATTATTGATCCTTGTTCATTCTTCATCTTTCATTCTTTATTGATCATTGATCCTTGTTCATTCTTCATTGATCATTGATCCTTGTTCATTCTTCATCGTTCATTCGTCATTAATCATTGATCCTTGTTCATTCTTCATCGTTCATTCGTCATTGAACATTAATCCTTGTTCATTCTTCATCGTTCATTCTTCATTGATCATTGATCCTTGTTCATTCTTCATCGTTCATTCGTCATTGATCATTGATCCTTGTTCATTCTTCATCGTTCATTCGTCATTGATCATTGATCCTTATTCATTTTTTATCGTTCATTCTTCATTGATCATTGATCCTTGTTCATTCTTCATCGTTCAATCTTCATTGATCATTGATCCTTGTTCATTCTTCATCGTTCATTCTTCATTGATCATTGATCCTTGTTCATTCTTCATCGTTCATTCGTCATTGACCATTAATCCTTGTTCATTCTTCATCGTTCATTCTTCATTGATCATTGATCCTTGTTCATTCTTCATGGTTCATTCTTCATTGATTATTGATCCTTGTTCATTCTTCATCTTTCATTCTTCATTGATCATTGATCCTTGTTCATTCTTCATTGATCATTGATCCTTGTTCATTCTTCATCGTTCATTCGTCATTGATCATTGATCCTTGTTCATTCTTCATCGTTCATTCGTCATTGACCATTAATCCTTGTTCATTCTTCATCGTTCATTCTTCATTGATCATTGATCCTTGTTCATTCTTCATCGTTCATTCGTCATTGACCATTGATCCTTTTTCATTCTTCATCGTTCATTCGCCATTGATCATTGATCCTTGTTCATTCTTCATTGATCATTGATCCTTGTTCATTCTTCATCGTTCATTCGTCATTGTCCATTAATCCTTGTTCATTCTTCATCGTTCATTCTTCATTGATCATTGATCAATGAAGAATGAACGATGAAGAATGAACAAGGATTAATGGTCAATGACGAATGAACGATGAAGAATGAACAAGGATCAATGATCAATGAAGAATGAACGATGAAGAATGAACAAGGATCAATGATCAATGAAGAATGAACGATGAAGAATGAACAAGGATCAATGATCAATGAAGAATGAACGATAAAAAATGAATAAGGATCAATGATCAATGACGAATGAACGATGAAGAATGAACAAGGATCAATGATCAATGACGAATGAACGATGAAGAATGAACAAGGATCAATGATCAATGAAGAATGAACGATGAAGAATGAACAAGGATCAACGATCAATGAAGAATGAACGATGAAGAATGAACAAGGATCAATGATCAATGAAGAATGAACAAGGATCAATGATCAATGAAGAATGAACGATGAAGAATGAACAAGGATTAATGGTCAATGACGAATGAATGATGAAGAATGAACAAGGATCAATGATCAATGAAGAATGAACGATGAAGAATGAACAAGGATCAATGATCAATGAAGAATGAACGATGAAGAATGAACAAGGATTAATGGACAATGACGAATGAACGATGAAGAATGAACAAGGATCAATGATCAATGAAGAATGAACAAGGATCAATGATCAATGGCGAATGAACGATGAAGAATGAAAAAGGATCAATGGTCAATGACGAATGAACGATGAAGAATGAACAAGGATCAATGATCAATGAAGAATGAACGATGAAGAATGAACAAGGATTAATGGTCAATGACGAATGAACGATGAAGAATGAACAAGGATCAATGATCAATGACGAATGAACGATGAAGAATGAACAAGGATCAATGATCAATGAAGAATGAACAAGGATCAATGATCAATGAAGAATGAAAGATGAAGAATGAACAAGGATCAATAATCAATGAAGAATGAACCATGAAGAATGAACAAGGATCAATGATCAATGAAGAATGAACGATGAAGAATGAACAAGGATTAATGGTCAATGACGAATGAACGATGAAGAATGAACAAGGATCAATGATCAATGAAGAATGAACGATGAAGAATGAACAAGGATCAATGATCAATGAAGATTGAACGATGAAGAATGAACAAGGATCAATGATCAATGAAGAATGAACGATAAAAAATGAATAAGGATCAATGATCAATGACGAATGAACGATGAAGAATGAACAAGGATCAATGATCAATGACGAATGAACGATGAAGAATGAACAAGGATCAATGATCAATGAAGAATGAACGATGAAGAATGAACAAGGATTAATGTTCAATGACGAATGAACGATGAAGAATGAACAAGGATCAATGATTAATGACGAATGAACGATGAAGAATGAACAAGGATCAATGATCAATGAAGAATGAACAAGGATCAATGATCAATAAAGAATGAAAGATGAAGAATGAACAAGGATCAATAATCAATGAAGAATGAACCATGAAGAATGAACAAGGATCAATGATCAATGAAGAATGAACGATGAAGAATGAACAAGGATTAATGGTCAATGACGAATGAACGATGAAGAATGAACAAGGATCAATGATCAATGAAGAATGAACGATGAAGAATGAACAAGGATCAATGATCAATGAAGAATGAACGATGAAGAATGAAGAAGGATCAATGATCAATGACGAATGAACGATGAAGAATGAACAAGGATCAATGATCAATGAAGAATGAACGATGAAGAATGAACAAGGATTAATGGTCAATGACGAATGAACGATGAAGAATGAACAAGGATCAATGATAATTGAAGAATGAATGATGAAGAATGAACAAGGATTAATGGTCAATGACGAATGAATGATGAAGAATGAACAAGGATCAATGATCAATGAAGAATGAACGATGAAGAATGAACAAGGATCAATGATCAATGAAGAATGAACGATGAAGAATGAACAAGGATTAATGGACAATGACGAATGAACGATGAAGAATGAACAAGGATCAATGATCAATGAAGAATGAACAAGGATCAATGATCAATGGCGAATGAACGATGAAGAATGAAAAAGGATCAATGGTCAATGACGAATGAACGATGAAGAATGAACAAGGATCAATGATCAATGAAGAATGAACGATGAAGAATGAACAAGGATTAATGGTCAATGACGAATGAACGATGAAGAATGAACAAGGATCAATGATCAATGAAGAATGAACAAGGATCAATGATCAATGAAGAATGAAAGATGAAGAATGAACAAGGATCAATAATCAATGAAGAATGAACCATGAAGAATGAACAAGGATCAATGATCAATGAAGAATGAACGATGAAGAATGAACAAGGATTAATGGTCAATGACGAATGAACGATGAAGAATGAACAAGGATCAATGATCAATGAAGAATGAACGATGAAGAATGAACAAGGATCAATGATCAATGAAGAATGAACGATGAAGAATGAACAAGGATCAATGATCAATGAAGAATGAACGATAAAAAATGAATAAGGATCAATGATCAATGACGAATGAACGATGAAGAATGAACAAGGATCAATGATCAATGACGAATGAACGATGAAGAATGAACAAGGATCAATGATCAATGAAGAATGAACGATGAAGAATGAACAAGGATTAATGGTCAATGACGAATGAACGATGAAGAATGAACAAGGATCAATGATCAATGACGAATGAACGATGAAGAATGAACAAGGTTCAATGATCAATGACGAATGAACGATGAAGAATGAACAAGGATCAATGATCAATGAAGAATGAACGATGAAGAATGAACAAGGATTAATGGTCAATGACGAATGAACGATGAAGAATGAACAAGGATCAATGATCAATGACGAATGAACGATGAAGAATGAACAAGGATCAATGATCAATGAAGAATGAACAAGGATCAATGATTAATGAAGAATGAACCATGAAGAATGAACAAGGATCAATGATCAATGACGAATGAACGAAGAAGAATGAATAAGGATCAATGATCAATGAAGAATGAACGATGAAGAATGAACAAGGATTAATGGTCAATGACGAAAGAACGATGAAGAATGAACAAGGATCAATGATCAATGAAAAATGAATGATGAACAATGAACAAGGATCAATGATCAATGAAGAATGAACGATGAAGAATGAACAAGGATCAATGATCAATGAAGAATGAACGATAAAGAATGAATAAGGATCAATGATCAATGACGAATGAACGATGAAGAATGAACAAGGATAAATGATCAATGAAGAATGAACGATGAAGAATGAACAAGGATCAAGGATCAATGAATAATGAACGATGAAGAATGAAAAAGGATCAATGGTCAATGACGAATGAACGATGAAGAATGAACAAGGATCAATGATCAATGAAGAATGAACGATGAAGAATGAACATGGATCAATGATCAATGAAGAATGAACGATGAAGAATGAACAAGGATCAATGATCAATGAAGAATGAACCATGAAGAATGAACAAGGATCAATGATCAATGAAGAATGAACGATGAAGAATGAATAAGGATCAATGATCAATGACGAATGAACGATGAAGAATGAACAAGGATCAATGATCAATGAAGAATAAACGATGAAGAATGAACAAGGATCAATGATCAATGAAGAATGAACGATGAAGAATGAACAAGGATTAATGGTCAATGACAAATGAACGATGAAGAATGAACAAGGATCAACGATCATTGAAGAATGAACAAGGATCAATGATCAATGAAGAATGAACGATGAAAATTGAATAAGGATCAATGATCAATGACGAATGAACGATGAAGAATGAACAAGGATCAATAATAATTGAAGAATGAACGATGAAGAATGAACAAGGATCAATGATCAATGAAGAATGAACGATGATGAATGAATAAGGATCAATGATCAATAAAGAATGAACGATGAAGAATGAACAAGGATCAATGGTCAATGACGAATGAACGATGAAGAATGAACAAGTATCACTGATCAATGAAGAATGAACAAGGATCAATGATCAATGAAGAATGAACGATGAAAATTGAATAAGGATCAATGATCAATGACGAATGAACGATGAAGAATGAACAAGGGTCAACAATAATTGAAGAATGAACGATGAAGAATGAACAAGGATCAATGATCATTGAAGAATGAACAAGGATCAATGATCAATGAAGAATGAACGATGAAAATTGAATAAGGATCAATGATCAATGACGAATGAACGATGAAGAATGAACAAGGATCAATAATAATTGAAGAATGAACGATGAAGAATGAACAAGGATCAATGATCAATGAAGAATGAACGATGATGAATGAATAAGGATCAATGATCAATGAAGAATCAACGATGAAGAATGAACAAGGATTAATGGTCAATGACGAATGAACGATGAAGAATGAACAAGGATCAATGATCAATGAAAAATGAACGATGAAGAATGAACAAGGATTAATGGTCAATGACGAATGAACGATGAAGAATGAACAAAGATCAATGAAGAATAAATGATGAAGAATGAAAAAGGATCAATGATCAATGTAGAATGAATGATGAAGAATGAACAAGGCTTAATGGTCAATGACGAATGAACGATGAAGAATGAACAAGGATCAATGATCAATGATCAATGAAGAATGAACGATGATGAATGAATAAGGATCAATGATAATTGAAGAATGAACGATGAATAATGAACAAGGATCAATGATCAATGACGAATGAACGATGAAGAATGAACAAGGATCAATGATCAATGAAGAATGAACGATTAAGAATGAACAAGGATTGATTGTCAATGACGAATGAACGATGAAGAATGAACAAGGATTGATGGTCAATGACGAATGAACGATGAAGAATGAACAAGCATCAATGATCAATGGCGAATGAACGATGAAGAATGAACAAGGATCAATGATCAATGAAGAATGAACGATGAAGAATGAACAAGGATTAATGGTCAATGACGAATGAACGATGAAGAATGAACAAGGATCAATGATCAATGACGAATGAACGATGAAGAATGAACAAGGATCAATGCTCAATGAAGAATGAACGATGAAGAATGAACAAGGATTAATGGTCAATGACGAATGAACGATAAAGAATTAACAAGGATCAATGATCAATGAAGAATGAACGATGAAGAATGAACAAGGATCAATGATCAATGAAGAATGAACGATGAAGAATGAACAAGGATTAATGGTCAATGACGAATGAATGATGAAGAATGAACAAGGATCAATGATCAATGAAGAATGAAGAATGAACGATGAAGAATGAACAAGGATCAATGATCAATGAAGAATGAACGATGAAGAATGAACAAGGATTAATGTTCAATGACGAATGAACGATGAAGAATGAACAAGGATCAATGATTAATGACGAATGAACGATGAAGAATGAACAAGGATCAATGATCAATGAAGAATGAACAAGGATCAATGATCAATAAAGAATGAAAGATGAAGAATGAACAAGGATCAATAATCAATGAAGAATGAACCATGAAGAATGAACAAGGATCAATGATCAATGAAGAATGAACGATGAAGAATGAACAAGGATTAATGGTCAATGACGAATGAACGATGAAGAATGAACAAGGATCAATGATCAATGAAGAATGAACGATGAAGAATGAACAAGGATCAATGATCAATGAAGAATGAACGATGAAGAATGAAGAAGGATCAATGATCAATGACGAATGAACGATGAAGAATGAACAAGGATCAATGATCAATGAAGAATGAACGATGAAGAATGAACAAGGATTAATGGTCAATGACGAATGAACGATGAAGAATGAACAAGGATCAATGATAATTGAAGAATGAATGATGAAGAATGAACAAGGATCAATGATCAATGAACGATGATGAATGAATAAGGATCAATGATCAATAAAGAATGAACGATGAAGAATGAACAAGGATCAACGATCAATGAAGAATGAACGATGAAGGGTTTAGGGTTTAGGGTTTAGGGTTTAGGGTTTAGGGTTAGGGTTTAGGGTTTAGGGTTTAGGGTTTAGGGTTTAGGGTTTAGGGTTTAGGGTTTAGGGTTTAGGGTTTAGGGTTTTAGGGTTTTAGGGTTTAGGGTTTAGGGTTTTAGGGTTTAGGGTTTAGGGTTTTAGGGTTTTAGGGTTTAGGGTTTAGGGTTTAGGGTTTTAGGGTTTAGGGTTTAGGGTTTAGGGTTTAGGGTTTAGGGTTTAGGGTTTAGGGTTTAGGGTTTAGGGTTTAGGGTTTAGGGTTTAGGGTTTAGGGTTTAGGGTTTAGGGTTTAGGGTTTAGGGTTTAGGGTTTAGGGTTTAGGGTTTAGGGTTTAGGGTTTAGGGTTTAGGGTTTAGGGTTTAGGGTTTAGGGTTTAGGGTTTAGGGTTTAGGGTTTAGGGTTTAGGGTTTAGGGTTTAGGGTTTAGGGTTTAGGGTTTAGGGTTTAGGGTTTAGGGTTTAGGGTTTAGGGTTTAGGGTTTAGGGTTTAGGGTTTAGGGTTTAGGGTTTAGGGTTTAGGGTTTAGGGTTTAGGGTTTAGGGTTTAGGGTTTAGGGTTTAGGGTTTAGGGTTTAGGGTTTAGGGTTTAGGGTTTAGGGTTTAGGGTTTAGGGTTTAGGGTTTAGGGTTTAGGGTTTAGGGTTTAGGGTTTAGGGTTTAGGGTTTAGGGTTTAGGGTTTAGGGTTTAGGGTTTAGGGTTTAGGGTTTAGGGTTTAGGGTTTAGGGTTTAGGGTTTAGGGTTTAGGGTTTAGGGTTTAGGGTTTAGGGTTTAGGGTTTAGGGTTTAGGGTTTAGGGTTTAGGGTTTAGGGTTTAGGGTTTAGGGTTTAGGGTTTAGGGTTTAGGGTTTAGGGTTTAGGGTTTAGGGTTTAGGGTTTAGGGTTTAGGGTTTAGGGTTTAGGGTTTAGGGTTTAGGGTTTAGGGTTTAGGGTTTAGGGTTTAGGGTTTAGGGTTTAGGGTTTAGGGTTTAGGGTTTAGGGTTTAGGGTTTAGGGTTTAGGGTTTAGGGTTTAGGGTTTAGGGTTTAGGGTTTAGGGTTTAGGGTTTAGGGTTTAGGGTTTAGGGTTTAGGGTTTAGGGTTTAGGGTTTAGGGTTTAGGGTTTAGGGTTTAGGGTTTAGGGTTTAGGGTTTAGGGTTTAGGGTTTAGGGTTTAGGGTTTAGGGTTTAGGGTTTAGGGTTTAGGGTTTAGGGTTTAGGGTTTAGGGTTTAGGGTTTAGGGTTTAGGGTTTAGGGTTTAGGGTTTAGGGTTTAGGGTTTAGGGTTTAGGGTTTAGGGTTTAGGGTTTAGGGTTTAGGGTTTAGGGTTTAGGGTTTAGGGTTTAGGGTTTAGGGTTTAGGGTTTAGGGTTTAGGGTTTAGGGTTTAGGGTTTAGGGTTTAGGGTTTAGGGTTTAGGGTTTAGGGTTTAGGGTTTAGGGTTTAGGGTTTAGGGTTTAGGGTTTAGGGTTTAGGGTTTAGGGTTTAGGGTTTAGGGTTTAGGGTTTAGGGTTTAGGGTTTAGGGTTTAGGGTTTAGGGTTTAGGGTTTAGGGTTTAGGGTTTAGGGTTTAGGGTTTAGGGTTTAGGGTTTAGGGTTTAGGGTTTAGGGTTTAGGGTTTAGGGTTTAGGGTTTAGGGTTTAGGGTTTAGGGTTTAGGGTTTAGGGTTTAGGGTTTAGGGTTTAGGGTTTAGGGTTTAGGGTTTAGGGTTTAGGGTTTAGGGTTTAGGGTTTAGGGTTTAGGGTTTAGGGTTTAGGGTTTAGGGTTTAGGGTTTAGGGTTTAGGGTTTAGGGTTTAGGGTTTAGGGTTTAGGGTTTAGGGTTTAGGGTTTAGGGTTTAGGGTTTAGGGTTTAGGGTTTAGGGTTTAGGGTTTAGGGTTTAGGGTTTAGGGTTTAGGGTTTAGGGTTTAGGGTTTAGGGTTTAGGGTTTAGGGTTTAGGGTTTAGGGTTTAGGGTTTAGGGTTTAGGGTTTAGGGTTTAGGGTTTAGGGTTTAGGGTTTAGGGTTTAGGGTTTAGGGTTTAGGGTTTAGGGTTTAGGGTTTAGGGTTTAGGGTTTAGGGTTTAGGGTTTAGGGTTTAGGGTTTAGGGTTTAGGGTTTAGGGTTTAGGGTTTAGGGTTTAGGGTTTAGGGTTTAGGGTTTAGGGTTTAGGGTTTAGGGTTTAGGGTTTAGGGTTTAGGGTTTAGGGTTTAGGGTTTAGGGTTTAGGGTTTAGGGTTTAGGGTTTAGGGTTTAGGGTTTAGGGTTTAGGGTTTAGGGTTTAGGGTTTAGGGTTTAGGGTTTAGGGTTTAGGGTTTAGGGTTTAGGGTTTAGGGTTTAGGGTTTAGGGTTTAGGGTTTAGGGTTTAGGGTTTAGGGTTTAGGGTTTAGGGTTTAGGGTTTAGGGTTTAGGGTTTAGGGTTTAGGGTTTAGGGTTTAGGGTTTAGGGTTTAGGGTTTAGGGTTTAGGGTTTAGGGTTTAGGGTTTAGGGTTTAGGGTTTAGGGTTTAGGGTTTAGGGTTTAGGGTTTAGGGTTTAGGGTTTAGGGTTTAGGGTTTAGGGTTTAGGGTTTAGGGTTTAGGGTTTAGGGTTTAGGGTTTAGGGTTTAGGGTTTAGGGTTTAGGGTTTAGGGTTTAGGGTTTAGGGTTTAGGGTTTAGGGTTTAGGGTTTAGGGTTTAGGGTTTAGGGTTTAGGGTTTAGGGTTTAGGGTTTAGGGTTTAGGGTTTAGGGTTTAGGGTTTAGGGTTTAGGGTTTAGGGTTTAGGGTTTAGGGTTTAGGGTTTAGGGTTTAGGGTTTAGGGTTTAGGGTTTAGGGTTTAGGGTTTAGGGTTTAGGGTTTAGGGTTTAGGGTTTAGGGTTTAGGGTTTAGGGTTTAGGGTTTAGGGTTTAGGGTTTAGGGTTTAGGGTTTAGGGTTTAGGGTTTAGGGTTTAGGGTTTAGGGTTTAGGGTTTAGGGTTTAGGGTTTAGGGTTTAGGGTTTAGGGTTTAGGGTTTAGGGTTTAGGGTTTAGGGTTTAGGGTTTAGGGTTTAGGGTTTAGGGTTTAGGGTTTAGGGTTTAGGGTTTAGGGTTTAGGGTTTAGGGTTTAGGGTTTAGGGTTTAGGGTTTAGGGTTTAGGGTTTAGGGTTTAGGGTTTAGGGTTTAGGGTTTAGGGTTTAGGGTTTAGGGTTTAGGGTTTAGGGTTTAGGGTTTAGGGTTTAGGGTTTAGGGTTTAGGGTTTAGGGTTTAGGGTTTAGGGTTTAGGGTTTAGGGTTTAGGGTTTAGGGTTTAGGGTTTAGGGTTTAGGGTTTAGGGTTTAGGGTTTAGGGTTTAGGGTTTAGGGTTTAGGGTTTAGGGTTTAGGGTTTAGGGTTTAGGGTTTAGGGTTTAGGGTTTAGGGTTTAGGGTTTAGGGTTTAGGGTTTAGGGTTTAGGGTTTAGGGTTTAGGGTTTAGGGTTTAGGGTTTAGGGTTTAGGGTTTAGGGTTTAGGGTTTAGGGTTTAGGGTTTAGGGTTTAGGGTTTAGGGTTTAGGGTTTAGGGTTTAGGGTTTAGGGTTTAGGGTTTAGGGTTTAGGGTTTAGGGTTTAGGGTTTAGGGTTTAGGGTTTAGGGTTTAGGGTTTAGGGTTTAGGGTTTAGGGTTTAGGGTTTAGGGTTTAGGGTTTAGGGTTTAGGGTTTAGGGTTTAGGGTTTAGGGTTTAGGGTTTAGGGTTTAGGGTTTAGGGTTTAGGGTTTAGGGTTTAGGGTTTAGGGTTTAGGGTTTAGGGTTTAGGGTTTAGGGTTTAGGGTTTAGGGTTTAGGGTTTAGGGTTTAGGGTTTAGGGTTTAGGGTTTAGGGTTTAGGGTTTAGGGTTTAGGGTTTAGGGTTTAGGGTTTAGGGTTTAGGGTTTAGGGTTTAGGGTTTAGGGTTTAGGGTTTAGGGTTTAGGGTTTAGGGTTTAGGGTTTAGGGTTTAGGGTTTAGGGTTTAGGGTTTAGGGTTTAGGGTTTAGGGTTTAGGGTTTAGGGTTTAGGGTTTAGGGTTTAGGGTTTAGGGTTTAGGGTTTAGGGTTTAGGGTTTAGGGTTTAGGGTTTAGGGTTTAGGGTTTAGGGTTTAGGGTTTAGGGTTTAGGGTTTAGGGTTTAGGGTTTAGGGTTTAGGGTTTAGGGTTTAGGGTTTAGGGTTTAGGGTTTAGGGTTTAGGGTTTAGGGTTTAGGGTTTAGGGTTTAGGGTTTAGGGTTTAGGGTTTAGGGTTTAGGGTTTAGGGTTTAGGGTTTAGGGTTTAGGGTTTAGGGTTTAGGGTTTAGGGTTTAGGGTTTAGGGTTTAGGGTTTAGGGTTTAGGGTTTAGGGTTTAGGGTTTAGGGTTTAGGGTTTAGGGTTTAGGGTTTAGGGTTTAGGGTTTAGGGTTTAGGGTTTAGGGTTTAGGGTTTAGGGTTTAGGGTTTAGGGTTTAGGGTTTAGGGTTTAGGGTTTAGGGTTTAGGGTTTAGGGTTTAGGGTTTAGGGTTTAGGGTTTAGGGTTTAGGGTTTAGGGTTTAGGGTTTAGGGTTTAGGGTTTAGGGTTTAGGGTTTAGGGTTTAGGGTTTAGGGTTTAGGGTTTAGGGTTTAGGGTTTAGGGTTTAGGGTTTAGGGTTTAGGGTTTAGGGTTTAGGGTTTAGGGTTTAGGGTTTAGGGTTTAGGGTTTAGGGTTTAGGGTTTAGGGTTTAGGGTTTAGGGTTTAGGGTTTAGGGTTTAGGGTTTAGGGTTTAGGGTTTAGGGTTTAGGGTTTAGGGTTTAGGGTTTAGGGTTTAGGGTTTAGGGTTTAGGGTTTAGGGTTTAGGGTTTAGGGTTTAGGGTTTAGGGTTTAGGGTTTAGGGTTTAGGGTTTAGGGTTTAGGGTTTAGGGTTTAGGGTTTAGGGTTTAGGGTTTAGGGTTTAGGGTTTAGGGTTTAGGGTTTAGGGTTTAGGGTTTAGGGTTTAGGGTTTAGGGTTTAGGGTTTAGGGTTTAGGGTTTAGGGTTTAGGGTTTAGGGTTTAGGGTTTAGGGTTTAGGGTTTAGGGTTTAGGGTTTAGGGTTTAGGGTTTAGGGTTTAGGGTTTAGGGTTTAGGGTTTAGGGTTTAGGGTTTAGGGTTTAGGGTTTAGGGTTTAGGGTTTAGGGTTTAGGGTTTAGGGTTTAGGGTTTAGGGTTTAGGGTTTAGGGTTTAGGGTTTAGGGTTTAGGGTTTAGGGTTTAGGGTTTAGGGTTTAGGGTTTAGGGTTTAGGGTTTAGGGTTTAGGGTTTAGGGTTTAGGGTTTAGGGTTTAGGGTTTAGGGTTTAGGGTTTAGGGTTTAGGGTTTAGGGTTTAGGGTTTAGGGTTTAGGGTTTAGGGTTTAGGGTTTAGGGTTTAGGGTTTAGGGTTTAGGGTTTAGGGTTTAGGGTTTAGGGTTTAGGGTTTAGGGTTTAGGGTTTAGGGTTTAGGGTTTAGGGTTTAGGGTTTAGGGTTTAGGGTTTAGGGTTTAGGGTTTAGGGTTTAGGGTTTAGGGTTTAGGGTTTAGGGTTTAGGGTTTAGGGTTTAGGGTTTAGGGTTTAGGGTTTAGGGTTTAGGGTTTAGGGTTTAGGGTTTAGGGTTTAGGGTTTAGGGTTTAGGGTTTAGGGTTTAGGGTTTAGGGTTTAGGGTTTAGGGTTTAGGGTTTAGGGTTTAGGGTTTAGGGTTTAGGGTTTAGGGTTTAGGGTTTAGGGTTTAGGGTTTAGGGTTTAGGGTTTAGGGTTTAGGGTTTAGGGTTTAGGGTTTAGGGTTTAGGGTTTAGGGTTTAGGGTTTAGGGTTTAGGGTTTAGGGTTTAGGGTTTAGGGTTTAGGGTTTAGGGTTTAGGGTTTAGGGTTTAGGGTTTAGGGTTTAGGGTTTAGGGTTTAGGGTTTAGGGTTTAGGGTTTAGGGTTTAGGGTTTAGGGTTTAGGGTTTAGGGTTTAGGGTTTAGGGTTTAGGGTTTAGGGTTTAGGGTTTAGGGTTTAGGGTTTAGGGTTTAGGGTTTAGGGTTTAGGGTTTAGGGTTTAGGGTTTAGGGTTTAGGGTTTAGGGTTTAGGGTTTAGGGTTTAGGGTTTAGGGTTTAGGGTTTAGGGTTTAGGGTTTAGGGTTTAGGGTTTAGGGTTTAGGGTTTAGGGTTTAGGGTTTAGGGTTTAGGGTTTAGGGTTTAGGGTTTAGGGTTTAGGGTTTAGGGTTTAGGGTTTAGGGTTTAGGGTTTAGGGTTTAGGGTTTAGGGTTTAGGGTTTAGGGTTTAGGGTTTAGGGTTTAGGGTTTAGGGTTTAGGGTTTAGGGTTTAGGGTTTAGGGTTTAGGGTTTAGGGTTTAGGGTTTAGGGTTTAGGGTTTAGGGTTTAGGGTTTAGGGTTTAGGGTTTAGGGTTTAGGGTTTAGGGTTTAGGGTTTAGGGTTTAGGGTTTAGGGTTTAGGGTTTAGGGTTTAGGGTTTAGGGTTTAGGGTTTAGGGTTTAGGGTTTAGGGTTTAGGGTTTAGGGTTTAGGGTTTAGGGTTTAGGGTTTAGGGTTTAGGGTTTAGGGTTTAGGGTTTAGGGTTTAGGGTTTAGGGTTTAGGGTTTAGGGTTTAGGGTTTAGGGTTTAGGGTTTAGGGTTTAGGGTTTAGGGTTTAGGGTTTAGGGTTTAGGGTTTAGGGTTTAGGGTTTAGGGTTTAGGGTTTAGGGTTTAGGGTTTAGGGTTTAGGGTTTAGGGTTTAGGGTTTAGGGTTTAGGGTTTAGGGTTTAGGGTTTAGGGTTTAGGGTTTAGGGTTTAGGGTTTAGGGTTTAGGGTTTAGGGTTTAGGGTTTAGGGTTTAGGGTTTAGGGTTTAGGGTTTAGGGTTTAGGGTTTAGGGTTTAGGGTTTAGGGTTTAGGGTTTAGGGTTTAGGGTTTAGGGTTTAGGGTTTAGGGTTTAGGGTTTAGGGTTTAGGGTTTAGGGTTTAGGGTTTAGGGTTTAGGGTTTAGGGTTTAGGGTTTAGGGTTTAGGGTTTAGGGTTTAGGGTTTAGGGTTTAGGGTTTAGGGTTTAGGGTTTAGGGTTTAGGGTTTAGGGTTTAGGGTTTAGGGTTTAGGGTTTAGGGTTTAGGGTTTAGGGTTTAGGGTTTAGGGTTTAGGGTTTAGGGTTTAGGGTTTAGGGTTTAGGGTTTAGGGTTTAGGGTTTAGGGTTTAGGGTTTAGGGTTTAGGGTTTAGGGTTTAGGGTTTAGGGTTTAGGGTTTAGGGTTTAGGGTTTAGGGTTTAGGGTTTAGGGTTTAGGGTTTAGGGTTTAGGGTTTAGGGTTTAGGGTTTAGGGTTTAGGGTTTAGGGTTTAGGGTTTAGGGTTTAGGGTTTAGGGTTTAGGGTTTAGGGTTTAGGGTTTAGGGTTTAGGGTTTAGGGTTTAGGGTTTAGGGTTTAGGGTTTAGGGTTTAGGGTTTAGGGTTTAGGGTTTAGGGTTTAGGGTTTAGGGTTTAGGGTTTAGGGTTTAGGGTTTAGGGTTTAGGGTTTAGGGTTTAGGGTTTAGGGTTTAGGGTTTAGGGTTTAGGGTTTAGGGTTTAGGGTTTAGGGTTTAGGGTTTAGGGTTTAGGGTTTAGGGTTTAGGGTTTAGGGTTTAGGGTTTAGGGTTTAGGGTTTAGGGTTTAGGGTTTAGGGTTTAGGGTTTAGGGTTTAGGGTTTAGGGTTTAGGGTTTAGGGTTTAGGGTTTAGGGTTTAGGGTTTAGGGTTTAGGGTTTAGGGTTTAGGGTTTAGGGTTTAGGGTTTAGGGTTTAGGGTTTAGGGTTTAGGGTTTAGGGTTTAGGGTTTAGGGTTTAGGGTTTAGGGTTTAGGGTTTAGGGTTTAGGGTTTAGGGTTTAGGGTTTAGGGTTTAGGGTTTAGGGTTTAGGGTTTAGGGTTTAGGGTTTAGGGTTTAGGGTTTAGGGTTTAGGGTTTAGGGTTTAGGGTTTAGGGTTTAGGGTTTAGGGTTTAGGGTTTAGGGTTTAGGGTTTAGGGTTTAGGGTTTAGGGTTTAGGGTTTAGGGTTTAGGGTTTAGGGTTTAGGGTTTAGGGTTTAGGGTTTAGGGTTTAGGGTTTAGGGTTTAGGGTTTAGGGTTTAGGGTTTAGGGTTTAGGGTTTAGGGTTTAGGGTTTAGGGTTTAGGGTTTAGGGTTTAGGGTTTAGGGTTTAGGGTTTAGGGTTTAGGGTTTAGGGTTTAGGGTTTAGGGTTTAGGGTTTAGGGTTTAGGGTTTAGGGTTTAGGGTTTAGGGTTTAGGGTTTAGGGTTTAGGGTTTAGGGTTTAGGGTTTAGGGTTTAGGGTTTAGGGTTTAGGGTTTAGGGTTTAGGGTTTAGGGTTTAGGGTTTAGGGTTTAGGGTTTAGGGTTTAGGGTTTAGGGTTTAGGGTTTAGGGTTTAGGGTTTAGGGTTTAGGGTTTAGGGTTTAGGGTTTAGGGTTTAGGGTTTAGGGTTTAGGGTTTAGGGTTTAGGGTTTAGGGTTTAGGGTTTAGGGTTTAGGGTTTAGGGTTTAGGGTTTAGGGTTTAGGGTTTAGGGTTTAGGGTTTAGGGTTTAGGGTTTAGGGTTTAGGGTTTAGGGTTTAGGGTTTAGGGTTTAGGGTTTAGGGTTTAGGGTTTAGGGTTTAGGGTTTAGGGTTTAGGGTTTAGGGTTTAGGGTTTAGGGTTTAGGGTTTAGGGTTTAGGGTTTAGGGTTTAGGGTTTAGGGTTTAGGGTTTAGGGTTTAGGGTTTAGGGTTTAGGGTTTAGGGTTTAGGGTTTAGGGTTTAGGGTTTAGGGTTTAGGGTTTAGGGTTTAGGGTTTAGGGTTTAGGGTTTAGGGTTTAGGGTTTAGGGTTTAGGGTTTAGGGTTTAGGGTTTAGGGTTTAGGGTTTAGGGTTTAGGGTTTAGGGTTTAGGGTTTAGGGTTTAGGGTTTAGGGTTTAGGGTTTAGGGTTTAGGGTTTAGGGTTTAGGGTTTAGGGTTTAGGGTTTAGGGTTTAGGGTTTAGGGTTTAGGGTTTAGGGTTTAGGGTTTAGGGTTTAGGGTTTAGGGTTTAGGGTTTAGGGTTTAGGGTTTAGGGTTTAGGGTTTAGGGTTTAGGGTTTAGGGTTTAGGGTTTAGGGTTTAGGGTTTAGGGTTTAGGGTTTAGGGTTTAGGGTTTAGGGTTTAGGGTTTAGGGTTTAGGGTTTAGGGTTTAGGGTTTAGGGTTTAGGGTTTAGGGTTTAGGGTTTAGGGTTTAGGGTTTAGGGTTTAGGGTTTAGGGTTTAGGGTTTAGGGTTTAGGGTTTAGGGTTTAGGGTTTAGGGTTTAGGGTTTAGGGTTTAGGGTTTAGGGTTTAGGGTTTAGGGTTTAGGGTTTAGGGTTTAGGGTTTAGGGTTTAGGGTTTAGGGTTTAGGGTTTAGGGTTTAGGGTTTAGGGTTTAGGGTTTAGGGTTTAGGGTTTAGGGTTTAGGGTTTAGGGTTTAGGGTTTAGGGTTTAGGGTTTAGGGTTTAGGGTTTAGGGTTTAGGGTTTAGGGTTTAGGGTTTAGGGTTTAGGGTTTAGGGTTTAGGGTTTAGGGTTTAGGGTTTAGGGTTTAGGGTTTAGGGTTTAGGGTTTAGGGTTTAGGGTTTAGGGTTTAGGGTTTAGGGTTTAGGGTTTAGGGTTTAGGGTTTAGGGTTTAGGGTTTAGGGTTTAGGGTTTAGGGTTTAGGGTTTAGGGTTTAGGGTTTAGGGTTTAGGGTTTAGGGTTTAGGGTTTAGGGTTTAGGGTTTAGGGTTTAGGGTTTAGGGTTTAGGGTTTAGGGTTTAGGGTTTAGGGTTTAGGGTTTAGGGTTTAGGGTTTAGGGTTTAGGGTTTAGGGTTTAGGGTTTAGGGTTTAGGGTTTAGGGTTTAGGGTTTAGGGTTTAGGGTTTAGGGTTTAGGGTTTAGGGTTTAGGGTTTAGGGTTTAGGGTTTAGGGTTTAGGGTTTAGGGTTTAGGGTTTAGGGTTTAGGGTTTAGGGTTTAGGGTTTAGGGTTTAGGGTTTAGGGTTTAGGGTTTAGGGTTTAGGGTTTAGGGTTTAGGGTTTAGGGTTTAGGGTTTAGGGTTTAGGGTTTAGGGTTTAGGGTTTAGGGTTTAGGGTTTAGGGTTTAGGGTTTAGGGTTTAGGGTTTAGGGTTTAGGGTTTAGGGTTTAGGGTTTAGGGTTTAGGGTTTAGGGTTTAGGGTTTAGGGTTTAGGGTTTAGGGTTTAGGGTTTAGGGTTTAGGGTTTAGGGTTTAGGGTTTAGGGTTTAGGGTTTAGGGTTTAGGGTTTAGGGTTTAGGGTTTAGGGTTTAGGGTTTAGGGTTTAGGGTTTAGGGTTTAGGGTTTAGGGTTTAGGGTTTAGGGTTTAGGGTTTAGGGTTTAGGGTTTAGGGTTTAGGGTTTAGGGTTTAGGGTTTAGGGTTTAGGGTTTAGGGTTTAGGGTTTAGGGTTTAGGGTTTAGGGTTTAGGGTTTAGGGTTTAGGGTTTAGGGTTTAGGGTTTAGGGTTTAGGGTTTAGGGTTTAGGGTTTAGGGTTTAGGGTTTAGGGTTTAGGGTTTAGGGTTTAGGGTTTAGGGTTTAGGGTTTAGGGTTTAGGGTTTAGGGTTTAGGGTTTAGGGTTTAGGGTTTAGGGTTTAGGGTTTAGGGTTTAGGGTTTAGGGTTTAGGGTTTAGGGTTTAGGGTTTAGGGTTTAGGGTTTAGGGTTTAGGGTTTAGGGTTTAGGGTTTAGGGTTTAGGGTTTAGGGTTTAGGGTTTAGGGTTTAGGGTTTAGGGTTTAGGGTTTAGGGTTTAGGGTTTAGGGTTTAGGGTTTAGGGTTTAGGGTTTAGGGTTTAGGGTTTAGGGTTTAGGGTTTAGGGTTTAGGGTTTAGGGTTTAGGGTTTAGGGTTTAGGGTTTAGGGTTTAGGGTTTAGGGTTTAGGGTTTAGGGTTTAGGGTTTAGGGTTTAGGGTTTAGGGTTTAGGGTTTAGGGTTTAGGGTTTAGGGTTTAGGGTTTAGGGTTTAGGGTTTAGGGTTTAGGGTTTAGGGTTTAGGGTTTAGGGTTTAGGGTTTAGGGTTTAGGGTTTAGGGTTTAGGGTTTAGGGTTTAGGGTTTAGGGTTTAGGGTTTAGGGTTTAGGGTTTAGGGTTTAGGGTTTAGGGTTTAGGGTTTAGGGTTTAGGGTTTAGGGTTTAGGGTTTAGGGTTTAGGGTTTAGGGTTTAGGGTTTAGGGTTTAGGGTTTAGGGTTTAGGGTTTAGGGTTTAGGGTTTAGGGTTTAGGGTTTAGGGTTTAGGGTTTAGGGTTTAGGGTTTAGGGTTTAGGGTTTAGGGTTTAGGGTTTAGGGTTTAGGGTTTAGGGTTTAGGGTTTAGGGTTTAGGGTTTAGGGTTTAGGGTTTAGGGTTTAGGGTTTAGGGTTTAGGGTTTAGGGTTTAGGGTTTAGGGTTTAGGGTTTAGGGTTTAGGGTTTAGGGTTTAGGGTTTAGGGTTTAGGGTTTAGGGTTTAGGGTTTAGGGTTTAGGGTTTAGGGTTTAGGGTTTAGGGTTTAGGGTTTAGGGTTTAGGGTTTAGGGTTTAGGGTTTAGGGTTTAGGGTTTAGGGTTTAGGGTTTAGGGTTTAGGGTTTAGGGTTTAGGGTTTAGGGTTTAGGGTTTAGGGTTTAGGGTTTAGGGTTTAGGGTTTAGGGTTTAGGGTTTAGGGTTTAGGGTTTAGGGTTTAGGGTTTAGGGTTTAGGGTTTAGGGTTTAGGGTTTAGGGTTTAGGGTTTAGGGTTTAGGGTTTAGGGTTTAGGGTTTAGGGTTTAGGGTTTAGGGTTTAGGGTTTAGGGTTTAGGGTTTAGGGTTTAGGGTTTAGGGTTTAGGGTTTAGGGTTTAGGGTTTAGGGTTTAGGGTTTAGGGTTTAGGGTTTAGGGTTTAGGGTTTAGGGTTTAGGGTTTAGGGTTTAGGGTTTAGGGTTTAGGGTTTAGGGTTTAGGGTTTAGGGTTTAGGGTTTAGGGTTTAGGGTTTAGGGTTTAGGGTTTAGGGTTTAGGGTTTAGGGTTTAGGGTTTAGGGTTTAGGGTTTAGGGTTTAGGGTTTAGGGTTTAGGGTTTAGGGTTTAGGGTTTAGGGTTTAGGGTTTAGGGTTTAGGGTTTAGGGTTTAGGGTTTAGGGTTTAGGGTTTAGGGTTTAGGGTTTAGGGTTTAGGGTTTAGGGTTTAGGGTTTAGGGTTTAGGGTTTAGGGTTTAGGGTTTAGGGTTTAGGGTTTAGGGTTTAGGGTTTAGGGTTTAGGGTTTAGGGTTTAGGGTTTAGGGTTTAGGGTTTAGGGTTTAGGGTTTAGGGTTTAGGGTTTAGGGTTTAGGGTTTAGGGTTTAGGGTTTAGGGTTTAGGGTTTAGGGTTTAGGGTTTAGGGTTTAGGGTTTAGGGTTTAGGGTTTAGGGTTTAGGGTTTAGGGTTTAGGGTTTAGGGTTTAGGGTTTAGGGTTTAGGGTTTAGGGTTTAGGGTTTAGGGTTTAGGGTTTAGGGTTTAGGGTTTAGGGTTTAGGGTTTAGGGTTTAGGGTTTAGGGTTTAGGGTTTAGGGTTTAGGGTTTAGGGTTTAGGGTTTAGGGTTTAGGGTTTAGGGTTTAGGGTTTAGGGTTTAGGGTTTAGGGTTTAGGGTTTAGGGTTTAGGGTTTAGGGTTTAGGGTTTAGGGTTTAGGGTTTAGGGTTTAGGGTTTAGGGTTTAGGGTTTAGGGTTTAGGGTTTAGGGTTTAGGGTTTAGGGTTTAGGGTTTAGGGTTTAGGGTTTAGGGTTTAGGGTTTAGGGTTTAGGGTTTAGGGTTTAGGGTTTAGGGTTTAGGGTTTAGGGTTTAGGGTTTAGGGTTTAGGGTTTAGGGTTTAGGGTTTAGGGTTTAGGGTTTAGGGTTTAGGGTTTAGGGTTTAGGGTTTAGGGTTTAGGGTTTAGGGTTTAGGGTTTAGGGTTTAGGGTTTAGGGTTTAGGGTTTAGGGTTTAGGGTTTAGGGTTTAGGGTTTAGGGTTTAGGGTTTAGGGTTTAGGGTTTAGGGTTTAGGGTTTAGGGTTTAGGGTTTAGGGTTTAGGGTTTAGGGTTTAGGGTTTAGGGTTTAGGGTTTAGGGTTTAGGGTTTAGGGTTTAGGGTTTAGGGTTTAGGGTTTAGGGTTTAGGGTTTAGGGTTTAGGGTTTAGGGTTTAGGGTTTAGGGTTTAGGGTTTAGGGTTTAGGGTTTAGGGTTTAGGGTTTAGGGTTTAGGGTTTAGGGTTTAGGGTTTAGGGTTTAGGGTTTAGGGTTTAGGGTTTAGGGTTTAGGGTTTAGGGTTTAGGGTTTAGGGTTTAGGGTTTAGGGTTTAGGGTTTAGGGTTTAGGGTTTAGGGTTTAGGGTTTAGGGTTTAGGGTTTAGGGTTTAGGGTTTAGGGTTTAGGGTTTAGGGTTTAGGGTTTAGGGTTTAGGGTTTAGGGTTTAGGGTTTAGGGTTTAGGGTTTAGGGTTTAGGGTTTAGGGTTTAGGGTTTAGGGTTTAGGGTTTAGGGTTTAGGGTTTAGGGTTTAGGGTTTAGGGTTTAGGGTTTAGGGTTTAGGGTTTAGGGTTTAGGGTTTAGGGTTTAGGGTTTAGGGTTTAGGGTTTAGGGTTTAGGGTTTAGGGTTTAGGGTTTAGGGTTTAGGGTTTAGGGTTTAGGGTTTAGGGTTTAGGGTTTAGGGTTTAGGGTTTAGGGTTTAGGGTTTAGGGTTTAGGGTTTAGGGTTTAGGGTTTAGGGTTTAGGGTTTAGGGTTTAGGGTTTAGGGTTTAGGGTTTAGGGTTTAGGGTTTAGGGTTTAGGGTTTAGGGTTTAGGGTTTAGGGTTTAGGGTTTAGGGTTTAGGGTTTAGGGTTTAGGGTTTAGGGTTTAGGGTTTAGGGTTTAGGGTTTAGGGTTTAGGGTTTAGGGTTTAGGGTTTAGGGTTTAGGGTTTAGGGTTTAGGGTTTAGGGTTTAGGGTTTAGGGTTTAGGGTTTAGGGTTTAGGGTTTAGGGTTTAGGGTTTAGGGTTTAGGGTTTAGGGTTTAGGGTTTAGGGTTTAGGGTTTAGGGTTTAGGGTTTAGGGTTTAGGGTTTAGGGTTTAGGGTTTAGGGTTTAGGGTTTAGGGTTTAGGGTTTAGGGTTTAGGGTTTAGGGTTTAGGGTTTAGGGTTTAGGGTTTAGGGTTTAGGGTTTAGGGTTTAGGGTTTAGGGTTTAGGGTTTAGGGTTTAGGGTTTAGGGTTTAGGGTTTAGGGTTTAGGGTTTAGGGTTTAGGGTTTAGGGTTTAGGGTTTAGGGTTTAGGGTTTAGGGTTTAGGGTTTAGGGTTTAGGGTTTAGGGTTTAGGGTTTAGGGTTTAGGGTTTAGGGTTTAGGGTTTAGGGTTTAGGGTTTAGGGTTTAGGGTTTAGGGTTTAGGGTTTAGGGTTTAGGGTTTAGGGTTTAGGGTTTAGGGTTTAGGGTTTAGGGTTTAGGGTTTAGGGTTTAGGGTTTAGGGTTTAGGGTTTAGGGTTTAGGGTTTAGGGTTTAGGGTTTAGGGTTTAGGGTTTAGGGTTTAGGGTTTAGGGTTTAGGGTTTAGGGTTTAGGGTTTAGGGTTTAGGGTTTAGGGTTTAGGGTTTAGGGTTTAGGGTTTAGGGTTTAGGGTTTAGGGTTTAGGGTTTAGGGTTTAGGGTTTAGGGTTTAGGGTTTAGGGTTTAGGGTTTAGGGTTTAGGGTTTAGGGTTTAGGGTTTAGGGTTTAGGGTTTAGGGTTTAGGGTTTAGGGTTTAGGGTTTAGGGTTTAGGGTTTAGGGTTTAGGGTTTAGGGTTTAGGGTTTAGGGTTTAGGGTTTAGGGTTTAGGGTTTAGGGTTTAGGGTTTAGGGTTTAGGGTTTAGGGTTTAGGGTTTAGGGTTTAGGGTTTAGGGTTTAGGGTTTAGGGTTTAGGGTTTAGGGTTTAGGGTTTAGGGTTTAGGGTTTAGGGTTTAGGGTTTAGGGTTTAGGGTTTAGGGTTTAGGGTTTAGGGTTTAGGGTTTAGGGTTTAGGGTTTAGGGTTTAGGGTTTAGGGTTTAGGGTTTAGGGTTTAGGGTTTAGGGTTTAGGGTTTAGGGTTTAGGGTTTAGGGTTTAGGGTTTAGGGTTTAGGGTTTAGGGTTTAGGGTTTAGGGTTTAGGGTTTAGGGTTTAGGGTTTAGGGTTTAGGGTTTAGGGTTTAGGGTTTAGGGTTTAGGGTTTAGGGTTTAGGGTTTAGGGTTTAGGGTTTAGGGTTTAGGGTTTAGGGTTTAGGGTT